>NW_020897703.1:9026575-9390023 GCF_003984885.1 Neopelma chrysocephalum
CCAGATATACACTGGTGTGACAATTGGCTGCAGGGTGTGTTTTGGCAAAAAGGATGATCTGTTAGTCAAATTGAGAAAAGAGCAGCACAGAGTACCAGAGCAGAGGGTCTTTACAATTCTGCTAATGAATTGTAACGTAATTGAAAGTGTAACTTCACCTTCACAATCTCCACTTATTTTTAGTTTTGCAAGTCAACATAAAGTATGCCACAAATAATACCTGATGGGAGAAGAGATGGGAAAATCAGGATGAGGAAAGGATGTGGTTTGATTCTCCCTTTTACAAAGGGATACAAATGATGCAGAATGTATTCTCTTCTTTGCCAGAAAAGTTTGGATGCCACAAGTCCCACATCCCAAGGAAGGAACTGCCGTTGGAGAAGACCATTTATTTGCATAGTTGTTTTTCCAGTGATGCTTTTATTATATTCTGCAGAATAAATACTGTCTAGGGCAAGCCCCAAGCACGTGCTCTAGCTGAGAGCCTGTGGAGTCATCCTCTACATGAAATACTTTAGCAGTCCCAAGTACTAAGTACAGCTGCAATCCCATGAGAAAAGATTGAGTTCATGTTCCAAGTACTTAGACCCTAGTTAGAAAACACACCTAAAAGAAATTCCTGCTTAAAATTTACCAGTTCTGAGAAGTTTTTGAACCAGTCTCTTGACATTCAGGAAAAGGTTCTTAGGCACTGAGCTACTAAACAAGAGGAGAATAACAACATCAGTGCATCCTCAAGTAGTTTTCTGAACTTCAGTCTTTGTCTCCTCTTTAACAGATTTTTTAAATTTATTTTAATTGAATTAAGCAAAATTTTGGGGAAGGGAAAAGAAGTTAAGCAGGACAATAACTCTGATCTGACTCAACTAAAAAAATGGATGACAAAATTTTTTTAAAATCACTTATTCATGTGGGCCTAATCATGAAGACATCTGATGAACTCATCATTTTCTACAGTTACAGTGTTCCAATAAATTTACAGGTGCAAATTTAACTGTGTAAATCAGCATCCTGATTCTTTGCCATGGCTACAGTTGATGAGAATTCTGTAACTTCTTTGGAAAACTGGATTAGATTCAGGGACTAAAATAAGGGAATGCAAGTATATAACTAAGTCTGAAAATAGCCTACAGGAATAAACACTGTATTGGTGTGTCTCTTCTCACATTTATTTAAAAAAACCCCTTTTTTCCATGTGCATCTTTTGGCTAACTCATAATATTCCCCAGTCAGAGCCTGGGGGGTAATGTGTGGAGAGGGAGGAATGATTGTGTTATAGCTGTCCTTATGCGTCTTGGGTTCAAAACCACAAACACACTTCTCAATGCCAAGAAACTTACAAAAGCCACTTGAGATTCACTGCAAAATTGGAAACACATTCGACTCCACCCCACAATAAGATAATCAAATAAAAACTTCAAATGCAAAAGCACTGGAAAATGTGATACACAGCTTCTTGCTATCCACCCTCGACTCACCTACCCTCAAATATTTAACTCAGGCAAAACTGAGAATAACTGATGCATTTTGTTTTATCTGTGGGAAGCTCTTAAACTTTAGACTGCAAAATGGGTCTGCAAGGTTGTTCCTAAATAAACTATGGCACTGTATTGAAATGAGCAACGTGGGCATGAAGCTAGATGAACTCAGTGTAGAATAACACCAAATGATTCTTTAATAATTCTCTCCAAAATGCTGCAGTCAGGTAATAGTTTATACTAATCCATGGGTTTGGGATAATTTAATAATATTACTGCTATTTCTACTTCAGAGAGAGCACAGAAAAAACAAAATAGGTTTATTTTTTTAAATTACAGTTATTTTTCTATAATTTACATGTACCTTCTCACTCTATGAAGGAAATTTGAGTTAATATCATTCCCAAACTGTAACATATAAATCAAGATCTATTCCTGAGAGCAAGACCTAACACACTAATAAGTCTCTTTTCACCTACAGGCATCACTTCTCAGTTTTAATAACACAAGAAGGAATGACTACACAGCTATGGAGCAAGGAAGGAAATCTTATTGTACACATAAAACCAGACAAAAATACTTTAATGAAAAACTAGTTAAAATGAAAATCTCATACTATTTTCTGCCATTTCACAAAACATGCCCTTAGCTGGACTATGGAATAAAATAAAGATGAATCCTATTTTTATTATTATACAAGCTTCCATCTCAGGAACTCATAAGGAAGTTTAGCAGTGGCACAGTATCTTTGTGGCATTGGTAAGTATTACTGTTTCCAAGAGGCTGTTTCCCTGAGAACCAGCCCGGGGCAAAGATCTCTCCTGTATTGAAATGACCGTGTCATCATAGAATCACAGAATGGTTTGGGCTGGAAGGGACCCTAAAGACCATCTAGTTCAAACCCTTCTGACATGGGCAGGGACACCTTTCACTAGACCAGGTTGCTTAGGGCCCCATCCAACCTGGCCTTGAACACTTCCAGGCACGGTGCAGTTGCAGCTTCTCTGGGTAACCTGTTCCAGTGTCTCACCACACATATAGTGTTATTTTTTGCAACAGTTCTATTTAAGGTTTTAATATTTTAACTGTAATTTATTATTTTTGTAAGAATTTAAAGATACCTATTGATCAGTTCTTTCCAGTCTTATTCTTAAAGAACTCCAGTTCCAATAATGGATATGGGCAGATCCAGGGTTAGGGCGAATCCCTCTCCTCCCTGTAGCAGCTGCTGACCCTCAAGGCCAACCCCAGCCCCAGATATATGGACCCATGGCCAGGGGAAAGGAGCTCTGCACTGGGCATGCAGCTTTAGAGGAAACCTCCCACATGTGGAACAAGAGAGTGGGTGGGTGAGTAAGGCAAATTGAGGGCAACACTCAGGACATGGCAAATCCTTCGGGGACGCACTGCTCCCCTATTTCGTGTCATCAGGGCTCTTAGAAACATTCCTCAATATCCACAAGAATTTTGCTTCAGAGACCACTAAAAAAGGTAGGAATTTACTCTAATTCACAGCCCTATTTTATTTTCAATGCTCTGAAAAGAAACTGTAGACAGTCACACAGTATAAGGCCAAGGAGACTTCAACAAATACCTAATCTGACCTCCCACACAATCAAACAATTTCTGCTGTGGGTACCCTCCGCCAGCAATACATGAACTGTGCAACTCTCATAATAAGAGCTATATAGTGCTTCTTTTCTGTCAAGAGAGCCTTAAGGCAGACAGATTATGGATGTAGGCCTCAGAAATCTCTATGAGGTAGTTCTTTCTTAAGAAAAAGGTAAAGAAAAAATGCTACCGGGCAGATCATCACTTTGTCACTATTCATTATTAAATGAGGCAGGAACAGAAAAGATCAAAATTGTCAAATCAGTCCACTCCTAGTCCCAGTCAGATGCTTTATAGCTTCCTTGCACTTTGGCAGCCCTTGTATGTCTTGTTATGCTAATAATTTTTAATTGAATTCTATCAGTGGCAATGCTAGCAAAGCGTTTATTGTGTACAATTGAGTTACCGTGCTCTGCAAGTCTTTCAGATGTAACCAGATATTGTATCTTTTCCTGTTGTTCCCATCTGTAAACTTTAGGTTATCCATCAGTGGCAAAGCAGATAGGCCTTTAACGTAGTCTGTGTGGAATCAGATGTTTCTATTTCCTACTAGCCTCAGAGTGACCCTGTGGCCGATGGCAGGCGGGCAGTATTTCATCTAATAACACCCAGCACACAAAACACAAACTAAAGTGCTGCTGGCATTCAGCCAACTGCTTTCTGTGTTACTTCAGAAACAGGTCAAGTAACATCTCTCTGGCTGGGCTAGTTCATTGCCTTTCCCTTCCATCTACTTGCAAACACTGTGTGGGCACAACATGCCGGATGCAAACGGCTCTCTTCTGTCTGTGAGACCCTTCACTGACTAACCTACCTGCCTGCACCTCTCAGGCTCATGCCTCAAACCTGGTCCAGGCCCAAATTCAAACTTCTCAGGTGAGGAAATAGGGAGAGCATAAATCATGCATTACATTGGCTCAGAGCATGAGCCCAAATTGTCTTTCACGTAGTTTGAACTATAGGCATGGGAAGGGCTGGGTGTCTACTTTCCTCGTGGGCACTGACAAAGTATATATTAATTATTCTGGGTTCACTATGGCAGAACATGGTCTGGCATCCAGCATTATTTGGGTTTATGCTGCAAATATGACCACCTACACATAATAAACTAGCAATTAAACTGTAAGTACCAGGAAATCAGTGTCTTTTATTAAGACAAGTTCACCTTTTCCAGATTTCAGCTTCAGGCTTGTTTTTGAAAAGTTTGGCTTTTATTTTCTTGAAACCTTATAGTGTTGCAGGGCAGAAACAAAAAAAAACCCCCAAACCTATAAAAATAATGAAGCTAGAGATGGGGGCATATTTTACAGCACATTGAACCATGAGCAAATAGTGTAAATTAGGGAAAAGTAAGAGACTACAGAGTGCTTATACAGCCAAAACAATGTTTTCCTGGGATCTGAAAAAAATCTGCCTAATAATAAATGACAACTTCCATCCCACAGCAAAGCAATAATTTAAAACTAAATTTACATTGTAATTAGCCTTTCAAAAATGCAAGGAACTTCAATATAGATGTCCATTAATAATCTCACTGCTGTCAGGAAGCCTTTTCCACCCACACATGCTACTTAATTAAACACGGAGTTCCTTATTCATACAAACAGAAGGTTATGAAGAACAGGTGGTTCCTAATTTGAAGATAATGGAGAAGCGAATCTCAGCATAACTTCAGAGCCTCAGATTATCTCATTTTACTTGTACCCTTGAAAATTTTGCTGTAAGCTCACTTTTGTTTTTCTCTTATGGCCATGATGTTGCATGTTTATAATAGAATACAGTCCATGTCTGTCTTTTAATAAAATGACACAGATCACTTTTGAAGCCATTAAAACTGCTTAAAATGAGCTGACTAGTTACAGCTCAAGCTGTAACATGCTGCGTTTTTGATGTGACCACAGGACTGCTCTTCACTCACATATGCATGGTAGATAAGTTTTTGGACATTTTGAAAGTGTTAAACATTTCTAACTCCTCTCCAGGCTTAAGAAACTTCATTTTCCAAAGACAGACTTGCTGGGATTGCCTTCTCACACAGCAATGAGCCTCAGAAATGTCTTTGAGGTGGATCTAAAGAAAAGACTGGAGAACATTTGCCTACCCTTACGTGGCCTGAATAACTTCTTTCCACACAGACTGGCCATTTGCAAGACAAGCTCCAGTTCCATCAAAAGCCTCTGTGCTGCAGATGATAAGCGTAGTGATGGGAAGGCTGGTGTACAGCAAGGGTCTCTAAGGCTGCTTGCAGCTGGAAAGTTCCCTGCTGGTCTGCAGGATATTGAAAGCATCCTCAAAAGAATCAGTAAAACTTCAGCTGGCTGGTGGGAGAGCTTTGTACTGTCAGAAGAGTAGCAAGGGGAAGAGGGTGGTCTGGAGAGAACAGATGTAGCCAATGAACAAAGAAGGCCAGAGGTTCTGTGCCAGGTTGCCAGACCTAACTCAGCCAGCACTCTGCTCTCCAGGAATACCCAGGTGGTGGCAAAAAACCCCCATAGCACACTCAGGATTGTTCCCAGTGTTTTGAGGGCTCCCTTGCGTGTTGCCACCTTGTTGTGTGAAAGCAAGCAGCAAAGCTCAGGCCTCGGGCTGAGTGAGAGCTGCTGAGCTGGCTCTGGACAGAGGCACTGAGGATGCCCCTTAATCAGTTATATTCAGTCTAATTAATTAACCACATGCCAGGCTGTCTGCAGGTTAATAATGTTCACAGACTGCACAATATTTATGGGGAGTTCTTTGCCTGGCAGTTTATATCTGGAGAGAGCACTGAAACCTGCAGGAATAAGCTAGATTAGAGGGAGTTTTTATTGCCACCTGCAAATTTTAAAGCACTTTATGTGGGGTTTCACTATCCTCAGCTGACAGAGCATGAAATGCTGTAAGAAAGCAAGGTAGGGAAGAGAGTCAGGTATCCAGACACCCTATTTATCTGAAAAAATCACTTAAGCTGAGACCTTTTTGTTGTGGAGAATTATTTGAGAATTTCTGGTGCTGCAGAAAGTCAAGTTGCATCTCTGTACACAAGGATGATGATAATAATAACTTCTAAACTTTTTGTAAAAGATTTAGAAGTTCCTTTAGAAGGCCCAAAAATGAAGGGGAGAGTATGAGTGGGATAGTTCCCAAACATCACCCAGAAAGGCGTCACATTTGACATTTCAGCTGTGCAAACTGCAATGACTAATTCAAAACAATGAAGTATTTAAAGACAGAGACTATCTATAGTAGAAACAAATGAGTCTTTTATACCCAATTCTAACAACTATTTAAAGAGAAAATATAATCACAGTATAATCAATGGAGTGAGTAATATTTACTGGTTGAGTGATGAAGGGCTCCCTCTGGAAGAAAGAATATTTTTATGTATGACTTCTGACAGCTAAGGTAGCTGTGAGATGCAGTCTGAAATAAACAGACATTTTATTTTAAGAAAGCAAATGATTCAAATAGTGTAGGCAAAGACACAGTAACTCACACCTCCTCTAGCAGTTTATTCACTACCTACTGTTTCTCTTGTTAAACTCTGTTCTACCACCCACAATGAGTGAGGCAACTTTTATTTTTTCAGTAAAACTTCATTACAAAGTTGCTTTTAAGTAAAAAGGACACTGTGGTGTCACAGGTTACCACCTACCAGCTTTACAGTAAGTTGCACTGCTTTGCACAGCTTGGCTAAGTTGGGATCCTTCAGCGTGGGCAGGGCCAGACACACCAACCAGCCGTGCCTGCGGCTTGGCAAGCACAGGTGAAGGTGCCATTACTGTGCCAAAGCCAGCTCCACAGGAGTGGCTGATTTTTGTGTGATGAGACTACCCCTTATTTGCATCTATTCAGAGGAACATTCAGATAAAACAATTTATCATATTGAATTAAGGGTGCTCAGTCAAATAACTGCATCTTGAGCCAGTGGAGAACAGACATACCATAGGAACCACACACCCACGTCAATATATGTGTCTTCAATGAAAGGTTGTTGGAAGTTTTTAAGGCTGTTCTTTGGTTTTTTTCCTGGAGAGGAAAGACTATACTCAGAGGTATTTTCCCTACTTCTTTTATCTACAGGCCCCTTGAAACATACACCACCTGTTTCTCGTAAAGGATATGGAGGCCTTTACCACTAAGAGAGTCCTGTGCCTAGTGCGTGGCCTATCCTATACTTCTATATCATCCATATTTTTAAAAATTTGAATAATCCTTACATTATACAGCACTCAGAAGACAGATAAAAATATAACAGTGCTAGTAAGGCAGGTGTTGTGTATTGAAATTCCACGGTCAAACTACAAGCGTATGGTAAAGGCATCAAAAGCAGATTGTCTCCTTTGTCTTAAATTAGCTGTAAGCCCATCAGGTGATCTCTGTTCTCTGTCCCTTTATTCCTACCCACACTGCTCTCTTGCTCCTAATAGTCAGCCTTGTGTTTTCTCGCAGTTTTACTCCTCCTGTTTGTGTAGCCATACAGCACAACAAGGATAGCTGCAAAGCCCCAATTCAGTTAAGCAGAAATAACAAAAATCAAATGAGAGCTTTGGGTTTGTAAGATCTCTTAAACCCATTGTGGTGTTGTTTGTGGATGAAGACATGTCTGCTGCTATCACTCTCTAAACAGAGCTTCAGTATTCCTCTGGAGTATAAAATCCTCATGTTCAAGTCCATGCTTTACGACTGTAGTACAGGCAGTAAGCCATTTATTTAAGGAAGTGAAGAGTTCAAAACCCGTGAGAGTGGAAAAGGTGTGTATTTGTTTTTCTTTTTGGCCAGGTCTCCAAACAATGTTACTAAAGCCTCAAAGAGAAGTTCATGCACTCAGAAGCTCATTTCCCCCTTTCTCATCAGCATCCTGACTTATTTAGTGGAAGACAACCTCCCTGCAAACCTTCTCTTTCAAATAGCTAGTTTCTCCTGAACCTCTGGCTCCCCCCCCCCATTTTATTACTTTGCTGACTTCGACTCTGTTGAACACAAACTATGAGGCCTCCTTTCTCTCCTCTTCTTACACTCCTATTGATTCTTCCTTCTCATTGTGTCTTTACATACATGTCTTCCTAAAGGTCTGTGTGTCCCAGCCCATCAAATGTCTAACTTCATGCTTAAACACTACCCTGAACAGAAATGTTGTCTCGAGTAGGGGCCTCATTTTGGAACAGCCCCAACTTCTAGTCCAGCAGGCTCTTTTCTTTCCTTCAGAGCCCTCTTTCATCTAAGTGCTCATTTCATAAAGCTTTCTGCAATCAATTTCCTCCTCAATGTCATCTCCACTTCCCCCTTTATTTAAACTATTGCCCTCTTTTTTGCTTCTGTCAGATTTAGAGTGTAAGAACTGTGACCAACTCTACATGCCTTGATGGCACTAATAATGTATCATTATATATAATGATGTAATCAGAGTAAGTTCAAGAGGCAGTTCAAGAATGGGGAGGCTGGAACTACCCCATCTTCAGATGTGTAGAGCCAGTCATACAATTTGAGATAAAATGAAAAATATGTAAATAAACAGTTAAACTATGCAGGGGGAAAGCAAAGGGAAAGCCATGATATTGACTTTATATTAACACCATATATATTGTGGGAAGAAAGAAGGGGAAAGTGGATCTGAAGTTCCCAATTCTTCCAAGTAGTGTTATATCCCTGAAGATTTTGCATGAGACTATTGCGTAATGGGAAAAGCTTATGCTTGCAGGACACATTCCAGCAGCAGCCAGGAAGAAAGGCACATTGTGTAGTTTTCATCTTCTCTTGCCAGATTCCCTGTTATTATTTTAAGAAGGCACAATTACAAGCACAAAATTTTCATAGATTTTTGAAAAGTGCCCCATTGATTAGATTTTACAAACTGCCCAGAAAAGGAACTCTGGAATTAATGGCAAGGTGACAAAGTCTATATTAGTTTGTTCACAAAACCTCTTTGTAACTGTCAGCATGTGGACCCCATGGCTGTAGGATACACTGTCAGTTTTTCAGAAAGATGGAGGAACATCGCCAATTCATTTTTCTCTGTCAAACATTTCATTTATTATTGAGTCTGTATGCAACTTAACATCTCTCTCCTGTGCCAGCACTACTGCAACAATAACCATTTTTGTATTTCACTTGCCAGCTAAGTTTGTGCTACCCGTGCTCTTGTACAAAGGAGATGTTCATGGCAGTGTGCACTTAATGAATGAGCATAATTAGTGAGAAGGTGTCTCAGCAGGCTGGTGAGGTGGGAGCACACTAAATTGCTACATAAAATGTAAAGCTAAATGACTCCCACACCTGGAGCTGGTGATAAATATGCTTGACAATACAATTGCTGGTCTCTTATCATGCCAGTTTGAGTTCACTTTGCTACAGACTGGAAGCTGGGAGAAGCCATGTAAGTACCCTTCCTCCTGCATCCCAGGGCTCCAACTCGTTTGCCTGTGGGTAGAGTTCCCTAAGCAATGGCAGGAACCTGCAAGGATGACAATGACCTCCTAGTCTTTGATACAAGGTGTTCCCTTTCCTTGTAGCAGATTTGGGAAACAGACACTGTGTCTTCAGCAATTCCACCTGACTGTTTGGCAGCTGAGAAAAAAGTCTCCTTTTGCTGGTGATTCAAGGTAAGAGGCTTCAGAGAGCAGTGGCAGCCTGGGGAACACTTCACACTGCTAAACCTGCCTCACAGGCAGTAATCTCTGGGTGGGACAAATGACTTGGGGAATAACCATCTTGCCCTCCAGAAGCAGATGTACTGGAGTCCCTGTGGTACTGATGATACTGGATAATGAAAGCATAAAGAACAAAGACAACTAAGAACAAGATACATCTCTGGGAACATAAATCTTGCATGCAAAGGGAAGGCACCTTTTCCTGCACTTGTAAATTCTGGACTTCTGTACCATGCCATGCTACTGCCTGTTCCATGACTGTGCCTCCAGCACCTGTGACTGCAGCTTTGTTTTTCTGGGTAAAGCTGGGCAAGAGGGGATTGGTCTAACTGAAAAAAAAAAAATGAAAAGTCGGGCATGTACTTAGCAATATGAAAACTGGCAAAACATACCCTGGGAACTCTTCATTCATCTTAAAGACAAAACAGAGCTGAAATGAAACTAAAGCCTGGGTATCTCTGTGTTTTGCAAGGTGGGTCTGCACCCGAGTCAGTACAGTTTATTCAGCATGTTAAGGGCTTTCATCTGAATAGCACAGGTAGGCATGTTGGCTCACAGGCATGTCAGACCATTTCCCTGTGCTGCTGTGCCCCCAGCTGTGCCATGGTGGAATGAGCTGGATTGTACTTCGCATCTTGCAGAGTCAATCACAACCACATCCTTGGGTCTTTGTTACGAATGATGTTGTAATAAGCATAAAGAATGCAGCTTGCAGTTTGAGATCCCAGGATGAATTTGCAGTGCTGACAGCTAGAGAAATCATCTCTTGATATATAATCAGAGGGAATTTGATACAGGAGTCACTGTGAGAGGATAAATGTGTCATTTTTAGACTCGCTTTGACTATAACCCCACTTTAATTGCAGAAAATACAAAATAAGTGCCAAATGGAAGTATGGGAAGCAATTTTTCTGTTCATTACTGAC
Source organism: Neopelma chrysocephalum (assembly GCF_003984885.1). Lineage (NCBI taxonomy): Eukaryota > Metazoa > Chordata > Aves > Passeriformes > Pipridae > Neopelma > Neopelma chrysocephalum. Next base: position 9,037,217 of record NW_020897703.1, read on the forward strand.
ACAAAATAAGCCATGAGCTTATCCTTTCTGACTCCGAAAATTCAAAACACCCTCTACATTTTAAACCCTAGTTCCCTAGAATGAGAAGTAAAATATATCTGCATATTGTTACAATTATAAAGCTATAGAAAAAAAATCTTTCTTTTCTGTAAGTAAGATTGATAGGCATTTTCCACTAAAAGTTAATTTTGAATGAGAATATAAATTATAATTTTTATGTATGCCATTCAGTGTGAATATTTTTAGTCAGTATGGACATATTTCACATTGTTCAGGGGAGACAAAAGAAGACCACAGCATCTAACAACTGTTAAATAGCAGTCCTTCCAGCTATATTTTGGCAAGCAGTTATAGCTTGCAGAAGTCAAGCCACCATGATGTCTAGTCATCTTTACATCTTCTGGGATCAATGCAGTTTAAATAACCATAGTTGAAATATCTTTCTTTGGAAAAATACTAAAATTTGGGGAACGCACCTTTCTTTCAAGACACCTTATATATATATATGTTTATAAAAATAAAACACTGCCTCTTCTGATATCTGCAAGGGAATTTAAACTACAGGAATTATGTATTTGGTAAGGTGCTTTCTCTTTGCATAAACTATCCTACAGAAACTTTATCTTTGGTTAGACAGTAAGATACTGTGAGATACTATCTTGACTACTCAAGTTTTAGACTTATTTGGATTTAGAAAATTGGAGGCACATGGATCAATTAAGAATGAATTAATGTGACATTCTAGCATGAAAAGAGATGCTTGGAAACCAATTGCAAAATAATCAGTTTAAAATGTCACAGAAGTTTGAAATTACTCACAAAAGTACCAGTGGTGAAACTTGGCCCTAAACGAAGTCAAAGAGGTCCTTAAAACCAAATTCAGTCAGGGTCAGGTTTATAGCTCCAAATATTTTGACATTTGTCCTGGCTTGTTCTCCACCATTCACTGACCATCCCTTTCCTCCCCATTTTAACTTATCTGTTTCAAGCTTGTTTTCAAGAAAGCTCTGATCCTGAAAATATACACACGTTTGCACCTTAAGCATTGCAGATAGGCTCACTGAGGCCAAAACCATCAGTTAACCATACATACTCTTCCCTCCTCCTGTCCCACCTTTCCCCAGTTGTGTCTACACTTTCCTTCCTGACACTCTAATTGGGGGCTTTAAACTGTTAAGTCTTCAGGATATAAATTATATCATCTTGCATGTTTGTGAATTGCCAAGCACAAGAATAGTAACCGCTCGCCTTTGCTGGCAATCCTATGACACCTTTTGTAAGGGGGTGGAAGCTCCGGAGGGCTAATTAAATTTCAGTGTGGGTGATCACATTCTGCTTTTCTAAATTCCTTTTGCTTATCTAAATTCTTCATGTACTTACAACCTGATACAATATTTCTCTTCACTTCCCACTCCAGCTTGCTGTGTAGCGTGACTGTGTGCTTTTAACCAGCTGCCGCAGTCCTTCCCAGAGCTCCATTTCATTAGTGGCTAACACATCTTCGGGCTGTGGCGTCTGCAGTGCGAAACACGCACCTCGGTGTGGCTGTGTACGCGTGTGCGAGAGAGACAGGGTATTTGATTAGTATGGATTTCTTTAAAACATAGAATAAGGCACTGATTCTTAAACTGTGCTCCACGGAGCACTTGTGGATGGCCCATTACGAGCTGGTATGTCACATGGTATTCATTTGCTCCTTGTTTCCAGCTGCTAAATTGCACTGTGACACTGTTAAATATACGTTAAATACTTTCCTAATGTTACTTAAGCAAGTAAATTGCTTCCATTGCCTGAAGGAAGTTCTGCAATTGCAGGCATAGGGTGGAAAGGAATGGAAAGGGTGATCAAGAATCTCTCTAAATAATGTGATCTCTCAGGTTAATGCGATCCAGCTCGTGGATTCCTGCTCTCAGACAGAAAAACTACCCTGCTCTAGCAACATTTTATGTGCTGCTCAGGGCTGGGTCCCACTAGCCAAGACATGTTTTGGGCAGACCTCTGAAAAGCGCTAGCTCTTTTCTTTGCTTTTTATCATCCAAAGCTTTCCAGGATGCTTGGCACATAATAATTAAATCTCTTCAGGGGAGTGGATCAATGTCGTTTGCTATAGACTGAAGTACCTGGAATGCGATGGGTCGCCTGGAAACCTTGGGGTAGGGTGGAGGGGCACCTACAGTAACACTCTACAAGGAACTAAAGTCTCACCATGTTACAGCAGCCTGGGGAGCTGAAGCTAGAGGTTGTGCCCAGTGCTCAGAAAGTGAAGTATATGATATTACAGTCTCTGGTATCACAGTACTCAAGATACATGTCTGTTTATGTAATGAATCTGAGCATTTCCAAGAACAGATACCACAGTCCATATGCCATTTTCTTTTTCTTGCTCTCAGTTTCTTTTTTCTTTTTCTTTATTTGAAGCAAACCAACAGAATATAAAATTAGACTTGCCATGCATGTTCTGCTTATGTTGCTGTGACCCTAAAGATAACATGGAAAATGTCGACTAAAAATGTAACAAGTGAAGGCACTTTCTACACACACATTCCTTCCCCCTCTTCATTTATATAAGGACTAGTCAGAGGCAGAAAATAAGGGACTTCTTGCAACTAGCCAGCCTATCATTTTTGCCCCCCAGCCAACTCGCAGTGTTTACAGGGAGTTTCCAACATTGTGGACATAAGCCTGTGCAAACAGCATGTTTGCTATACAACTGTGCAAACACACAGCACGTACACAGTTCAGCGTGGTCATGCCATGGCAGCCAGGCTGTGTGCTAGTGGGCCACGTGTGCTTGGGCAGCACACAGCAAATTTGGTTGACTTTGGCAGGCTTGTGCTGCTCTCTGCTTGCATTAGCATCAGAACATGTAATAGGCTATTCAGAGTAGCTGTAGAAGTTGTTGATTTTAGATTTCTATTTCTAAGTGAGCAGTTGGGGTTTGTGTCCTGTTACAGAACAAGGACCACAGATCAGTAACCGAATATTTGAAGCTTGTACACTTCCATTCTCATTATGGTGTTTGTCACAAAGATGAATTAATGTTGTGCCATTTTCAGTTCTCATTACAATCTTTGTCATGAGATGAAATATTAGACTCTTAAAGTCTCTATGAATCATAGCAGCTTGCTCTACTATGTTGACCTTTTCAATATTCTGTGTTTGGACTGGCTGGCATTTCCTCTCCTCTTCCTCTGTAATAGCCACACTAAACTTGTGGGCAGGCTGCACTGGGCTTACCAATGAAAATGCTGAATACTGATGAAGTCAACATTGCATAGTCATGTCTGTATTTTGAACATTGCCGAATTTGAATTCTATTTACCATGCAAAAGGAGAGACTAAAAAAAATGAGCCTGTGAAAAATCTTGGTTATTGCTTCTATAAAACACTCCTGCACATACATATGCTCTATGAAAAGAAAGTAAATCTTAAATAGATGCAATGAAAAAGAAAAACAAGCCCCTATCTATCAGCCATTGTTTGAAAAAAATAGGTCACAAATCTGTTGTTAAATGGCCTGAAAATTATCATCCTTCCTTATTCCTTTATTTTCCAGTGCTGGTGTTCAATTTCCTGCTTTTATTACAATGATGATGGCAACACTGCACAACCAAAGTCTGGACCGTGGCATCGTTGAGTGGCTCTCCAGTGTTCTCTAATAGCTCCTAGTTGAAATCAGCTTATATCAGACTGTTTGTATGATACCCAGGATCTTTTAAGAGAATGCTGGAAATTATTCCATTCCTGAGTTGTCACAGAGGAGGACAGAGTTCAGATGACAGTCAACATAATAGCTCAAAATGCACTTATAAAATGTTCCTTTTATGCCCATTTTCATCACAAATATGTGTTTCACCCGAGCTGTGAAGTGACAAGACAAACATGTGACTAAGGACCCCAAACAATCCTACTTCCCTCATAATTCTGTGCATGCTGAAGGGCATTTGAATCCCTTGCAGACCATAGAGCACCTATGGACCAGTGCCTCACTTTGACAAACTTAACTTCAGTGCAGAAACATGACCAGCTCTGTGGAAGGCTGTGCTGCACAGCCCCGGGGCCACAGGCTGTGACAAGGACAAGAGCCCTCCCAGAGAGGCTGAAGTACCCCGACCATGCAGAGGAGTGGGGCTGCATCATTTCTGGTGCAGGGTTTAGTGCTGATCTTGGGCCCATGCTCCTGGAGGAGGCAGGGTACAGCCACTGTCCCAGGGCTGTGAGAAAGACCAAAAACGACCCAGCATGGATCTGAGACCCCTCTTAAATGCCTGTGGTTTCTGATCCATTTGTCGCATTTATGGAGATCAAAAACCTTTTAAAAACAGGAAGATTTATCTATTGAACTTAAAATCTGTGAGCTTGGAAAAAACCTTACTATTTTAAAACAATCTGTGAAGTAAAAAGTTAAATGGGTTGGAAAATGTGTCATTTTAGTCCATGTGAGAATTGTAACAGCAAGAGGAAAAGGGGCACATTGTGTCTCTAAGAGCAGGGAGTATGGACTCAGCTGGCCTGTGTGCTGTTTAACACACACCCACCTCGGGCAGCCCACTGCCAGACCACTATGGCCACCGGGTCAGTGCAGTATTTTTTGTATGAAAGCTCATAAGGCCAACGAGAGCACACTGTTCAGGACACCCCCCCAGGCAGGTGGGTGATACCCACCTTCATTACACTTTCCATCCTTGCAATGCAACTCACCCCTTCTGCTCTTCATCTCAGAGTTACCACAGAGGGTGCACAAGAACAGTCCTCTTGTGCAACATGCTGTCCTCTCCCCAAACTGGGAAGCATTCACCTGCAGAAAGACCTACGTGTAAACCTGGGAAAGGTCACTCCCAGCAATCCACAGCTCCATTCATGAGGATAATATAAAGTTATCAGGATAATGGATGCCTACAGCTACCTCTACATCCCTGCAAGCCTCCCACCCCAGATGAGGGCAAAAAGTGAGAGACTGCTCCTTCCTGCACGCTGCCACCCTGCCCATGGGAGCAAAGGCAGTCTCACTCTAGGACCCAAGGCTCATGGGATGGAAATTTTAAACTTTTTTTCCTGACCTCAGTAGAGAACTGCTGTTGAAGTTCCTCTTCCAGTTAGGATGCAGGGCTCTGACAAGAAGCTCTGGAACATGTGGAAGATAGCACCAGCCTCTGCCTCACCATTTCATTTCTTGGTCCAGCAGTGTCACACAGTCCTGGCCTGATGGTCTGGCAACACATATTCCCTTCTGCTATACTATTGTGAACTGCTGTGGTGCAATAAGAAACTTACTCTCCCAGCCAGAATCCTTATTCTACATATCTAATTCGTAAGTATGAATCAGGTTTTGAGGACAAGGACATTCTTGTGTGGGTCTCTGTGACCATTTCTACCTCTCTGGCTGGACTTCTTAGCTGGACTGGGCTGAGAATCTGGGGACACTTGTTTTGAAGATAATAAATGGACACACATGACAAAGTCAAATGCCTAAACAGTACAATCAACACTCCATATAGGAGAGCTGTCCCATCCTCAAGCTGTTCAAGCAGAGCCAAGCGCTGCTCCCTGGTAGCCCTAGAGATTGGTTTACAGAAGTTCCTTTTACAGACAAGAGGGCATTGACTTCCTTACCCCCCCCCCCCCCCACACAGAGGTATTACAGGAGCTGAGTTCCTCCTCTACCTGTAGGATTGGCAATGGGGGCTCACACAAGGCCCCTCCAACTCCACAGCGATGTTTTTTATTTGAAATCCAAACACGCAGCTCACGTGCAGCGCTAGCTGTGAAATAATTCTCCCCCCTTAAGCAAGCTCCATCAGTGTTTTCCTTGTTTAGTGGTAACAGACCTGAACATATAAACAACCCATGGCACACTCTGGGTTAGTCAGTGCCAGTCAGTAAGAGCCCCCCTCCGAGAAGACACTACAGAAAGGAATACTTCTAATTTAAAATCCTTCTAAGTGCTAGAGACATTTAAAGCATTAATCAGCAATTAATACAAATAAGAAACTCAGTCTCTCACATCATTAATACTAATTATGCTTTATAGTTGCATTTTCTGAGTAAGATGACAGGCAACATGCATATGGAGGAGGCTGCTTGACAGAGGTGCAGAAATGAGAGGCAGCTAAATTGAAGGAGAAAACAGTCAGACATATTTTAAAAGGCCTTTGGCTTCCTTGAGCAGATGAAGGCATTTCTAAAAGAGCTGGAATTGGGCTACAGAATGTTCAGGAAGTCCACTCAGTGTGGGTGTCTCAGGTTCACTCCTGACATGAAGTGGTCGGTGTTTGCTGTGGGACAGCTCCTGTGACTGTGGGGGTCTGACAACCCTGGAACTCAGACCCAAGGTGTCTCCGGTTGGATACCAGGCACAAGGGTAATTTTGCAAAAAGCTGAGTTCAGCCTTTGCCACAAGGAATGTGACACTGGTGACTCCGAGGACGTAAGCGCTGATGCTGAGGATGACTGAACTAAAACTGGGCCGGTATTTTCACACCCTGCTTCTTTAGCAATGGATTTCCTGTCCTGCATGGTGAGTGTCACCAAGTCCCTGTAGAAAGAGCTGCACTCTTTCACTGGAAAGGTGAGGATTATATTTCTCAGTATTTTTACGTGTGAAATGATGAGTGGCACAAGAACTGCTGTAAAAATCATTCTGGGATTAATGTGCTTGATGACAAGTTTGCTGTGTCCAGGGAATCAGGAGGCAATTTCTGCTAAAGCAAACAAAACATATTAAAGATTATATTTACCCCATTTTCTCAGATTAGGACTGTTATCAAATCCAGACCGTCACACCTTAATGTTGTTACCTGCTCTCACTTTACACCTTGTATTCCCCGTAGTCATTATGTACTCCTGCACTGGTCTGGTGCACCACGTGACATGCAACTTCTAAATAAGGACATGAGGTCCAGGGTTTAAATCAATTATAATATGCAGAAACCCTCAGCATACTAGTCAAAGGAAACCTGAACCATGCTTATGACAAATTCTTTCTGTCTGGATTCCCTGTTGCTTCCTTTGGCATGACTCCAGCTGCTTGTCCTGTCAGGAGGAGACTTCATTCAGAAAAGTCAGCAAAACCTGAGAAGTAATTAGCAAGGTTGGCTCTGTCTCGCCTAGTGTTGTGCTGAATTATACTTGTGAAACTAGAGAGGCATTTGGCTTTGTTTATGTTACTCCAACATGGAAGCCAGTTTTGACCTGGTTTAGGAGTGGCAGAGTGTCTTAACTATAAGTTCTTAAAAGATGGCTTTACACAAACATATTTCAAGTTCACATGTGATCTCTGGACTCCCTGTGCAAAGGAAAGATACCCCTTGCATCATGAATAAGATGCAATGAAACAGAACAACACAAGAAAGACTTTCTGTCAATCAATAAAACACAGCTATCCTAGATAAGATGGAAGGAGAGAGCTCATCACATTTCATTGTTGGCAAATACTGGTTAATAGTGATTTCTTGAAGAACACCTCTAGTGCACACAGACTGTGTCCTGCATCAGGTTGTGCCTACCCCTCAGGGATGCCAGATCAGTGAAGAGCCAGTGCCAAGGCAGCCGCAAAAACTAACACTGCAGTGCCGTGTGCTCAAGGCCTGCAAAGGCTGTACAGGGTCTCCCCTGCAGGAAGTAATAGCCATTGTTCCACGGCACTGCTGCACTCGGCTGCTGGCAGCAGCCCTCCAGAACACTGAGCGTTTCAGCCTTAGAGAAATTCTGTACATAGCTTTAGGCAATGGACATCATGCTGGCAAGAAGTAGCAAGGCTTCTTATTCTTGGCTCCATCACTGACCTGCTGCGTGACCTCAGGCAAATCACTTCACTTCTGTGTGCTTCTTCTACTTCCCATCTTTCATCTGTCTTGTCTGTTTGACTGCAAGCTTTGGGAGGGGGATCGTCTCTTACGATGAGTATGCAGCACCAACCACAGGAGAGCTTTAATCTCTGTTGGGACTCTGAGCCACAGTACAAAACCTACAGCTATTCTGTAGTCCATACTGCCTACATTAGCACTTTGCACAAAAGTATTGCAGAGTGGTCAAAATGGGCCACTGCTCCAATATTTGTCACATCAGCACTTCTCATATCACCAAGATTGTACCCTGGCATTTTGTCTAGAGAGTAGGCAAGATATGCCACCTAACAGACCTTCTGTATTTTGATTTTGATTGTTGACTCTACAGGAGAAGTGAGATTATGAATGGGGCTGCTTTGCCTTGAGGATATGCTTTGAATGTACTTTTCTACAAGGGAACGGACGTTGTAAGGAGGCTGCTGCTTCTATATATGGCCATGTGAAGTGCAAAAGAAAATGGACTTCTGTGACAACATTCCGTAAAAATGACCGTTAACAAATGGATAAGTAACAGTGTTATTACTGCTAATGTGATGAAAACACCCCACGTTTACAAGATACAATACCATAGGCCAAGGAAAGACTTGACTGGTAAATACCCTGTTGGGCTGGGTTTAGCTGGCTTTAGAAGGTGCACACTCACCACCAGCACAGTTCTGACTATAAACATGAGTGAACGGATGTCAGTGTGTATTTGTGTGCAGACAGAGAAGAAACAAGAGAGAACAAGACTGAAGGCAATGTGCCCAAAGAGAAGTCAAATAGAGAGATCTCACAAGTAGAAGAATCCAGTTGCTAGGTGGACCTGTTGCATCCCAGATTTTTTAAATACATCATTCCTTGCAGAATCATAACCTTTCAGCATTCATCTATAGTTAATCTTTCTTCCAGTTTTCTAGGGCAAAGAACGTGTTATGTCTCCTGAAAATACTCCTTTATGATCTGGAGCTGACTGAAAGATCAAGCTGTCCTCAGATAGCCTGAATCAGCCCCATGACACCTATAACAATCTCCCTGAAGAAACTCTCATAAGGCATAACTTTCTTCTCTTTTACTTCATGCTTTGTGGAGTCCCTATACAAGGTACCCTTGTTCAAACTGTAAAGCAGCTTTGGGCTTTGGTAGAACCTGTAAAGAACAGCTGCCAGCAAAGACAGCAGATCATGTTATCACACAGCATGATGCTCTGCAACACTATCATTTTGCAAGTTCTGCTGCTTACCATTGTCCCATTTGTGAAGGTGCTTTCTGGCTTTCTCTCCCTCTGTTGTGACAGCTTTTGTCTTTGCACCACTGGTGCAAAACTAAAGAGATCTCTGAACAAGGGAGCAGTTTTGTTCTCCTGCAATAGAGAGATATGCCAGGCTTTTCAGATGAAAAATAAAATATAGACATGTTTTTGAATCCCCTTTTGTTTTTCCTAAGTTTTACAACCTTACTTATCTGTAAACAAAATCATCATATATATTTTTTTTCATAGCATACTGCATAAATACAACTTCATGCATCTGGGAAGCTGACAGCTGCCCTACGAGATAGAGTGTGACAGTTTAAAATCAGGGAATCAATCACGGAGATTTAGTGCCTGGATGCTGTTTCCACCAGGATGTATTGCAGGATCCAGGAGCTCGCTATTTGAGATATGCCATCATAACTCTGATAGATTAAAGCACCACATCCAGGAAACAATTGTGTAAGAAAAAAATGGTGTCATAGATCTGCCAGGTTACAGCACAGACTCCAGAAGCCAACCAGGGGAAGGCAGGGCTGTATCTCTGCTCCCAGAAGCAGCCAGAGCAGCATGATGACAGTTCTGTTCTCAAACAGCCCCATTATGACCTAATTAGCATACATGAATTGCAGATTTAAAGCATTAAAGTGATGTACAAATCATTAATTTTTTGTCAAATCCATGTCAGCCTTGTGTATGCCTTCCTATTTTAATGTTGCATGACAGTGAAAAGAAGTCTAATCCTCTGTATATAAAGAGGAGAGATTTGGTGTAGCTGATATAATGAGATCTATTTAAACACTGGATGTTTTGCAGATTTAAGTGTATCTACTCAGAGAAGAAAAAAAAGGCCACATATGCCCCATTAGGGTTAATTGTGAAAGGATGTAAATATATTCAAAGCCCCAAGGGCAGTTCTGTGTGTTGTCTGTATGAAAGAGAAGATATAAAACTTGTTTTCCATCAAGACTTCTTTTTAGTTTTGCGACAAATAAAAGGAACCACCTGCTCACACAAGATGGACCTGATTTTCCAAAGAGATGAGCACTCAGAAAAATCAAGCTCTCACTTTGGAAACCAAGTCTGAGCCATAGTTTCAGGAACAGCATACAAAAAACTCAAACAGATATCAAAATCAAGTCCTCGTAGACTCCAATGCATCACAAAGAGAATCCTCACAAAAAGGGAGGACAATTGCTTTAAAGTGGGACTTCCTAAAGTATTAGTGCTTCACAGTGATGCTGGGAACCCTAGATATCACCTGCAGGTTGTGGCTGGCTGCCTCCCTCAGCCACCACAAACTTTGTTCATATGCCAGGATGGATCTCCATCTGTTCTGACCTCATGGGTTAACTGCTTTCTTACTATCCCATTTCCCTCCCTGGCTTTAGAAGAGCTCTTGTATCTTTTGCTCAGAACAGATGATGCAGCCCCTGTTCTGAGCTGAGAACACTATTCAACACCATTGGGCAAACCCTCCTGCCACCCGATTAAAGTGTCATCCAAGTCCCCTTTCAATGAGCCAGTTATTCCTCCACAAGTGGCATTTCACAGGCATGACCGAACATCACATTTCCTTCAAACAAGCTTGCATATTAGACTGACTGAAATCCAGATGCATGAACAGAGAGGTCTTCATTGACTGTCTACTCCATCTCTCACACAACCTGGCCTGGGGACGGATTGAATTCCAGGGAGTTGCTCAGGAGGTAGGTAAGAGGAATAGTCTTGACAGTTATGCTCAAGTATTTTATGCATCAAAAGAGAAGTATATCGGTGGCATAAAGTACAGAACTCCAGGATGCTGGCTGAGATTTTTACAAAAAATAATAGGATTAGGCACCCAGTTCCAATTTGTAGTTCATGGGTACTGCAATCTTCACCCCTGTGCCCCTTTGAAATCACCTGTAATCCCAAACCAGCGGGTTCGGTCAAGCTGTGTGTGTGTGCGTCTTTGTTTTAGATCTGTGTGTTTCTGCAGTCGACAGCACTCCTGGGCAGATGATTTCTCTTACAGTTCACTAGAATGACTTTCCCAGCAGCGAATAATCAGCAGTGTAGCTCATCTTTTCTGACAGGAGTTGAACACAGAGATGGCTCTCCTCAGGCTAGCAAAAAAAAAGGATATAGAGGAATGAAAGTGCCATCGAGAAATGTGTTGAACTGAGGGGCAGCCTGTGTCAGCTCCACACCTGGACATGTGCCCAGCACTTACCTCTTGAGTGCTATTTCAGTAGCTCAGATAGTAGTTTAGTAGTTGGGTCCACTGGCCCACTATTCCTGCCTGCCTATTTTCATTGTCCTTATGTTACGGAAAAAAAAAGAAACTAACTCATAATTTAAATACACTATTATCTCTCTGCATGGAAGTGCTGCACATGTAAAAAAAAAGATGAGAATGTCTTCTAAGGGCACATCTACATGGCAATAACGCAATTCAGCTTTGTTCAGAGCCAGATCATTTTCTGTGATCGCCATGACAGTGGCCGAAGGAAATGCATGAGAATGGAGGAAGCTGGTGTAGGTTAAAGATGGCTTTGGGATTAGCATATCGGACTCGGTTTAAGAAACAGAGAATAGACAATTTTTTAAATTATTTTTTCAATATTTTAGGAATCACAGAGAGAACAGGTCCTGTGTTGGGAAAAAGAGCCTTGACGTGTCAATAAGGAATCATCCATCAGCACATGGGAATCCCCACACTTTAGATGTGTTAAAGTGTGTGTGTTACAGTGACACTTGGGCACTCTCAGCATAAGGGTGCTAGTAGCTTTGGGGTTAAGGAGGAAGGGAGCAGGTGAAAGGCTACACTAGGAACGAGGAGTGGGAAGAAAACCTATGGATTTCATTTTCCCTTTGAATTTTGACAGATTTAGGGAGCCCCTGAAGATGGTGCAACTCTCATAGAATGATTCTATGATTCTATTCAGTGATTTGCAGTCTGCACAGTAGTACTGTGTTTTAAAGTGAAAGGTGGAAATGAGAACTGCACGATTTCAGAGACTGCAGGGAGAGCAGAGGCCATCTCTGAGTAGAGCCAGCACTCAGCAGTAGGCACAACTCCAGGAGCTGAAACTAAAGAAGTCTCAAGGTCCTTGTGAAATTAATCCCTTTGTGAAGGGCTAAGGCAACCAAATGCTTTTGCGAGAGCCTTCCTGAAATCTTCAAGGGAGCATGTAGGGCTTGTTTTGACCTTCATTCACAACCTGGAATCCAAGGGAATACAGTTGCAGGGACTTTCTCCCTAAAAAGACAACAGCTTTGAAGTGGGTTGGAAAAATGCAAATGAACTTCTAAGTCACGCAGACCCAGCTTTGGCCTTGCTCCTGCTGCTGAGGACAAGCTGCTTGGCCTCTGCAGAGCAGTGGTTTCACCGCTGCTTACTGAATTCCCTGTCCTGCTCATCATTTTCTTCTCTGCACTTGCACACACAGACCACTATACAGGATCTACCTAGATAGCCTGCCAGAGCAGCTGCAAAGCCTTTCAGATGTTTGCATTGCAGGCCAGACCTGCACCAGTTCCAAAATCTCCGTGCTAAGATGCTGCTGCATGGCTGATAGATCCTGAGTTCAGAATCTTATGGAGCTATGGGAGAACAGTCTGAACAAAAGGTCCACTAATGAAGCAGCAAAATCAGCTGGCTCCAGGGACTTGTTTAATTCCATTAACTTGAGAGTTGATGCAATATCTCCTGCAGTAATTGGTATGTTGTTCTTGTCCCCGTGCTGTGAAAGAGTGAAGTGTAAGATCTCCATTTCATCCCAGAGCTCAGATGAGCTAGCCCTACACTGCACTCTGTTAGTGATCTTCAAAAGGCATTATTTATAAAAGTAGCTTTCTGGGATGCTGTTCAATCCATGCCCATTATCCATGCAAATTCCTCAAGCTGTATCGGGTTAGATAGCTGCTGGTATAGCTGGAGAACCAACCAACCTACAGAAATCTTTGCTTAGTTCTTTATTGAGCACAATGTGGTCAGGATTAGTCAGTCAAGGCATTGGATTAGCACTATTGGTAGTCATGGCAATTTCCATTTGTGTGACAATCCATGTCACCTTTCCCATTAAAATTCAGCTTAAAATACCTATAAGAATCCCACAGTCCTCACTGAATCCTAGGAATATCTTACAGCATCATTCAAACTAGAATAAATCCAAACACATCTGAAGTTTTATTCAAATAAGCTGAAAACCACAGTAAGTCCAATTAAAGAAGAAAAGCATTAAAAGCCTGGAAAACTGTCTGTGTGCATTCTAATTTCGATCTAGGTCTTGCCATGATTAGTTACACTTCTAAGTCTTATAGTTTCTTTAAACAAATAAGGGAATTGTTCCCTCTGATTCTTGTTCACTCAGTAGTTAAGCCTGGAAGGCCAAGATTTCACCTGAACAGAGGTGAAAATTTCTGGTAAGGTCAACTCCATGGCTGCTAAAGATTCTGTGCACTTCTGTTGAGGAACCAAAGGCTTGCTGTATGAAGCCACACCGCTGACCCTGGCAACCCAGCTTGCTCACATCCCATTCTGAGTTTCACATTCAATTTCTCACACATAAATAAGGGCTTTCTTCAGCTCAAGCCTGTCAAGTTTTTCCTCATCTTGCATAGTCACCAAACAATGATTATAACTGTGCTGCCAAAATTACTATTGTGGGTGTAGGGGGGAATTTAGACACGCTGAGCACACTGATTGTTAACGGCTTAAATATGGAAGTGGAGCAGGAGATGACGTCCTTCTGCCCAGCCTCCAGCTCTCTTCTCCCTGCTTACTGACCTCCAGATGAAGGGCAGCAACAAGGAGCTGGAACGTACTTGCATCTTGAACTGCCTCAGCTGTTTGCAGCTGACCTGCATGGCTGCATCCTTTTATAGCCAACCCCAGGTAGAGAAAAAATATGAGTTCTTGCTCTTGTGCTTCCCACCGGGAATTACTACCTTAACTCAGTGTGAAAGGCCTCTGCTTCTGAGCTCTGCCCAGCCAAAAGATCTCTATTTTGAAATGCATCAGGTGCCTACTGCCAAATCTCTACACACAGTAGCTTCATTAAAAGATTGGAAGCAAATAATAGGAGTGGCTTGATTAAAGTGTGTAATAAGCAAACACCATTATTTTGTGTGTTATCCCACTTTTCTACACTGGGCCTTTCTTGAGGAAAAAAGTGTTCAGCTTGGCAAATTTTTCCATATGGAAGTGTACTCATTAAAATCTAAACTATGGTTATACACCTGTTATCTATCCCTGAGTTATATATCTCATATATATCTTAGGTCAGCAGAGGGGATGGCCTGAAAAATGAAATTTTCACTCTGTTTCCTCCTCATTCTGAAACACTTTTGTTCAGAAGATGTTGGTTTATGGTTTTTAGAAATGCAGTACATCTATAACAACAAAATAAAATCTGGCATAAAAAATATCTGTGCACATGGGTAGTGAAATGACTTCACACCTGAGCTGGGTACTCTTCTTTCCATGACAAGGAATCCAAAGATGCTGAGGATCTGCAAATAACACTGAGGCCACTCAGATCTTTGGAAAACCACACCACTTTTTCATGGGCATCTGAGAGCCAGGAGCACCCCCAGCACCTCAGCCTGAAGCAAGTCCGGGTGTCCCACTTTGAAAAAGCTGTAAGCGCCCCGTGTCATTCCCAGAAACTATGGCAGATTTAGTCCTAAATGTGAAATCACAAATTTGTCAGGTCTTCAGAGGTGTCCATTTCAACACACAGCCCACTCATTTCTCATGTACAGCCTGCGTCTGCCACATTGCAATTTGCTCTTGGTTTATGCCTTGAACTTCCCTTCCCCACCATTGTGTCAATAGCCAGCCTTCATTTCTATGATCTGAACCTTTTGTCATGTCGTGCAATTGCACATAAAACCCTTCTCCTCTAGATCTTGTGCTAAGATGATTTTTGTAGTTCTGTTGCTAGAAAAGTCTTATGTTCAACTATAAGCTAAATAAAACAATTTTCTTGCCATCAAATATTTAAACCCACTGTGCTGGCACAGGCTCAAAGTGAGGGAGTGAAATATGGCTGAGAAAAAAACGGGAAAACCGAAACCCTTTATCCTACAGACATTTCCATCAATAACTTAAATTATGCAACTGTCCTCAAATAGATCAGACTCAGAAACAGCACAGCTCTAACATGAAGAAAGAACCTGATGAAAATACATTCATTGGAAAATATAATTTCTTCCTGTATTCCCAGGTATTTTGTGAAGCCCGGGACTGCCTGAACCACCGTGAGAGGCTACAGAGCTGTAAATGTTTTTTCTTAAGTTGCATGCGAGGCACTGGGGGAGTTGATATGTTATGTACTCAAAAGAAAGGCTTTTTTGAAACTGAGCTCAAGTGAACTGCAAATTCAAGTCAGCAGGGTGCCAGTGCCCTCTATGCTTGCTGTCTGTGTCTTTAAGAACACAGAGTCAAAGACTTCCAGCAGAGACATACGAACATCATCTTCTCACTGCCTCCTGCACTAGCAAGTGATGTTGCCTCATTGCAAAGCCTGGGAGTGTCTTCACAGAACACTGGAACCCTCTCCAGGCACTTCACCTCCATCCTTCAACACAGTTGCTGTCCAGGGCCCTGGTGCACAGCGCTGTCAGCACCCAACAGGCAGAGGGGCTGCACTGGGTTCTGCAGGGAGTTTCAGGGCAGCTCCCACCTGCAGGGAGACCACAATGTGCTGGGTCACCTAAAGCCCTGGTCTAGGAAGAAGCTTTCCAGCAGTTATTGCTGAGCCACCAAGTAATCAAGAGGTATGTGAAGAAGTAGTGGGAGTTATCCCCTTCCTTGGACCCCATCCTGAGCACCCCCCTGCTCTTTAAGGACAGGGAGTAGGTCTAGTGGTTCTTGACCATAGCAAAATTTTGACAGGTGATGTGTAGGGTTGGCTCACCTCTGTCCTCACGTATTAAAGGCTGTGAGCACAGCAGAGATCTCACCAGGTGTGTCTCTGTGTCTACATGGTTACATGCAGGTTAATGAGGCCTACCTGTGTCCGTTCAGAAGTCACTGGGACACACTGGCGCAAGTTCTCAAGCTGTGCAACAGCTACGATGCCTGCGGGTGTTTTCTCTGCAGTGCGCCAGCTGAGGGACAGAAAGAAGGAGAACAAAACATCACAAGTCTTCTAAAACAATTGCAAAGGCTGAGAATGCAATGGGGGAATACAGATGCAACTCCTAGAGACAGAGGTGAGGGAATGAAAGAAAACCCATGGCTTGCCTTCCAGTGTTTTGCCAGAGAAATGAATGCTGGACACACAAAATTGCACACTGCATCTGAGTTTAGCTGTATAATTTGATAGTTTTTTTTAGTGATGTCATATGCACAGTCTGAAAAAGAAAGGACTGTCAAAGCTATAGGAACAACATTAATTTTTTTATACAGGGGGAGGAGGGGGGCATTCCTAGATATTTTTATTGAATATGAATAAATCATGCTATTGTATACTGAAAATAGACAGCAGATTAGGTGCATGGTCTTAATTTGAAGTATCCATTGAGACTTACTTACAGACATCTTTAGTTACTTCTTTAAGTAAGAATTAGTCTATTTAAAAGTACCTGAGAAGATCTCACATGTCACCATTCACAGACTGAATCTGTCCGGAGCCAGCTTCACTGGTAAGCACATTTGTGTCACCAGCACAACACAAGGGTCCTGCACACAGGCCAGTGAATCTGACACTCAGTGTATACAAAATAATGCTTGGAAAATAATTTTACAAATGATAGACTATGTAAAACTTTCTCCTTTCTGGCATTATTAATATCTGTGTAGTTATCAGACTGCAAATAAGTTTGAATCAAATGCAACAGCACTTTATGAAAATAGAGTGTATATATCAATGTACATTGTGTATAATTGGTGCCATTTGAAATGATGAAGTGCTACTAACTGATCTTCATAAAATAATACTTTGCATTTATATAGTGCCTTCCATCTGAGATCTCAGAGCTCTTTGCAAACATTACTGAATTAACTCTCTCTGAGCCCTTCGATTAGCTATTGCTCTCCTTAGTCTACAAATGTGAAAAGCAGCAGCAAAGAAAGATGAAGATGATATGAGGAAACCAGGGCTCTAAGGGCAGGTACTTCCTGCCCTGTAAAAACACTCATAACCTTTCTTTTTTGAACAGAAGCTGTAAGCTTTCAGCACCTCTGAAAATCAAGTCACTTTAGCTGGTTTTTTGGATGCAAATGCCCAATTTAGCTTAAATGATTCCTTCAAAATCCTCCAGGAAATGTGTAGGAGAGCTGACAAAAAGGATCCAGAAAGCTTGGCTCAGGGCCCTGTGTTTTGGCTGAGGGACTGTTCTCTGCATACTGTCTGACCAGTGACCACAGCTTGTGAAACCTTGCTTTGTCTTCTCATGCTTTCCCCCCTCCCCACAGTTTCCAGCAAAGAAATAAAGGCACAAGATATCTGCCACTTGCCACAGGAGTGTGGGATGCACTTCAAAGGCGCAGGAACCCAGGACCTATGACAATTAGTCTAGTCAAATTAACTAATCTGAATAAAAATATTCTCTGAAGAAACAACCAGACTGATCTGGGATCTGAAAGAGTAAGGCCAGACACCTGCTTGGCAGGTATGAGTATGGGTATAGGACAAGGAGCTGGAGGAGAGCTGGAGTGGCACCAAGCCCTTAATTTAGGTAAAATGCAGCCAAGGTAGTACATTTGGTTTCACATGGAAACTGGGACTTTGCCTTCAGGGTTGCATTCAGATATCAATGTCCTCACTTGATGCCTCCTACTTCCTAGCTTACAATGCCTTATCCAGATCACTGGAGTCTTTTGAGAAGTGTCTCCTCTCTCATCAAGCTGGGTCAGAGACATAAAACCATCACTTTATCTCAGACATCAAAATATAGTCCTGAGACCTTGAGGAGGCCTGTAGTTGGATCCCTCCCCTCTTTCTGACACTGATGTTATTATGACTGCAGAGAGCTGATTTCCCCCCAGATCCTACAAGAGAAGAGCTCTGTGACAGGAGTTTGCACTCTATCCAGGACTTGAGGGCAGGCAGAAAGACAAGCAGGCAGAGAGGTGCTGATCAGGCCTCCAAAGGGCAGTGCCAGATGCATCATTTGGTGAATGGCAATTACCAGTAACTTGCAGTGCTGTGCTGGCACATCAGCCTCAGCAAGGAGTGATCCCCTCCTCACCAGGGTAAAGAGAAATGATGCCACTCCAGAGAGAGCATGCACACTCACATGGGGAATCAAGAAATAAAAGCCAATAAAATAAGGTCAATTATAAAAAATAATAAAGTAATATAATTTGACATGTTCCTTTCTACTCTATACCAGGTACAGAACCTGCCATTCCATTTTTTCGTGTGACCTAGTGCACTGATCTGTGTTTAGTGAATTTAGCCTGTGGCTTTTCTCTAACTTGACTGTACTGTCTTCTTTCTGTTTTAGAGACAATACATTCTTTGTCTTGTTTCTCAATTTATTTTTTGAAATAAATATTTATTAAGCAAATATGAAATACATCAGAATGCTTTGCAGAGCTGCCAAGAGGTCAAAGGTCTGGGATAAAAATGATGTTGAAACAATAATTAATTAGCTGACATTCTCTCAGAAAATTTGCTTTGGGAAAAGCTATAGTAAATCAAGACAACAGACAAAGTGACAGAAAAATGAGTAATGAGGGAAAGAGGGATAGTAAAAAAAATGTGCACGGGTAGATTTATTCCCTTTTGAAAATGATCTGATCTTTCTCAGCCATTGTCCTGGCCCCCAAACAAAAATCTTCTCCAATAAATAACTTCAAGCTGTTTTTCAGTGACTAAACCTCAAAATGTTCCATCCTGAACACTTTCTTATTTACTGCATGCAAAACTGATTAACATCCTTCCAATGCATTTGTAGGACTTGTGGTCTGCAGACGCCATCAGTTTAGGGGAATTTCTGGGATAGCACTGTCACCTCTCCAGCAAGACTACCAAGAAGCCTGAAATTTCCACCATACTCTATACACAGCTGTATAGATGATTCAGGAGCTACTTGGGCAAAAAAGAATTTGTGCGACTCACGGGGCAAATATGTCCTCTCTGCCTACATGGGGAACCTTTCCTAAACCTTTTGTTCTAAATCACCCGTTACTTTACAACATGTTACCAAACCCTGTCTGGAAACAGCATGTGCTGAAGCTCTGTGGGAATGCATTTGCTTTGCATGCTGTTTTCCTTGGAAACCTGCCTCACCTGTCTTCATATTTTGTGCACCCCTACTAGGACAGGATAGAAGCTTCTTGAGATCGGTAAATATACTGGGGGAAAAAAAAGAGAGAATTTGTGTTTGTCCTTTAACTGTTCACTGAATTGGGATGAATTTGCCATGAAATCCCTGCGGACAGATGATGGATACAGAGGTGTACTTCTCAAGGCAGAAAAATGTCCAGACCTGCTAAGGTTCCTGCATTAAAGATCTGCCCAGATCTTTATGGTTTATATGGTGATCAACCAGGACTTAAGAGCATCAGAAGGGAACCAAAAGATGGGACTGTCGGTGCAGGTGCTGAGCCCAGGGTATTTCGAAAGTCCCTGACTGTGTACTCTCCACAACAGCACACAGTTCATTGGCCAGTCTGAAACTGGAAAGGAATGGGAGAAGAGTACAGCATTCTTTTCATGGCAGTTCCCTCTTCCAATGCTACTGCCCCAAGGCTGAACTGCAAACCACCAACTGGGAAGCAATAGACTGGCAGCAGGAGGATGAGTTTCCAAGTATTGGTGGATGTATGCTTGTCTGTGCCTAGGAAAATATTCAAGGTCATGTTTTCCCCCTGCTGAGGAAAGGAGTCCCATGAATAGTCTGGCTTCAATCTATTCAAATCCCCCAGCTTCTCTTGGAAGTGGAAAGCTCAGCAGCTCTTTTAGAGACCCTGAGGATGTCTGACCAACATGCTTATTTATTTATTTTTTAACTTCCTCCTATGCTTTGTGACAGCAAATAGATATAATAAATACCTTTCTGTGAAAGAAAAGCAAGGAATAGATACACTTGGACAATGTTCTGCTTGGATATACAAAAACCTGCTGTGATTTGGAAGCTTAGACGTGCCCTAACATGCTGCAATTATTAAACCCCAGGTATTAGGGAAATCACATCTGTCTGTGTTGCACAGGTGAATTGCGAGGCTGGTTTCATTATCCAATAAATAGGCAGTTCTCATGTATTTCTCAGATTTATATGTGTGTTGATACTTAGAAGCAAGTTGTCAAAAGCATTTTTTTCAAAGGTGGTATTTAGAGCTAATAGAAAGTGCATAGGGGAAAACATAATCCAGAATTTGTGGGTCTAAATGATGGGATTTGCAGAGCTGACTCAGGACTTTGTGGCATCCTGTTCCTATTCAGGATGAATGTATGAATTGTAAAATGCAGCAAGGGCTTGAACTTCTTTAGATTAGGGGGATGATCCCCACCTTAGCTCAAATAATATTTCTCCAGAAGACAAGGGGAGTTCTGTATGGATTAGGGGTGTAGAACTGGTTTGACAGGTTGTTTGCATACAGGGGTTTTCAGGTTTTGATATTCTCCATATGGCAACTGCAGCTCTTCTATCTGTCTCCCCGTAAGAATTCCCAAAAGAAGCCTATTTTCACTTGAGTAAATATTCTGCTCCTGTCTTCATTTTTACACATGAGCATTCCACTTTGTGCTAGAAGCAAGCTACGGTAGCAGTACTCTGGGGATGCTGCTCTAATGGATTCACAAGGTTGCCTTGTTTAAGTGGGATTTCATTGTATTACACAGAGGATTTTTTCCTAAGGATGTGATTATTCCAGGACTGATCCTACTGCTGTGATATGACCACATTTGGCACTGTGCATGCATGGCATGGGATTAGTCTTCTGGCACTACATAAAATGACTTAGACATGTTGTCTTACTTATTAGCATGTGGTATTGCAGATCATTTTACAAAGGCAACAGCTGCAACCATTACTCCTACAGTTATGTCATAATTTGGTATGTCAAACACCTCTATATAGTGCAGGCAAGAGGAACATTTATTCGTCTCACTTGTCAATACATTTATTTCCATCTTCTTATGCTTTTCCTTTTTGCAGTAGTAAAACAATCCACTCTCCATACAGCAAGCTTTCCTAGGAGCTGATGAGAGGATGCAAAAGGGAAGGTACTCAGGAGCTATGAAGATTAGCACATTGCAAGACCCTATACAGACCGGATTCACACAAATTGACATGACGAGCACTATTGGTCTCACTGCTGTAACAGGTACTTCAGCTCTTCTCCACACAGCACAATTATTTTTGTGTTTGTCACCACTGCCACATTTACTTCAGCTTCAGGGAGCCAGGATCTCTGAGCATCTGACTCTGCCCAGAGGCTGGGGAAGGACAGCAGAGGCTGCATGCTCAGTCCATTGGGGAGTACCCCTGCTTGCAGGGGGGCTCCCCAGCCAGCTCTGAACCATGGCATGCTACCCCAAGGAAAAGAGTGCACCAGCTTCAGCATATGCAAACCTTGACTAGTTCCAGGTAGGATGGCTGCCGTTCAAACAGGAACAGTATGTTCAGACAAAAAGGCTCTGGATTATAGGTGCCTCTTTGGGACTACCAAGTCTGTTGTGTGAGTGCAGGGACATGAGTCAGTCACTTCTGACATTTACACCCTTCCCTTAGCCTTTCTCACAGCACTTCTGTCCCATGACACCAACTACCCAGAACCCAGGCTTGCTGAGTGAAGATAGCAAGCTGGTAAACAATACCTGAGATGATACTTTCCTTCAATTTCTCTTCAAGTAATAAAATTCCCTGTAGTCACAGGATCAGTGTGGCCCAGCTGCAAAGGAAGTCTAATACAAGATGATCTCAAGGAATGGGAGGTGGATATAAAGCTTTCTTCTGCCTTTCTATAAACTCAGATTGCTGCAGGAAGTTAGAGGCAACCCTGCTGGGCAAGTTCATGCTGCCTTGTTCCTCTGCAACAGGTTGGCTCCACCTCAGTCCTACGTATTCATGTCCCTCTCCCTGCTGCTGCTGAGAAGCACACGAAGCTCAGCGAGATGAGCTTTCTGTGTGAACATACCTTCGTCTACATTGGGAAAATGAGTTGTTCCCAGAGTAACACATGTTAAAGCCTTCACCAAGGCAGCCAGCCCCTTTTGGCCTAAACGGGCAAGGAGCATTCATAGAAAACACCCATCAGCACATCAAAGGAGGACTATTAGAGCAGCCATGAGGAGCATCTGGGGTTGGCCAAAAGTGACTACCATTAGAAGAGACTGTGCTTTCAAGCCACCCCTTCTAGGAGAGAAGCTGCCCCAAAGTCAAATCTAGTGGTCCACTGCAAGAGACAAACACACTACGACTTTGGAGCTGCTGTTGAGAGGAGACAGATTCTTTCTCGAGCCCTCTCACAATTTATGCTAGCCCAACAAAAATCAGTACAAGCTGGCATTTTGCAGCAATCTTGTCCTTTGACACCCCGCCTCCTCCCCATGACTTATTTATTTGCTTTGAAAGAAGGAAGAAGAAAGAAGGGAGATAGGGGGAGCAGAAGAGGATCAAGATTGCAACTTGCAGGAGCTGACGTTTTTATTGTCTTTTAATTAAATAAGCCTCAGACACAAGAGCACATGCAAATTCCCCTGTGTACCACTCCTCCTCTTCCTCTTCAAAACTCATTAAGTAAGAGAACCACAATCAAACCAGGAATGCAGGGCTGCCTCTCCTACTTTCAGGCTCTCATCTGCATGTCTTTGCCTGGGCAACAGGTCACTGCAGAAAAATGCAAAATGGCTATGGCTGTTTTTCATCTTGTCATTAAAAGGTAAAACCAGAAATCCAGTATGAATCTCCTTTTTCTCTGCAGTCAATGTGCAAGTGGGGGGAAGCAGCTTTTAGACATCCCACTTTCTTCTCCAGTTTGATAACAGCCTAGAACATCTCTTATCCCACAGATCCACTGGAAGCCACAGCCAACATGACTGCATTCATGTTGCAGTGTCCTCTCACGAACAGCAATGCCCAGCAGGGCAGCGAGCACAGAATCAGACTTCCACCTTACTTATCTTTTCTAGACTAGATCTGGACTGCAGGTGGGATCCTGGCTGTAAGAAGCACCTTACTCCAGTGCCTCATGGGCTGCTTCAAGGCGTTTTCTTTGTAGGTTCAAGGGCCTTGAAGTTTCTAAAGGCCTCCCCTTTCTCTGCACACAAGTAAATGGGATCTCTAAGATCCACCTCTGCAAAAAGAGAAGAGCTCCATCTGTACAGACCCTGTAGAGGTCTGTAGCTGTTAGTTACCTTCACTTTGGAGGTAAGTTAGAGCAGTAATGTTAAAATCAGGCTTGGGATCACAGTGATGCAAGTGTAAGCTCTTAGCTAATTTTATGGTGAACATGCACAAACATGTGTGTGCATGTTTGTGGCACCCTTTCTGCATCTTGGCCACTGCAACACATCTGACTTGTAATCTTATCCACACTTCTGTGTCATGGAGGTTCTTGTGGGACTGGGCCAAGAGAATAACTTCATCCAGTCCTCTGTGTAGGCAGTTCATACCAAGGTTGCTCTCTGTCAAAAGGTGTTGCCCTTGTATAAAGGAAAACCAGTCAGAGGAGAAGAATAGCCCGAGGTAGAATAAAAGGATGCCGGCACTGACCTCCAAGGTATCCCCATACAGTCGAGACAAAGACCTTGAAATGATATGTCTACTTTTTTCTCTTCCCACTAAGGATCTGTGGGGAGAAGGCACTGCCTCAGCTCTGAGAGACACTCTCTTGCCCTCCAGAAACACGTGAGGGCCAGGTGAATTTATTTGCTATTGCATCGTTTTTCCTTGCAGATCTGACAGCTCATAATACCTCTGGTGCCTGACAGCCCCACTCTTCTCCAATTGATAAATAATCTCTTTCTGATTTGAGCAACCAAGGAACATCTTGAGCCTGTCACACTGGAGAAGATCCATCAGTCTCTCACGCCACACGTGAGGTGTTTGAAAAATGGTGTTTGTGCAACCATTCTGGGATATTAATTTCTGGCATCCCACTTGTATTTTGATTGTTTCTCAAAGAACAACAATACGTTTTAACTCTTTGCAAATGAACCAGCGTTCTGTTGTTATGGTAACTCATTCTAAAAATAATGTAAAGCAAAGACCACCTTTAATTGATATCACAAGAAGTTGTTATGGTAACTGGAATTTTAAAAGTAACTAGGTTAAACTCAATTTCATTTTTATCCAGAGCTTTTCATAAACAAATTCTGATTAAAATATCAGGTTTAATTTAATCAGTTAATTAATGTCACTAAATGTCATTGATCTTATAAGTCTCATTTATATTCAGTGACAAATTACCTAACTTGCTGAGTTCTAACTATTCAGCCATTAGTCTGGTAGTCTGGAATCGGATGACTGTACGATTTATTTTTGGTCATGGAGTGGTTAAAATGGAATGCACTGCTTTTATTTTATGTGAGGGGCCTAGTTTTTTCCTCAGTAGCATGGATGTAATGCCATCAGGTAATCCTGCTATTAAAGTCAAATGTGTGCTCTATGAATGAAGGCTCATCACGCTCTGCTGACTTCTGTATCTCTCCAAAGCAAGTATCCTTCAAAGCCCTCTCTACTGTCTGTCTTACTTCTCCACAGTGTCCAGACTTTCTGTCTCTGCACCCTCTCCCCCAAGGCTGTCACCTTTCTGCCCAAATTATACTCTGCTCCCTCCTCTGTCAGAACAGGCAAATGATTTCCTACCCTAACCCCTAAATCAGCAATGACATTTCCACCAGTATGGGTTTATTTTCCTCTTTCAAGAGCTGCCTGTCACTCCATTGCACAATCTCTGCCATTTGCATCTCTTATACCTCCCTGTTCTCTTGGAATGTCCCAGACTGTCCCAATAGTGCTTCATTGAGCCCAAAGTTACTTCAGCCAAGCCCAACTCTCTGCCTATTTTTTTGGCAGGTTTCTCTGTAGCTTTCTTTTACCCTTTCCACCAAATTTAATAACTTTGTCCCTGCTATCCTCAATCTGAACTGTGTAGCTCCTGGTTACCTGTCAATTCTCTGCTCATTTTTTCACAGATCAATAGAGTGAAAGGCCAGAAAAGGTTCATCATGACCATTTAGCCTAACAGGCCACAGAATTTTGTCCAGGAGTTTCCATGTTGAACCTGTAATTCTGTTTGAACAATTAGCGTGTCTTTTACAATGGCACCTAGACTTGATTAAAAGACTGCAACTAATGGAGGGTGGTCTACATCCCTGGATAGCTTGACCTAAATATTTAAGCCTCCCTGTTAAAAATAAATACATCATATCTTTCATCCAAATGTGGTCAGCCTCAGCTGACAGCCCTCAGACCTCCCTGTGGATTTTAACATTTGAACAGTTCATCTCAAGGGAAAAAATTACTGCAGGTCAGCTTCCCTGAGGTAATCGCCCCTATTCGTGCTCTTACCTACAGCAAACTACAGTCACGGTGAGATTATTTATTAGGGGAGTCTGTCTTCCATGATAAGAGGTGTAAACACACACTTGCACAGAGGGGACAAACAGTTCCTGCAGAAGAGCAGGTATAAGGTAATCTGTTTTTCTCGGTACTTTGTATACCTTCCTCTCTGCTGCAGTTTCTTTTCCATATACAAAGACCAGATTCAGAAATTTTCTCATGATGTTGATGCTTGTACATATCAGTCAAATTACTTCTTAACCTTCCATTGGATAGGCTAGAAAATAGTTGCAAGGCAGAATTTCTTTCAGGTTTTCTTGTAGTGCCTTTCCAGTTTTCTGCATCCTTTCTGGATGTCTGAGCACTAGCCCTCCCTAGCCTTACTAAATACACTTGTTTACTTGCCCAAGGATTGCATCAGTCCTTGTAGCACCAGCTTCACACTGGGAATTCACATTCATTTGTTCATCCAAAATAGCCCCTACATCCTTTCCAGAATTTCTGCTTTCTGGTTCTCAGTCTGAAGCTGAAAATGCATCCTGCATTCTTGGTTTGTGTGTTTGTGACCTTCCCAGCGGCTCTGTGTAGACACCAGCTTTCTGAAAGAATCCAGCTTACCAAGCAGTCCAGATCTTGCCTAAGGAATGCTCTGTCCTTATTAGCATCACTTACCATGCCAGAGATGTTTATTTAATCTGCAAAGTTTACCAACAGTGCCACACTCTTTCACCTCAGTTGTAACTTCTTTTGCATTTGCCTCCAAGCTTTCAACCTTGCCTTCTTCTCTGCTCTTAAATCTCCAGCTTTCTAAATCATGACTCCAAAGCAGCCATTCCCCCAAAGCAATGAGCTGCCTCCAGAGCAGTGCAAGCAAATAATAAGATCGAAGAATCCCCATTTAAAAAGAAATCTCCAAAATTACCGTTTAAGGGAAACATGTGGAAAAATGCCCTTGTCAGTCACAGCACATCCCAGGGCACCACATCCACTCTTCAATCAGTCCCTGACTATTCTCTAAACTGTTTCAGTCAGGTCCCTGTGTTGCAAAGCTTTTGCATACAGTTAATACTATCAGCATATTATTATAAATCATACTAACAACAAATGCCCATGCAGGATGTGGTTTGTAAGCACAAGCATGCAAACAGCTATGAATCAATCTATTTCCCTTTTTTGATGTACTGTAATCAATCTATAATCCATTTGTGGCAAGGACTGTGTTTTGTTCTTAAGAAACGAAAAATTCTCCAATTTTAATTTAATAACATGAATTAAAGAAAAAAAATCTCTCTCCCTCACAGCTGTCAGCTAGAGACAAACAGATTTTACTTCAAATCTTAAAAAAAAAATCTTAAAAAGCCCCTGAAAAACCAAACGTAAAAGCTACCTTGTCTTTTCTTTAAATGTTTGTTTGCCATTCATGACACAGTTTGTAACTGTCCTGCTTAGCTCCCTCATTGAAGTGGACATTTCTAAATTTCTGGGAACCTCTCTGCTCTCTGCTAGTGTTTTACATCACACGCAAGCTTTCCATTACATCCATACTTTCTCTGCATGCATGATCTTCAGCAGACAGGAATGATGTTACCTGCTTACACTGAGAGTAGAATATCTTAGCCGATGAAATTCAGTGAGTAGCTGAGGGGAGCATGTTAACCGGAGCCCTACAAATTTATGCACCAAGCATTATTTATTGTTATTGTGGAGCTGATGGAGAAGCCACATCTCTTGTGCCATTCTTAAAAACTGACCTCAAATCTTCAGTCAGTGGATTTATGGAGAGGAGATTTCTTGTGCGAAATGACAGGGAAGGAATCACCAAATATTACTGGTTAATAACAGTGAGTAAACAGCTTTGGAAAATCACAAATCACCAGACTTAGTCAGAGGTCCAAGCTAAAGTCTTATATCTTCTACCACACTCCCATACTGTCTATTAGTAGAAAATCCCTAGGAGTGTAGAAAATGCAGATGATTTTTAATATTTTATGTTTGAGGTGCACATACCAATGTGCAATCCATTTTCTATACAGTAATTAGGTTAACAGAACATATTCATCATTTAATATAGTCATTAGTGATGACTGAAATTAATCTTTTTCCTGTAGAAGCTTTTAAGAGCCTTCCCTTTTATTTTTTTCAGAGAAGTTTCAAGTTTTTGGCAAAAAAACAACCCCTGAGTATTTGCATTCTAAAATATGTCTTTGGCATTTGTGGTTTAAATATCTACCATTCCCTTCTACTCCATCCCTTTGGCTCCATGGCTTTATTCCAAGCCTCATGGTGTTCTGCCACCACTTTCCTTGCTGATCCTGCTATGGCTCTGCTGCTGTACAAGCACGATCTCAGCCCAGGGCAAGCTAGAGAACAATGGGGTTTGTGTGGGGCATTGTAATTTTAGAATGAAGACTGCTGGGACTTGTTCATATACTTCATATAAAATAACAGGACATTTCTGCAGAAGCAGACACCTTTCAGCTCTGCTTGAATGTCATTTTCTTTCATAAAGGTATTTTCAGGGCAAATTCATGGAGGAGCTCTGGTAGTTATCACATAAAATTTTGGTAAATGCTGTTAGAACATAAGGTCTCCCTTCTTGTCCAACCCAAGCCCTGGAAGTATGTGATGACATACATATGAACCTGACATACATATGAACCTCTGGCACCCACAGAGGCAGTTTGCTGACCCAGCACCCTGACTGAAATCTTTTACTTACAGGTATTAAATGTCTGTTCATAGCAGAGTGCAGAAATAGTTACTATATATTTTTCCCAGTTCATACAGGGAGAGGTTTGAAGCCCTGGCCAAGCCAGATTGTTACATCAGAAAAGTATTTGGAAGCATGGATCCAGCTGAATGAAACTGCAGCCAGGCCAAGTCTGTGTACAGCAACTGAAGTTACCAGGGGCACAACAGCTGCAGGACAGGCAGGGGAAGTCAGAAATTGCTCAGCTGAATCCTCTCCAGATAATGTTTGACACATTATTCATCTTCTACTTTTACAGGTGTCTCCTGCCAAGGAAGTGGGGGAGGAATGTATAGCTCAAAGAGATATTTACTTTCCTGTTGAATGAACAATTTTGAATGAGCAAGATCAGTCTACAAGGATGAATACACAACCCTATCTTGCTAAAACAAATAAAAAGATAAGGAATTAGCTCTTCAAAAGTTTTTCTACCTCCAGGAGAAGTGATGGAGCTTAATTCCCTCTGTCACTCACTCCCCTCTCAGGAGGGGACCTTCTATCAGCCACCAGACCAAGAGCCTCCACATCAGACAAGTTTCTTCAGAAGTGGTGTGCATAGATGTGTGTGTGGCTGCGGCATCCACCAGCAACCCACAGGCTCTGAGCATTCTGCAAATCAGTTGTACGGTGGCACGAAATCCTTTCTTCCCTGTGCCATCATCTGCTCTGCATTAGTGTGCTTTGCGGGATAAGGACTAGCCAAGCTTCTGGCCTCTGCCTGTAATCCATTGCTTCTGCAGGGCCACATCCACTCTGCAACCTCAGCACCTGAGGCAGTGCTAGGTCTTGCCTCTTGAAGGTGGGCGCTGGAAGAAGCCAGAGGATACACTGGAAATACACTGGGAACGTGATTTACACTGGGACCCCAAAAGGTACACTATATAAAACTAGTATACATATATAAAAATATATACATTAAAATAGTTCATATTATATTAGATATTGTAATACCTAATGGTAATCCATGTGAATATTTTGCAAAGTTTTGCAATCTGCAGGTGTTACAGATTATTGTTTTCCAAAATATTGAGGTTAAAAAAGATTCAATTTTGCTCTAATTGGGCTGCCATATTCCCTGGCAACCAGACAGTCCTTGCTGAATACTGCAACTCTGCTCAGGACATTCTGCCCAGCAAAAGATTTTGAATTTGGTTATATTCTCTTGAGAGAGACAGAGTGCAGCTCCAGGGCATGCATTAGGATCATGTGTGTGACTTACTGCCCCAGGCCCAAAGCAGTCCTAGAGTAAACTTCCCTGCCCAACAGACTTTAGATCCTTTCTGGATTTGGGCTAAACCAATGTATCTCTTCCTTTGCTACACTCACAATTGCCAGCCAGCTCCCAACCCAGTTGCAAATGTCTGAAGAAAAACAACTCCTTGTGTATTTACAGAGAGTACTGTAAGCAAGAGAAACATGAAGTTACATAAAGGATTTTCACTCCTTCAGAAATGAATAATGAGCAAGGAGAGCTACCCAACAGAAAGAATTGCCCTTGATTCAGTGGATTAATTTGCTCAATGGCATGAAATAAGACAATTTCAGGGAAATCAGAATTAATATAAAACATTTGTCTTCAGACACGGTTAAACAATAACATGGAAGAGTGCAATAGTCAACAGGATACAGAAAGGGGTTTAGACTGTAATACTGCAGCCATCTTAAGAAAAGGATTTCATGCCAAATATTGTGTATCTGTTTTTTCTTATCACATAACAGTTGCTATATTGCTAATGGGTAACTATACAACCTTTTTATAGAGAGGTAGACTGACAAACATACTTGCTTCTGTTTATGATTTTACCTAACCTATTAGTAGCCTTTGCTTTAGAGTAGCACCCAGGAAGAGAGGTCATAGCCTGGCTCACTTTTGCAAGGTGCTACACAAACACGGACTATGAAGACTGCCCTTGCCTTCAGAGAGTTTGCAATATGCTGTCTGTTCTTGCTCTGCCATGAAGTGCTACATCTGATGGGGAATGTCCACAGAATCTTTTCATTTTTTCTCAGGATGTTGCATTTTTCGTTGTTGTATTGTGAGGGACAAATCTCTGTGAGTCACAGGTCTCCCCTTATTTTTCAAGTCATCTCTCTTTGTGCTTTGCACCTGTTCTGCCACTTGGTGAGAGGATGACACTCTCTGATGGACCTGCATACACAGTGTGGTGGAAATAAAGCTCCAGGGTCTCCAGTGATGTGCAAGTTCACATTCTCACACATGGGTAGGTGATCTGAATCCATAACTAACCCTGGAAGCAATGGGTGATAGATTGCCTTGAGCACAATTTTACCGTGGTACACAGTGCTACTAACACTGTAAGCTGGTCTTTGGCCACTGTGAGCATGGCAGAACTGCCAGCATGACCTCCTACTGTGGAAATTAAGGCAGGGGATAAATCACTGTGGGTGGGCTTGAATACACTGCCTACATTTTTAAAGTCCTGCTGTCTAGCAAGTGGTTGTCCCTGGGCATCTTACCAGCAATATTTATGTATGGATGGACATGCTCCCCATAAATATCATTGTTCATGGGTAAGTGGGTAAATGTTAGAAATACTACTAATAAAGAAATCTATGTGAAAGGATGACTCAACCTAATCACATTCTGGACATTTGGGAATCCACCTGTCAATGAAATGGCTCTGTGATGGCTCACAGAGTAAGAAAGAAAAAAAATATACTGTGTTCCTCCTAGCTGAGCTCAGCAGGGTATACCAGCACTTTAGCAGCAGGAGGATTCCTGGCCGTGCACTGTGCCAAGTGCTGGTTTCAAGGATGACTTACACCATGCCCAGAAGAGTTAAACTAAATGGTCCAGCTGACTGTAGCTGGACAACAGATTAACAGATCAGACCTTGAATGGGAAGAGATATCATTTATGGCTCCCAAGATGAACATCTTGTTTGAATGCAACTACACAGAAAGTATGGGGTGGCTCTCTGCTTGCAGGCTCACATCTCCTGTATTACCCATGGTGGCCTGGGGAAACTGCCCAGAGGAGAGCTGCAGGCTTGGCTCTTTCTGGTCTCCAAGTGCACCATGACAGAATGTGTTACACAGCCCTTGAGAGCTACTGGGGGTACTTCGTGCCTGGGAGCAGCCGCTCCTTCACAGCAGCCTGGACTATGATTCAGGCTGGCAGGGGCCTCTCCTCACTCACTGGGCCTTCTATGTGCTGGACACCTGGTGCCCCAGGGCTTACATCTCAGCTTGGCACTGTGGAAAGGGGCAAGTCTCTTCTGACACTTAGAAAGGGGCAGGGGGTGTAAGCATACACCCCTCCCTCCACTGCTAAATCAGACCAGTCCCCAGCTCTGTCCTAGCAAGGCAGGGCAGCAGCGGAGGGACGTGACCCAGGCCTGGAGAGGGTTAAGAACAACTGATCTGCGGCTGTTACTGGCTGTGCTTTGCTCTCCCAGCTGGGGGAACAGTCAGCAAAGAGATTTTTAAACTTCATTTTCTCTGTCTACAGGTGCCCGTCTTCCAGTATTAGTCTAGGGAACTGCACACCAATTACCTCATATATTCACTGAAAGTGCAGTACAATACAACTTATTGTTATACAGTGTCCTTGATAGAAAGCCCCATGAAATGCTTGACAGTACTTATTGGGTCCATAAAAGTGTGCGTGGTCATGAATACATGTGAAGGTTCAATCCCTTGCTCTTGATTCCTGTTCTCTGCTGGAAACCACTCTGTTACAATTCTCTCAATTTCAGCAGTGAGAGGAGGTGGAGGAAGGGAATATCACAGCTCTGTGTCACTGTCTGCAAACGCACGAGGACACAGACAGGCCATCCTGCTGGACCTAAGATAAATGGACCCAAGGGACACACAAAGATGTGCAAATACAGAGGCAGAAATGCTGACCCATAGCTGAGCACTGGTGCCTGGCCTGACCCTGGGCAGCATTAGGGCTCCCAAAGTGAGGAGCTGTGTGCTGTCACTGCAGCAGAAGGGACCAGATTTTCCAGGGCAGTGTTTTGGCTCAGTCACACGCACTGTACACAAGCAGCTTAATCTAATCTCTGCAGCACTCAACAAACGAAGAGCATAACTTGTATCATGAATCACCTGTTTTCTCCAGCACTGAGCCCACAGGAAAAAAAAAAGGATTTTGCTTTCCAAAATTCAAATTATTTGTAACTGCTTGACTAAACCCATTTCTAAAAAATACAATAAAATGTCAGTTTAGCAGTTCTATCACAAGGCATCTGGAGCTATGTTCAAACAACTGTGAGGCTGAAAACAAACTTACCTGTCTAATACTGCATCTGTGCTCAAAAAATCTGTGATAGATTCATGGTGTGCCTGACTTCCAGGGCTGCTGGTTTTGGTGTCTCTCTGTACAGTCGGTGGAGAGGGACAAGCATGAAAACAAACAAACCATCAGAGGATCCTGGGGTGCATGGAGGACCACTCCTCAGCAGAGACAAAGCAGCTCACCAAGGAGAGGTCACCCCACTACCAGGGACTCGACCATGCCAGGGAACACCTATGACAGGCAGGGCAAGTCCAGACAAGGCAGGGTAACGTTGCCCCTTCCCACTCAGGGACCAACTCCCTACCTCATCCTAAACATAAAGCTTAAAGTGACCCAGCAGGTGATATTTTGTGGCTTCCGAGGGGCAGCTTCTTCTTTGGGTGTTTCAGAAACTATTCAAGGCCCAAAGAAGGTCAATCAAAGTAATTCTTTCTGTTGCAGTCAGCACGGCTGCAATAACACCCATGTGCTGCTGCTCAGACTCAGGGATTTCCCTTGGGTTTGTAGGAATATTTTGCAGAATGAGACAGGTGAATATTTAGAAAAACTACCCAAATACTTTGATTTCTTCTTAACAGGCTGTTCTCCATTACAACCCTTGAGTTTTCTTTGCAATAATCAAAGCACAGACAAAAAAAAAATTTCCCAGACTTAATTAGGCCTGATTTTCATTAAAGCCTTATAGAAATTCAAAAAAGAAAGAACGAAAAGACAAGAAAGCTAAAACCTCAAAAAATTGCCCATAACTAAGCCTCACATATTATTATCCACACAAATAGGCAGTCATGTCTCAAATGTTTACACAAGCAGTTGTTAATGAATTGTATTGCTGAGCACTGACAAATCTAAAGAAGAATGATCCAATGCCATTTAAAAAGAAATCACAATTCTTTTTGTTCTGTGGTGCCCTGCATGG
Source organism: Neopelma chrysocephalum (assembly GCF_003984885.1). Taxonomy (NCBI): domain Eukaryota; kingdom Metazoa; phylum Chordata; class Aves; order Passeriformes; family Pipridae; genus Neopelma; species Neopelma chrysocephalum. Next base: position 9,070,676 of record NW_020897703.1, read on the forward strand.
TGCTGGGAGCCCCTGGTACTAAGAGATGTCCAGGAGAAGGTCTGTCTTGATGATCTAACAAAACCTGAACTCTGCAAAGCTTTTTCTGTGCTTGGTGACTGGAAGGTGCAGAAGGGAAGGGTCCACTGAAACTACAGTTGTACTTCAATGAATTAGCAGTTCCAGAGGAAAAAAACGAGGTGAAAATACTTCTAGGCTGACATTAGACACAAAACATTTCTAAACTGAAGAGTGAAACACAGTTTGCTTTGGGTTGAATGAAAATTTGGACTCAAGAGTTTTGCTGATTGTGTAAACTAAATCAAAATAAAATGGAGGTTCAAAAATAAAAATGTCATGCTGATAACTTAAAAACCAACCATTTCATTAGGAATAAAATACCAAATAGAGATAATTTTGGGGATTTTTTTTTAACACAGCTAGTAAAAGATTAATTTGAAAACTATCTTGCTGTTACAAGATCAAGTCATGTAATTCTCATCCAGGGGCATGTGTGGTCCTGTGTGGGACTGTAGGGCTGATATCTCTGCAGCTGTGGGGATTGGAGACTAAGCATATCACTGTGCTTCTGGAGAGCCCTGATGCTTCTGTATCCATCCAGCTTGGTTCTGCCCAGTGTCATCATAGTATTGTTTGAGTGGCTTGGGGATGGTTTGCTGGGTGATGGAACCAACCCTCTCACTTGTTTCTGTGGCTGCTGAGACTGGATTCAGCAGTTCTCAGCTGACCAACCTTCTCAACTTCAGCATGAAAAAGGGAAGGTTAGACCCAGTGCCCTTTTAGTTTACTCGTCTGGTGCTGATAATTGGAAAATGAATATTACACAGGCAGCAGACAGTGGCTGCAATGGGTTGGATATAATCAGCATCCCAGTGCATGTCCAAGTTAGTCCTGTCTTATTTTAATTCTCGTAGTATTTCTCTTTAGAGCCAGCTCATTACAGGCATCTATTCAAAGGCTGGAGACTACTCCAAAATCTAAGTAGAAAAAAGGGATAAAAAATTAGCATAATGTGCTGGCTTTTCACCTCCCCTTGCTTCTTTCTATAACAAATTAACAGCAAAGACCTTTTAAAGCACCTCACGCAGACACCTTGTTATCAAAACTGTCCTGCTGGTGAGAATCAGGCCCTGGGCACAGTTGTATGGAGGTGACTCCCAGTGCTGGATCAATAGCTGGCAAGGACCCTCGGTAAAGGAGCTGACAGTAGTGTTGCAACCTTCTTGGAGCACTCAGCATCCCAATTCTTTGCTGCATGCAGCCATGGCAGGCCCTCACAGCAGGAAATATGGGGCACAGTGCAGCGGATTCCTTCCTTCCTTCATTTCTGGCCCCCGGTTTACATGCTGAGGTTCAATGGGAATTTCAAAATGTCGGTGAGCAGGAAAGGAAAAGGAGGGAGAGAGAGCATTATATCCTGCCTGTCTTTATTTCATAATGTATTTGTGTGAGAATGGAAGGGTGGTCCTGGGGCATCACTTTGAATCTGGTTTGAAATGTTTGGGGTTTTTTTCCATAAACAGAAAGGTTTCAAAGGAGAATGCTAAGGAGAACAGAGAAATGACACACCATTTATCCAGTTTTGTTAAGTAATGAACTAGATTTCTCAGTGATCAATCTCTCCCTAGCAATTAACAGCAATAAATTCCTCATAAAATATTCTAAACAATGCTGGACTTTCTTCTTGCTTTACATTATTTATGCAGCACGTTTGCTATTCTTATCCTTAAAGCAACTTTATATATTATGTCTTGTTTCTCAGCCAGAAAAACAACTTGCCCCTGTGGAATGATGTCGGCAGTCGGTTCTCCCTGCCCAGCTGATCCCAGCTGCGCAATGCACACACACACACTGCCCCTTAGAGGTGACATCCAGGCATGGCCACGGGCAAAAAATCACAGCTATTGAGATGTGTTTTGATTGCAACATGTTTGTGCAATTTTGACCAGCTGTCTGGCTTAGCAGAAGGAGCTGGTTTTTTTTTTTTATTTATTTATAACGAATATCCATATTATGATCTCAGATAAGCAGTGCAAATCATGCATAGCTCCTTTGACTTCAGTAGTGACTTTTTGCAGTGGACACATCTGGTGTCAGGTTCCTGACCCCAGCTCCTGTTCCTGAAAACTCTGTTACGTAAAGATAGAGAATTGCAACTAGTGCCACCTTGCCTTTCCAGATGCTGCTGGACACGGCCATGCTTAGAATAAAAGAAATCCTACAGTGACTAGGTGCAAATCGACATGTTGCCATCTACCTTAACAAATGAGTATGGAAATAGTGAGGAAGGAAACAGCAGGCTAAGCCTTTTACTTCATCGACTGCTACAATAGCCACTAACCCTCTTTCTGCTCAGCTCTTTTCCTCATGGAAAGTACAACTTTGACAGCCCAGCCAGGCCTCAGCCACCTCAAGGGACACTCTCTCATGTCAAGTGCTTCACTATCTCCTGTCCTGATAGAATAATAAAGAAAATCTGTCTCATTCTTCTCATCAGCAGCTGCATCTGCCTTCCTGAGCCAGGCAGGGTGGCACACAGATAGACAGAGGAAAAAATGAAGAGCAGCAAATGCTTTCTTGTGTCCATCTGCCTGATCTGACAGTAATTTCTCCAGCTAGGATTTTACATTAAGCAAACCGATGTGTGTGTGTCTCCTGTGCAGGGCTGGTGGTGGGGAATGAGCAGTAAGCTGTGTGGGACACGAAGCCATCATGTAAACATGCTGGGAAACAAGGCATTTAATTTAAAATAAGCAGAACAAAGAGCTTCATGCAGGCAAGAATTACAAGCCACTATCCCAGCAAGAGTTAGCACAGCATCCTCACAGGATGGACTTAGCACTTTCACACGGTGGGAAGGAGAAAGCAGCCATGCAGCAAAGGGCTGGGGCCACTTCTCATTGAAAAGGAAAAGACTTCACAAATATGACTTGCCCCTTTCCCCCATTTGCTCCTTCTTTTGACTCCTGATGACCCCAAATACTAGGTGAAGCATCAGTGCTTGCATGCTTCGTGACTTACCTGCACTCCGCGCAAACTGATTGGCCTCCAAGACAGAAGACCTTCAGAAGGGAGATAACCATTCCTCTGGGCTAGAGACCTGAAGCAGGAAGAGGTGTGAACTGAAACGGGTAGAATCCTCAGGGCTAAAGAGTGATCCATCACAAAGTCCCAATTCGAGAGCCGGACAAAAATAGCTTGGCCCTGGAGGGAGTATAGGTCTGGTGAGAGATGGGAGAGAGACTATGAACCAAGCAGGAACAGAAAAGACCTAGCCCAACATCTGCACAGAAGGCAAGGAGGTGGGTCTGTAGGAAACTGGGGTGCAGTTTGTCCTGTTTTGGCTGTCCATATTGGGATTGGAGTCACTCTGAAATGGAAGGGAAAGTACAACCCCACGAGGGTGGGATACAGGCCCTTTGGCAATGCTGGTAACTGTCCTTCTTCTACACATTAAAATAATGACCATTTTGCAAGTCATCACTGGAATTGTTCTGCCTGGCTGCAGTGTGAGGAAGTGGGATTCATTAATTCTATTAATTCCCATCTGACATTCCCTTTTATCTGGTTACTGGGGTCAACCTACAAGTGGAACACCCAGCCAGCCATTAACAAAACAGGAGGTGTGCATGTTTTTGTAAAGAAAGTTATAAAAATGCTACTTTCTTTTGGAAAGAAACTTGTTACAAGAGATTTTAGTGAGTAAGTATGTTCTTGGAGACTGTCATTCTACACAAAATTAACCCAGCGGTGCTAGAGATAGAGGTCAAAGGAGAAGTCCTCTCCATAGACGCTCCCTTTCCCTGGTGGGGGTAGTCATGCCTGGTCATCCATGATGGTTATCTATCATGCCTGCAGCTGGATCAAACTGTGTACCAGTGTGGCTGAGGATATCCAGAGCCTGGAGGTCAGCACACCAGCCAGTGCCAAAATCGGTCCCTTAGTATCTGTAACAAAAGCCTCCAGCACATCTTCCCTTGTCCTATCACTGTGCTTTTCTTTCTTTTCTCCCTTTAAACATGCTTTTCTTCCTGCAGAGATATACTGTGGGAGAAGCCTTATCCACACACACTCATCCTCAACACAAGGCCTGAGGTTTCTGAGGGAGATAATGCAAAGTGTTGCCATGCACGGCACTCAACAGACTTCCACACTGACCTTCATCAGGCCTGAGCAGGGGCTGGAATGCTTCTTGGGCTGCTTTTCTTGGTGCCAAGGATATGCTATTTGCATGTAACTGACTTTGCAGAAGGAGAGCCCACCCTTCCCCTCAGGCTGCATCTGCATGTCCTTTCCAGATGGCAGTGGAACTACTGGTCTAGTGGGACTACTTGAGAAGGAAGATTTGCCAAACGCTGGTTAGGGAATGAAAGAACCAAGTCACTGACCCAAGCCCCTGCTTGCACAGGAAACACCACCACACACATCCCTCCATTAAATACTTCAAGCCATTTTAAAATTACAAAATTGTTTTCCAGTACCGATTTTAAGGAGGCAGAGTATAGTACTAATACACCAGCTATCATCATCCAAACTCTCTCCACTACGACAGCAGCTGCAAAATATTCACTGCGGCTTGCAAAGAAGTGACTGGATGCAAACCCTCGAGACTCCCTGTAAGGCTGTGCTGGCCACACCCTGATCCCCAGCCTTCCTCCTCCTCCCAGGGAGAACAATGCAGCTTTGTCAGCACCAAGAGGAGTGAGCACTAGCAAAGTACAATGGCCTTTTTTATCCTAGCTTCAAGGCATTTGTGGTTGGAAAAAGAAATGCATTCATCTGGTAGGAGCAAGGAATATCTGTGTTAGAACTGGGCTTTGCCCACAATTCTGGTTTGACCTCCAGGGAATAGATCTGAACACGGATCACAGCCAAAATATTTTAGCTTATTCCTCTCTCTTTGCTTCAGCTAATTTTGAGAGCCAGTGCTTGTTCTTTTACCTGTATGTTAACTCTAGCAGTGATCTAACCTTTAGTTGGAAAACTTATTCCTGTCATCAGGAAGACAGGTGGAAACACAGGCTTGCTCAGTGCTTGTGAACAAACTCATCTTAAATCCTTGAGCTCCATTTAGCCAACAAAGAGTTAACACCCACACCTCTCAGTCAACAAATTGGCTTATCCAGGAAAAAAAAATATCCCAGAAAATTGGATGTCGGTAGATTATCCTTCTCCAGATCCATGGATTAGTGTGCTTGGAGAGGGTATCCAAGTGGAAAAGAATGTAATAGCACTGTATGTGCAGGGAGAGCCTTCACCTCCACTCCAGCTCAATTACTCATTTCTCTTATCACAGACATCACATGATGCCTACCCTCATGCCTTTTTTTACTTAAGCCTATTATTGCATTTTTATAAATATTGGAAAGCCTGTTGAGATGGAGAAGTTTCTTGCTGCAATAGACCATATGTTAGCTAAATATTTTTGTTTCCTCTGTTGTCCCCCATTCTGCTCTTCCAGCGTCAGTTCCTTATTTGCTTAGTTCCCTGTATTAAGGGATTGCAGCATCCATACTCCCTTCAATATCTCCATGAAACACACACACACACACACACATACAGGTTTCCACTTACAGCTTAAGGCCAAACTCTTCTCTCAGATTCTCTTAGACCAGCCTAGAGCAAGTGCCACAGGCTCACATACCCAAGGATAAATAAATGACCCTGCACTTCCTGTGAGCTAAGGGAAGTTTGGAGTGCAGAGAGAAACCAGGAACCAGCATAGCTGGTGCCAGCTGTGCCTCGAAGCCTGATGCTTTTTCATAGAAGAAACGGTGCAATCAAAGCCAGGGTGACTGAATGACAACATCTGCAGTGGCAGCTCTCTAAGTTCTCTTGTGTCAATGTGACATTTCTTCTTAGACCCCTGGCTTTGGGCTCCGTGAGCTCATCTGACATTCTCTGTTTTCTCTTTCTGCTGTGGGCTTTTGTGTTTGTTTGGGTTTGCTTACTTGTTTTTTTCCCCCCATTTAGTCTTTACAGTTATGGAAGAAACCTTGAAAATAAGAACCAAATAGATTTAGTTTGAAAATGAGAGGCTGATTCACATCAGGAAGAGGATCTCTAGCAGATCGAGGGAAGTGACCCTTCCCTTCTCCTCAGCACTGGTGACACAACAGTTGTTCCCAGATCTAGGCTCCCCAGTACAGAGGCAGTACATAGGCATAATGGAGTGAGTCCAGGGATAAAGAGATGGCAGAGGAATCAGATCATCTGCCATATGGTGGGATCATTTAGCCTAGAGAAGAGAAGGCCGAGGGGCACCTTACCAGTGTGTATAAACTCCAGAGAGTGACAAGGGTTAAGGAATATGGATTCTGACTCTTCCCAGCTGTGCCCAGTGGCAGAACAAGAGGCAGTGGGCACAAAATGAAATACAAGAAATTTCATTTAAACCAGAAAAAATACTGAGCACTGGCAGAAGCTACTCAGAGAGGCTGTGGAGTCTGCATCCTTACAGATACTCAAAATTCTGACTGGGGATGGCCTGGAGCAGTGTGCTCCAGCTGACCCAGCCATCAGGAGGAGGTGGGACTCGGGGATCTCCAGAGATGCCTCCGAACCTCAGTCCTTCTGCACTGCTGAGATTCTCTAACAGTATGCCAGAATTAAGATTATAAATGTTGATTTCTAGCTTTAAAGACATGTAAAATTCTGGGAGGGGAGTGGATCTGTTCTTTTTCATTATTGGCAACATCGTGTTATGTTTTCCTTGAGTTGCAGTCCTCCCTCTTAAGCAGGTGAAAGCTCTGGGACCATTCCTGGCCATAAACTGCAGAGCCTGTTAGACCATCACCTATGGCAGCTTCTCAGATGAGAGGCAAGCACCACTTTAACCAAGCAAAGATGCAGCTTCAACCTTGTGGCATGCAGTGCCTGGGTAGCTTCCAGTGTGTCCTGTGTGTTTGCCCATTTAAACAACCACTCATGAAACTGAACTTAGGAGTGGAAAAGGGGAAAGATGCTAAAAACTCTAGATTAATTTGTTTGATGTTTGTTTCAGAGATTTGCAGGAGGATTTTCATCAGCATTATTGACTTTTAAAGGTTTTGCATTTAATTTTTGAAAGTCTGATAAGAGTAATCAGTAGCTGTATTTATTCCCCTTCATTGTTTTACCTGTTTGTTGAGATTAAAAAAAAACACTTTCGTAATATAAAAAAATTAAAAGCAGTAATAAGCCCAATAAAACTATTGCCAAAAAAAATCAGACTTTCCTCTTCTTTTTGACTATCTCACATCACAGATACAAACTCTTCAAAGAGAAAGTGGTAGAAAGCATTTTGAGATGTTAAGGTTCTTAGCAGTCCAATGCAGTAAGATGAATCACAGAATCATAGAACCATTGAATGGCTTGCTTTGGAAGGGACCCTAAATATCATCTGGTTCCAACCCTACAGTAAAGGACAGGGATGCTACCCACTATATAAGTTTGCTCAGTGCCCCATCCAGTCTGGTCTCTAACACTTTCAGGAATATGGGTCATCCACAACTTCTCTGGGCAACCTGTTCCAGTGCCTCACCACCCTCACAGTAAAGAATATCTCCCTAACATCTAGTTTAAATCTCTCCTCTTTCAGTTTAGAACTGATCCCCCTTGTCCTATCACTATCTGCCCATGTAAAAAGTCATTCTCCCTTATTTTCAAAGGCCTCCTTCAAGTAACCTCTTCTTCAGGTTGTTCAGTCTGGAGAAGAGAATGTTCAAGTATCAAGTTACGAATAATTGTGGAACTTAATCCTGTACTTGGTATTTGATTCAAAAGAGGAGGATGCTTTTAATTAAGTAAGTATATAAATCTACAAGATCAGACGTGTCCCTGATTTGAGATTGCTCAGTTTTCTGTGTACCTATTCTGAAACACTGCAAAGAGTCCGATTTTAGGGAAATGGTGAGGATTACTCTTCTGAAAAACTGTCTCTGAGTGATGTAATCCAAGATCAAGGATCAGTTGGAGAATACTGTCCACAGCAAAACAAGTATTGCCAGGGGAATTGTCCCTTGAATCCTTTATTCACTGAATTATTGCCAGGGGAATTGTCCCTTGAATCCTTTATTCACTGAATTATTGCAAAAGAGTATTTCTCCCTCCAGACACTTGCTCAGTTATAATTTGATCATAACCTTGAAATTGCATTTGGAAAGAATATTCTAAAAAAGGGTAAAGATGGCAAATACTTTGGCTTTTAGAAGTTCAATACTGAGTGGACAGCTCCGATTATTATTCTACTCAGGAAGTAACTATTGCTGTACACTAGAACTGATTAAGAAAAATGGAAGTGCTCATGGAATAAAAAGAAATTCAAATTTTCTTTCATTTATTTTACCTACTTTTTTGTGATCTCAGACATTTTTTCTCTCTATCTTTGATCTCAGTTTTGAGTAACATGATTCAACTGATCTGTCCTAAGATACTTAAAGCACAAGGAATGCCTGTGCGTTAGGATACATTCTAAACTTGCTGCATGCACTAGTGTAGTTTACTGTGGAATTGAGGGAAGTATCTTGAAAATAAATGATACCTTCAGGTAAACCCATTCAGATGCTCAAGAAAGAAGCTCAGGTAGGCTGTTCTGCTCAGGTACCTGTAGTCAGCCTCCACTTAGGTCACAAGCTCTTTTGGAAAAGAGGGCCATTTCTCAACATCTGCAACATACCAACTATGCTGTTTGTGCCCAGTAAACAAATAATTTGAATAACAAATGGAATTGTTTCTAAATATAATGTTTCACAAAGCTTACAGAGATGCCATCTGCTCTGTAAGGTGGAAAGCTGGAGCGTATAAAACTTCCGTGTGTGCTTCATTTTACACCCTCACGCAGCCCCAGGGACATTCAAACACATAAAATTGAGCAGATATGTAAACATTTGCAGAGCTACAGCTCCATAATTGGTAATTTGCAGCCACAGTATTTTTCAAGGATCTGGAAAGAAGTTCTATGGCAGAAGGTGCCTTGAGGGTCAACAAAAACAAACTGTGGACAGCTCATCTCCACTTCTATTCAAGTGCTTGGCTTAATTTGCCTGTCTCTAAAACTCACCCAGTTTGTGGTGGAAGGATGGCACATTCCCAGCACTCTGGCATCTGAGAGACAGCAGAACATATCTCACTCCTGCTCAGAGCTGGAAGTGAAAATAGAGTGTGAGGAATCCAAAAGGAAGTTGTTGAATGCGTGGCAGATGTTGTTACATTTGGCCTAGCAGTACTCCATGTGGCAGGCACACGACTGGCGATCTTAGCCAGAGAGGTTAATGGTGATGGGCACTTCTGTGTGAGGGTTTTCTTTCAAAAGAGAGTGGAAAAAATGTTATAAGTAAACTAATAATGGCAGGAATAATAGCAACCAAAAATCAGAATAAGGGGAAGGGAAGCTCAGAGATAATGGTATGTCAGTTGGGAAAATAATACATCAACAGCAAAGAAGAAACATGGATGGTAATATTATGGGAAACTGAGCTGAAGAGATACCTCAAGACCACTCTATGTACCCCCACCCCATTTCCCTGACTTTTGGCACCCACATCTCCCACAGGCAACTGCAGAGTGAGGAAGTGATACACACTAGTATGAATCATGGCTTTCTAGGCCATTATTCATAATGGGAGCTATGCCTGAGCAGAGGTGCATTACTCGCATATTGAAGATGATTTATGTGGGTTTTACGTAGCTGCTGGGCTTTAATTATTCACTTGATTATCAATAAAAAATAAGCAGTGAGCAGTACAGAATGTTAACATGTCTGAAAGGGACATGCAGCCACTTGTGTGAAACAAATGTGCACATGCCCTGTCAGTGCCAGGTATGAGCACAAATTCACAAGCAGGATTAGCACATTTCTTTTCTTTTCTTCCCTATCCCCTCCCCACCTCTTTCGCAAACAAAATCTGCCAACCTGTTCATCAGCTCTGATCATTACATAGACAAATGTTTCAGCAAAACACGTGCCAAATATCCATTGATACTGGCTGAAATTCAATATGATGAAATGAATTGATGCTGGGGTCCCATTTGGTGCAATGCAATATCTGATCAATAGCAAGTAATTGGACATCATTTTCTGTAGGATAGAAAGCTGGGGCTGTTACATCACTCTGAGTTATGGATCATATTAATCACTGCCTAACTGTTTCATCAATGTAATTTCTTTTCATCAACATGCTGTGGCATTTAGAATGTTGGACATAAAACCTCGGTACTGTATTAACTTGAAATTAAAAGCTGTGCAGCCCAATGAAATGGAACATCATTACCATGGGTGTGAATAGTGTTCTCACATCATGGCACAAAATTATACAATTGGCGCCTTTAACAAGCAGAGTGAAGTGACAGGGGAAAAAATCAAACAGCAAGAACTCATCTAGACTGTGGGTATGTACACTCATACAAGCCTTACTTTCAGTTCTTTCTCCTTAGTTGTAGTCAATGTAAGACCAGAGGGAGATAAATCTGCGTTTCTTTTAAGCTTTTGCTAGTTTACAGGTGTTTGCAAGCTGTGGGTCTATTGAGGATACATTAACAGGGCAGGTCTAGCAGAGGACAAGATATGGTCTCTCCATCCCCCTTCCTAGCATGGAAGTAGGTGCATATCTGCCACTGATCACTGGGATTCCTATTGCTTAATCTATGATCTTCCCATTTTAGCTTTCTTCAAGCCTCTCTTTATACTCCACCAGAGGTGTATTTTTGTAGGTTGGTACCATTGCCTTCTATTAGATGACTCAAAGTCACTCTTTTTCCATCACACACTAGCAGGAATCCTTACTCAGCATTTGGCAGTGAAGGAAAGCTTTTAGACTAGTCAGACAGAACTAGTGTGCCACTGGCTCTGCCACAGCCAGAGATAAGAGACAGCTTCAGTCAGATCATGGCACAGTCCCGCTCTGAGTGACAAAAAAGCTTTTTGAGGGGCACACTTTGGACACCTGCCTGGGCAACTAACTGCACAGTCTGACACTCCACCACTGAACCCAAACCTCATAACACATACTGCTGATGGCAACAAAATCATCACAGAAAACTGGAAGGAATTCAGGCTGATCCTGGCTTCGTGATGGGGCAAGACATATCCTCCCACACTCTGGTTTCTGTGGGAAATAAACTGGGGAAAGCAAAAAGATGTTGAAGCCAGACCCCTCTTTCAGACCATAAACACAGAGCACTTAGTTTATGTCTCGCCCAGGAGCTGAATGACCCTGTCTAAGCCCGTAGATAAAGCTGGCAGAGAACAGACTCAAGTCTCTGTTATTACCCAGAAGAGCAATGGGACTGTGTCCTGCCTGAAGAGTGAACAAAAAGGCAAGTCAATAGCAGAAAAAGCTGACAACCAGATCATATTCTCAGAGCACCTGCATTTCCCACTGATAGCAGAGCTGTGCGTGCCTGGCACTTCTTAAAATGTAACCAGCTTTTTTATCCTGTCTTAGGGGAGAGCTTTTTCTCTGTTCTCTGTTCGGTGTGAAGCCTGTTGGGAAAGACAGGATGAGAGCAGATAATAATAATAATAGCATTTCAACATCTCCAGCTTATGGTTTCTTGCCATATTTGGTGATTGTTTTCTTTAAACTCCAAACTCTGGGTCTGTGGGAATCTTAGTTTTCTCTTAAAAAAATGCTTTCTATTTCTTTTGATGGGGTAAGAAAAGTTTGAAAACCTGTCATCCAACAGAACTTCAGAATTATAAACCTAAATAAAGAACCTTAAGAGTACATTACCATTAAACATCTGCATTTTTAACAGTGATCTCATGACTTCTAAGAATGTCTTATTGTTAGGTTTAAGTGCTGGGAAAAATTGACTTTCACTACGGCTTGCAGGTTAGATAAAGTCTTGAAAGAAATACTTGTAAGTGCCACTGGTCAGAAAAAAACCCTTGAGTTATGGAAAAATGGATTTTATGTGAAATTTTCTGTGCTTTGTCTTTTCTATACTTCCATCTGGAATTAGAAACACAACAGACTCAGTTCAGGGGTAGAGGCAAAAGGGAGACAGATATTTCTTTATTTCCAGCCCTGCAAAGGAAAATGATTCCTTACATGATTAAATTTAAGTATATACTAAGTAGATCCTGACTTCATATTTCAAGTTTCTCAACAGAAATGTTTTGTTTACGTAGAGAAAAAGAAAATTGTGAGACTACTGCTTTCAGAGCTAAAAGATGTTGGATCTCCAAATAAACCCTGTCAGGAAGTATGTGAGTCCAGCTTGGTTTTGTTTTTAGCTAAAGAAGTCAGAACCTCATATTAATGGTGAGTTGAGGCATTAATTTCCTCTGCCCTCGGTGGCAAACCTACAGTATTGTGTACAGCAGGAACTGGTCTCCCATTGAGGCCACACCAGCAATTTCTTCACTGAATCTGTACATGAGACATCTTAAAAGTATTTTGAGATCAGACAGTGCCTGTACAGACAAGAGCACAGGGCTGTAGGGGAACATAGTGCAGGGTTTTTTTGTCTGTGACTGCTTAGAAGGTTTAAGCATCTCTAACTAAACCTTCCAGTCTCCCTTCTCCCCATTTCCATGCTGACCCCAACTGTTCTTGGCTTTAATGGTACATGCTAAATATGTAAATGTGTGCCTGTTGTTTGAGTGTTTTTATTCATACTGTTCCATTAAAGCTTAAAGTGATCCTGAAGCCACTCTTTAGGGAGTGCTCCTTCTGAGCAAAGTCCATTGTAGTCACTGTCAACAGAGTAAATCATCTGTGCACACACATGCACTTACACACACAGCTTTCTCTTCATTTTTCCACTTCCAGTTGCTGCCAGTAGCACCAGTAACTCTCTGTTGGTATCTGTTGGTGCCTTGTAATGGAGAGCTAATCATGACATTGGCAGAATGGGAAGAAGCCTCCATAAACCCCACAGAAAGTCAACTGTAATTGCTTCATAGCTCCACCTACTTGATTCAAACTCCCCTTCATCCTCTGTCTCTGCTTCCTTTAATCTAAAATGAGAGCTATTCAGAGTGCAAAGACATTTGCTCTTTGTCTATGGAAAACAACCCCCGATAACCCTTTTGTCTGTTCATGTCACTCAGATAATCAGCCACATCCTCTCTTCAGTGACAGCTCCCCAAGTGCACCTACTTTCTGCTCTATTGTTTTACTTCTGCATTTGTAAGAATGACTTATTTTAGCAACTAATTAGACTAACAGCTATACAAAGATGGGGCCAAAAATGTAAAACCATTTATGGAAGGGAAATGAAGACACTTAAAAAGTGTCATCTTAAAAGGAGAGAGTCCACTACTGAATTCACTGATGTTAGCCTGCTGGGGTTACCTGCCAGAAAAGGTCAAGATGTAATTATGATGGGTGTGCTGAATGTACTGTATCCCTGATGCAGGAGAATCTGTGAGGTCTAAGTATTTTAGCAGTACCCAAGACAGATTAAAACTCTTTGAGAACATTAAAAGCAAAGTAAATGGTAACATCCTACCTAGGGGATGGTGCTCAAATACCCTGCAGGGAAAGCACACCCTGGAGCTCTGGAGCAAGAATCTGGTGCCTTGAGATCTCTTCCTCATTTCACAGTGTATTTACTGAGCAGTCGATGGGCAGCTTTGCTACTCTGTGCTCAGCTCCTCACATAGAGATGTCATGATTATTTCGGCCCACCAAATTCTTGAAAATCTAAGAGTAGATGTCAAAATGTCAAAGACTACTGTCCTTGTTTGTGTATTACTCTCATTATCAGTGTACCAGATGAGACTTACATAGTGTGTTGTGGTATTTATATAGCACTCATCAAGAGGGCACTTGAGCTTCCTAAAAAACAAGACATTAAACAAACCCATTTTTCCCCTACAGCCAACTAAATCATTTTTACAGGCACTTAGAGAACTTGCACACTCCTGTAATTATTGTCACATTGTCTCTGTCATTCACTTGGTCATGTTCAGGAGCACAATTCACTTCCCCCAGTATTAATGAGTAATAAATAATTCATACAAAAAATAAAAAAGACACCTAACAAAAGAGACACGGAAATACTTCATGTGGTGACTGCATTTTATAGTCTGTGATGTTGATTTCTGTGGTAAAGCCCTGTAGAATTTTAGAGAAAATGATAACCTTTCCTTACATTTTGAACATCCTATAGAATAGAATAAAATTAACATCTTTGTCAGATAATATAATCTGGTAGAATGGCTCAAAAAGCTTGCAGAAGACAGCACTCTGTTTCAATTCCAGAACAGAGCACTGCTGTACTTCTACAGACTCTCCCTCTCAACTTCTGCAGAACTTTCCAAGTGGCTTTGCCTATGAAATGAGAAGAATCATGAGAGAAAAGTTACTGTAGAGAGATACGAAAACATCTGGCCTAAATTCACTATCAAAAGCTGTCTTGGGAAGCTTAAACATGGTGTGACTATTCAGCTTCATGATAAAGAGGTCAGGTGTGCTCAGAAGAGGGTTGATGGGATAAAACCAGAGAAGTAACAGGAGAGTGCCCAGAAGATACCCAGCTAAAGAGCTTTACCTGCCTACTAGGGACAGGTGGAGTACCAAGTCCCTGGTTACTGCAGTTGTCCCTCAGCTCTGCAAAGGCAGCAACCAACCATTCTGGGAGTTGCCAGACCGATGCTTTTCATAGCCTGTGAAAAGCTCCTTTACCCCAGGGATTCAAAGGAAATGTCTGGTCCTTACATGAGAGACAACATGAATTATTTTGAGCATAGAAGGAATCAACCATCTTTGTTCAATCAGCATGTGCCTGTCCAATGTATATGGGACCTCACAGTTGTGTTCTACATGAAAGAGCTGCACTATAGCCTGCCATGAATATTATCCATGCCTACACAAACCAATCCCTTCCCACTGAATTGCCTTCTTACACCAGTCCTGTTTGGAGTGTATCCCTACATAAAAGATCAAACTTGATTTTGTGTTTTTCTGTGGCTGCTCAGCTTTATTGTTGTTTTTCAGGAGAGTGACAGAATGAAACAGAAAATACTTAACTATTGTTGTTCATTCTCCTATAAGCTGATGCAATAGGGAGCTAATTTTGATCTAAGCTTTAAGAGGGACCCTGGACAGAGGGGGCTTCGGTGCAGTTAGACAAGAGGAGAAAGCAAATGGCTGGTTGGTGTTAGAACACAAATACTGTTTACATTCTGGTAAACAAATACGAAAATTAAAAACAATCCCTTGGAAAACAGCAGAACACAAATTCAAAACCACACAGATATGAGATGTCAGAACTGTGCAACCCTAATTAACCCTCCTGTGTGCATGCATTATCTAGTTGCATAAGCATGTATTATTTCTCCCCAGAGGGTCTGTGTCTTACAACGCAGAGGACAGACTAAATCCACCATGCAAGAAGCTGCTCAATATTTTCCTTTCTCCTTCTGTTTGTATGGTCCCAGGTTATTTACTGAACACTATTCACTTCATGCTGAAGGTAGGATTACTCATCTTATCATGGACATTCTTGTCACATTCCTGACTTTAGCAGCTGTGGACCTCACATAAATTAACACATTTGTTTTCATTTGTGTAAAAGGAGGGCTTGGCATTATCCCCATTTAGCTGAGGAGATCACTGCTGAGCAATTTCTATGAGAAATTCAGTTGCTCTCTCTGAGATGGTTAAGAAAACTAACGAAATATGATTTCACCATGAAGAGATCTGTTCAGTTTTAATAATAAGTGATGCTACCGGTCCTGCATAAATTTTGTATTTTTATCCTAACCAATATTAGTGTAGATACCCTCATTATTCTTAAGAATAATTAACCCATTTTACAGAATCCCACCAACTCCTTTGATTGAACAGCCATTGTGAGATGAACCCAAACAACAGACTTGTCTTACTCTGCCACAGAATTATCAAGACTTGAGCTGACCTGGAATGAAGTCCTTTGCACCACTGAGGCTGACTTTCTCGAACTTTTGTCACCCAGTTCCTTGCTACACTAACAAGTCTCATTTGTCTTCTTCGGTCTCTCACAACATAATTTTAATGTTCTTGAGGAGTTCTTATATTTTGGAAATATATGCCACAAGGGGAAAAATATTTTTTTCCTTTAATTTTAAAACCCCACAGTTTTTAGAAACACCTGTCACTGTTTCTATCTCTCCAATCAGTGAGCAGTGCGGGTGTCTCTCTCAGTGGGAGATGACAATTTGATGATACTTCATCAGTGTGGGACTCCTGCTGAGAAGTAGATTGAGACAAAGGAAATGCCTCTCAGCATTGGAACAAATAAGAAATCAGGTTTTCTCAGTTATTGTTAGGTAAGTTCAATTTCTTTTATTTTTTAAACTAAGTCTGGCTGTGTGTGTACTGGCATTAACATCGGCCAGCTCACTCACATTTCTCTCTCTCAACTACACAGGTATTAGCGTTACCAGCAAAATGACAGTCCTCAGAAAAAAATACCAAGCTGAGATCCAAGAGCAGTACTAAAATGCCAGCCTCACCAGAGATTTCCTGCAAACCTCAGGTAAGGTTTCTTTAAGGTCTCTATTCACTGAAGAATAGAAGCCTAGAGCAACAATCCTTTAATCAGAAAGTTTATCTTGTTCCTGGTGCTATGTGTGTTTTGATTTGTATTTTCAAGGCTGTCTGCATTACCAGGAAGGACAGATATGCTTAAAAAAAATGAAAAAAGGTCTTAAAAATGGTGTATTAGTACTGGAAAGCAGAGAATGTAAAAATACAGGGCAAAAGAGTTGGGGAGGGACTGAAAATCAAACCCCCCTGAAATCAGTTGGAGATGACAAATCAAAGGGAGCCTTCCCACTCATTCTTTGGAACAGAATGCCCTATTGCCTCTTAGATTGCTCACAGTGAAGAGGGTCACAGACTCCCTGCAGGTTGACAGAATATTCAGTGCATGAGTGGCTGGCAATAAAGTGCCCAAACTCAGGCCACATTAAGAATAATTAGCTGATGGAAATTGTTGTTGGAAATCCTCCTGGTCATTCAGTGTGATGGGGTTCCCTTTTCTTGCATTATGGGCAACTGGGACCCTGTGAAGGTACATAGCAGAGAGATTTCAGACCGTCTGCAGCCATCACCTGGACAGTAAGAAACGAGCGCCATGAGTGGCACATGTTAGTCACATACATAGTGCTGCAGGGTTATGAAAGCATGGTGTGCATGTTCTTAGGATGATACAAGTGCACTTTGTACTCCTACACAAGGGGAACGAACTGGGCTCAGTTCCTCCTTCCTACTGGGACAGTTTCTGTCCCTTTGGTCAGGCATTGGGCAGTCCTCAATAAGCAGGACTAAGTATTTGGAGGGAAGAAAAGCTGTCTTTCTGGGAATTTAGGTGTCACTGGAGCTGATGGAAGTCCAAGTTGGAGAGGGACTTTTTACTATAGCATGTAGTGACAGGACAAGGGAGAATGGATTCAAACTAAAAGAGAGTACTGTTTAGATTAGATATTAGGAAAAAATTCTTTATTGTAGGAGTGGTGAGGAACTGGAACAGGTTGTCCAGAGAAGTTGTGGATGCTCCATCCCTTGAAGTGCTCAAGGCCAGGCTGGATGGAGCACTGAGGAACCTGGTCTAGTGAAGCATTGGACATTGGAACTAGATGATCTTTAAGGTCCCTTCCAACCCAAACCATTCTGTGATTTTATATCAGGAATAACACCTGCTCACTTCTGGCCAGGCTGTGGGTGGCCCTCCCTGGGTCTTTGAAAAGCATGTTGCAGAGATGATGCAAAAAATCTTTCTGCTCTAAATGCATCCTCCTCCTTTCTTCCTTTCCTTATTTCTCCAAGTTCCAGGGGCAATTCTTTCCTGGTGTCCCAACTCATTTCAACAATCTCAAGTAAAGGTGGAATAGAGATTTTTTTTCCAGACAGAAGCACAGTTCATGTCGCGTTTCTTCTGCAGGCAGATGGGTCTCTCAGGAGATGAACAGCATAGCACCATCAGCAATAGTGGTAGAAACCTGCCCTCCATCTTCATGGTGTGATATCTCAATCCTGTTGACCCATAGCCCACACATCTGCATCTTTCTGTAGCTTTGCTGTACTCTTTTCAGTTCCTCCTGGGATGCCAGGTCCTGAACAGCTCACAGTACAAGCCACAGCTCATGATGTCCAGCTGACTTTTACTGTCATAAACAGGCTGATATTTGTTTAATTTACTGAAATAAATGCCTCTCCTAGCTGTTTGGAAAGCAAATCCCTCCTTACCCTCCAGCTGGTATTTGCTGTACTTGAGTGAGCTTGGTAAAAAGCTGGGGTTATAATTTAAAGTTGCTGTATTTGTGCAGAACCAACAAGCCTTTCTTAAGGTCTCTTATAGGTTTTTAAGCCAAGGAACTGCTCTTTTCCTTGATGGAGCTCTCCAGTGCCTTACCAGCACTGCACATAGCAGATCTTTGATCAGGGACAGCAAGTAAACAACATATTACATGCAGCAACATGTACTGCTGAGCATAATAATATGTTGATGCAGGACCTTGCTGAGCTTTCTGAAGTTCCACGTGGAACCTCTTTTTTACTATTAACTGTGATGGGTTGACCCTGGCTAGGTGGCGGGTGCCCACCAAAGCTGCTCTCTCACTTGCCTCCTCAGCTGGACAGAAGAGAGAAAATATAGTGAAAGGACATGGATAGGACAGGGACATAAGGACAAGAAGAGATTATTCACCTCTTACAGTCATGGGCAGAAAAGAATCGACTCGGGAAATTAGTTAAATTTGTTACTGATCAAATCAGGGTAAGATAATGAGAAAATAAAAACAAATTTTAAAACACCTTTCCTCCCACTCCTTCCTTCTCAGTGGCTCAACTTTACTGACAAATTCTCTGCCTTCTCTGCCTGAGTGGCACAGAGGGAGAGGGGGCTACAGGGTGCAGTCCTTCAGGAGCAGGTTACTCCAGCATAGGATTCTCTCTCCACAGGGCAACAGGTCCTGCCAGCAAACCTGCTTCACTCTGGGCTTCCCAGTGGGCTTCCCACTGGGTCACAGCCTCTTTTTAGCATCCACCTGCTCTGGTGTGGGGTCCTCCATGGGCTGCAGGTGGATATTTGCTTCACCATGGATCTCTGTGGGCTGCAGAGGACAGCTGCTTCACCACAGTCTTCACCATGAGCTGCAGGGGAATATCTGCTCTGGTGCCTGAAGCGCCTCCTCCCCCTTCTCTTTCTCTCACCTTGGTGCCTGCTGAGTTGTTTCTCTCACATGTTCTCACTCCTCTATCTGACTGCAAATGCAGCTGCAGGTTTTCTTCCCCCTTCTTAAATACATTAACCCAGAGGCATTACCACTGTTGCTGATGGACCTGGCTTGGGCAGCGACAAGTCCACCTTGGAGCTGTCTGGCACTGACACTGTTGGACATAGGGAAAGCTTCCAGCAGCTTCTCAGAGAAACCACCCTGCAGTTCCCTGGTTCCAAAACCTTGCCATGCAAACACAATACATTTACTGACAATGAACTGCTTGTTCTCTTAGCACAGTGCTACTGAATGGCAGGAGCTGTGGCTCTGTTCTTTTCCATAGGTCTTTGCTAGAATCCTGATGTGAAAAATTTGGACTTTACTGTAAGAAGGCATCAACACAGCTCTGTTGATATCCATGCTGAATGATTCCAGAGAAACTATTTACAATTTCAGTGCTTTTGAGCACAATGATGGTCTTGCCATCGCTTTCAGCAGCAGGAGCAAGTCCAAGTACTGAGACAAGCTGCAGAGATACAAGGTCAGTATGTGTGGTGGTTAAATGAGTGGAAGCTTCCAAAGAGGACCAAGACCTAAATTCCAGACTTTTTGCCTCTTCCCACTCAGATCTACATACTGCAAGCTCAGTTAATAGAAACATACATGCTGTAGAATGTAGTACATATTTGCTTCTTTCAAAATTTGTATTTGTCTATTATTTTATTCTTTTCCATGATGTCAAAAAGAATTCAGGCTGATGGCTGGCTCTATACTCTATTAATCATTTGCTTTCCAAGAGAAAATTTGTGCTGCAGGGCCAAGATCTACTCTTCTGCTTGCCGTTGCCTCAATCCTATGTATAGTCCCACTCTCTTCTTCCTATTCTTGTCTCCCCATCCCCCCTTCACTTCAGTGCCTCATATATTTTGGGAGTTGTCTGGTCACATGCCTAAGTCAAAGAGATTTCTTCCAAATGCCTGTTTTCATTCACAGTTCTCAGTTCATGTTAGCAAAGAACTGTACATAAAGGAATGAAAACTTAATACAAAGGGAATGATTTATAGCCACTGTCCCAAAACAAGTAAGGTAATAGCTTTGCTGCATTTGACCAGGAACAAGCAGCGCTCATGGTTTCTGGGGAGACAATTACCTGAGAGAATCTGGAGCCAGGTGAAGTCCACACCCAGAGTGTTCAAACTGAAAGAGTACCCAGGGATATATAAAGAAGAAAATTATTATTTCCTCTTAGCCTCATATGTAGCATTTTCACACTACAAACCAAGAGATGGAAGATACAAAACACTGTATGAGCTTGCTTGAGAGTGAAGAAATCACTCAGCCCTTTCATTTCAACCATTTTTCATGTAGGGAGTATGAGTGCACACATGAAACAGCATCAATATTTATACAAATATTTGTGTTGTTTACATGTGAAACATTATGCTCTAAATGAACGTTTCTTCTTTGTGAAGAACACTTCCTCGTTTTGGAAATGAGTACAGCCTGCTGGGCATCCCAGTTGTTAAATGAATACATGCTAGAAGACCACCACAACTTAGGGGAATATTTGACAACTCACTGTGCCTCCAGAATACAACTCTGATAGATATTCTGGAGAGCCCACTGGTGCCATATCTGAGAGTAAATCATGCTTCGATTATTCTGTCTTATAGCCCACTGCAGCACAGGGAACATTCTTTGCCAGCAGCTGTTATCAGTATTCTTGGAGTTCTTGACCACGATCATTGAAAGCCTAATATGAGAACAAAAAAGCTGCAAATTATTTCCACAGTATGTAAAAGTTAAGGCAGAAGATTGTAAAATAAAGAGAAATCTCTCTATTAGATAGAGCTGTCTCAGAGTCACTTCTGCCTTTAGAAATCATGATCTGCACAGTTTCATAAATCAATGAAAAGATTTTGACCATTGAACTTAATTGATACTGAATTTAAAGGCATGAACCTAAATAATTTTGCTGTTTTCTTTGACAATTAGTTTTTGGCATTGCATTTCTCTCCATCACTGTATGAAGCAAAAAAATCACAAGTACTGAGGAAGCAAGATTAACATGTACAAAGGATGAAGCACTGTGAGAAGCGACATCTGGGGCAGTGCAAAAGATGTTTCAAGGAGTGTAAACAGGCAGAAGTAAAAACAGAAAATAAAACCTGACTTTTAAGTAAAATTAGCAACAACTTGGATTTATATAGTGCTCCATATGTTCTAGATGAATAACACCCAAGGCGTTTTAGAGTAAAGTAAGGTAAAAAGCACGCTTGAGGCGAGAAAGTAAGAAAATAATTAAATTTCTTGAAAATGTTTTCAGCTTTGAGTAGGTGTAATTCTTCCCTTTAGATGGCTGTGGTAATGGTGCCGAGGTGCTGTTGTTTTGCATAATTGGCTTTGGATGGGAGCCATGCTGCAGTGAAAGAGCAAAGACTGCTTGTAGTTGAAATGCTCATTCTATTTATTTTTTTTTTTTTAATTTAATGCTGCAGCAGAGTTCTGATTGCTTAGAAAAATCTAGCTAGAAAAAATGAAAGCATTCAGCTGTTTGAAAATGCCATTGAGCTGGTTACGAAAGAAAATAGGCCTCGAGTGGGAGAGGAAAGGAGGAACTGCACAATATGGATAGTTTTTCCCGCGGTTTTGTGCGTTTTTTTACCCCACCTCCCCATTTGCAGGAGGGTAGATTTAGAAAATGGCTCATGATGATTGTGCCTAGCTGGATTTCTCCAGCTCTGAGTATAGTGAAAATTATAACAACCTTGTTTTGATATCTACAATAACAAAGGACTGTCAGGAACAAAAAGAAATATGGCACAACATAAACTGCTGTTTAACAGTCTTGAGCATGGAACATGAGCACAAGTGATGCATGTTTGTCTTTAACAGTATGAACAGTTACACAAGTATAGTACAAAATGGAGCCTTTCATTTTGTACCACTCACCACCTCATCAGCCGAGGCTTGCTAATGAGATGTACATGTGCTACCCCTATTCCATTTCTTCAGAAGAAAGTGCCATGTGCACTTGAATTTTACTCTCCCACCATGACTTTACATTTTTCACAGGAGAAAAGATCAGCAAGTCAGTAATTTGCTTGGGCCATCACTGGTAAATTGCAGGTGGATAAGTATTTTGGGTATTGATATTTTCCTATTCAGAAGCTCTCATCTGTTCTTGCTATGAAACCTCCCCATGCTTTCTGACATAAAAACCATGCTCAGACACTGGGCCACTAGTCCTGGAGGCCTGTATGGCTGGAACTTCAAACACAGGCCTCGTAATAAAATTCAGATTTGTCAGACTGTTGTGGGATTCCCAGAACAGTGAAACAGGCAACCATTTCACTTGTTGGCTACATGCCAACAGTTGGAGTGTTACAGCTTAATAAAGCAGTCATCATGATTATCATTTGAATTTATCAACCGTATTGTCCTGAAGGCCCCAGTCAGAACCAGGGTCTTTCTGGGGTACAGCTTTTTTATTAACAGCAGGAAGATACAGACCATGTTTCAAAGAGACAAAGATTTATGCATGAAAGAAGTTATCAAATGACTTCTGTTTTGGAAAAGAGCATTGATAGCCAGTACTCACACTGTCCAGCTGGCTCAAGGGTGCTTCCTAATTTGGAGGAAGAAAACTTGCCAGCTTTTGAAATTAATATATTATTATTACTAGTATCTTGTTTTTCTTGTCCTTCACTATGCGGATAGCACGATCCTCATCAAGAAGGAAACCAGAAGGGTGCACACAGTCTGCCAAAGATCTGCTAGAAAAGGATTCTTGGCTAAATTTTTCCAAGCTGCTTGAAAGGATTTCCTGCTGACTTCAGGCCTGTAAATCCACCCTTTGCTGCACGAGGATAAAGGAGAGGCTACTCATCAACATTTATTTAGCTTTATGGTCAACCTATGTTTTGCCTTTAAATTGCGGAATCTTAGGGCCAGAGCTTCCTTCTACCTTTTTAGTGGTTGCCCAGTCTGCTGACTGTGCCTTTATGCAACAGTTAGAGTGAAGGCAAGAAGCCCTACCCACAGTCCATTGTATAACGGAGACCTGCAAATTGCCACCTGCAAATCCTCAAAACTCATCTGATGGAATGAGCTGTGCATCATAATCCAGCTCCTAAGGGCAAGGAGATATTATTCCCCATCAGTAACTACCCATCACAGGAAATAGATAGCAAAAGACAACTGAACTGTGTTTTAATATCTTATACATAGTATTCAACAGAGGAAGAGTCATAATAATAATCTAGATTAGGCCAGTAAGGCCTTGACTTTAAGTGTTTATGTTTATTCAGCATGTGGAGCAGATATAAGGTCAGTGAGAGCTAAGTTTTTGGTGTGAACTGGAAGATTTCTAATTGTTTTACCTCTGCAAGGTTTCTGCTGAGTCTTACGCACTAAATATTTCCATTAACTTTTCTGGAAATTACTGGCAATTTATTAGTTCTGATCAGGATGTAAATGAAGCAAAAAAGATTGTTCCTCAGGACCATGAAGACTTAAAAGAAAAGCAGTTTTGGAAAGATCACCACAGCTGAGCAAAGCATATAAGAGAATGGTAACTCAGATTTATGTTACGATCTTATTTTTCCATCCCTAATTAGGCCCTAGGAAGCACGGGAGAATCTTGCTCTAGTTCCCATCAACTTCTCCGGGCAGCACATCAGACTCCTAAGGCAGTTTATGATGCTCTGCTGAAAACCAGAATGGGGCTTTTCTAATAACAAAGAAACAAAATTGAGGGCACATTAGTTAAACACTCAGCCAGGACACTAAAAAAGGCGCAACCAAAATAGCCACAAAGGAACCAAACTCCAATTTCCAATAGGCCATAGGCTTCAAATCAAAGGCCACAGCACCTTCCCAGGAACACAAAACCAATAAGCCACTCCCTAAGGCAGCTAAAAGAGACGCAGCAGTATGGTGTTGGATAGTCAGTAACTGACAGAAAGGTGACTTCTCTCATGCAAAAAGAACTACCATGTCCACAGCACCCTATAAAATGAAAATTCTGACAGGCACTTTTTGTCCTACGGGCACTCAGCTCTGTAAGTATCCCTCTCTTTTTCTGGTTGCTACAGAGGCTGTGTTTCTCAAGTTTAGTCTTTGCTAGAGCACGCTCTCTTGGGGGCTGCAGCCAGCTTTCTCTTTGTTATTTCCCTGCATGGTAAGCAAGGATAAAGCACGTCCTCCACAAAGAAACTTTTTCTTTCTTCTACACCCACTATGACTCTGACCACAGACTTTCAGTTACAATGCATAACCCGAAACAAGAGAAATATCGTTCTCCTGGTCTCCACTCCCTGCATCAGGTTACCTGAGACAGGGAGAAGTGGAGAAATAGAAATGGCTTGTGCTCTTTGGCTTCTTCTGTTCTAGCCAGCAGCCTACTGCCAGTAATCTCTTCTTCCCATGGAGATAAAGAGACGTAATTAAGATAAACTAGACCTGCTGTTGTGTTCCCTGCTGGGAGGCATTTTAAGAAGGAAGACATGCTGGCCCCTTTGGAAAGATTTGTGAGGTACAGATCAGCTTTACCATTTGGAGGCAGAACAGAGGCTTTTGATGTGTTCTACATACAACAATAAAACAAATTTATTTAGCTTTTTTTTTTAGTTTTGTGCAGGATTCAGTGATTGGACTTAGTGTTGAACTTCCAGCTCAATACTTTTGTGCTAAAACCAGGGGGCAGGGAAAGGCCACTTTTGTACCCATGGAAGGAACAAACCCCATGTTATGCTAAATGCGTGAGGGTATGTTAGGGTGTTTAAAACTTCCTTCTGCTTTCCTAACTTGGTTCTTGTGAGATGTGATAATGCAGGGGTTTAATATATTTAACAATTTGCATTTATCAAAAAAAAGGGGGAAATCATGTACAAGGAAAAACATAAACATGTTCAGAATGCCTACCGCCAGCAACATCTTGGCATTTGCCAGTACTTAAAGGTTATGTCTGTCATGTTTAGATGTGGCATAAAGTCTTTCACCCTTTCCCAAGTAATTGGACATCATACTGATGGGTAAAATTGAATGTGTTATGAACAGCTCTCCTGTAGACCTACAGGGCTTATTGACAGACAGTGCTTGGAGAGAAGGCCTAATTTTATGCATGAACATGTCATGCTGGAATAATTATGCAACTGCCTGCTTTCCTTGTGCAGTACATTGTGAAACCCCATGATGGTTCCTGCAAATTCATAGCTTCTTCTGGTTTTGCATAAACACAACTGCTGTAGTTAACAAGGGGAAATACATTATTAAGGTGAATGAAAAATTTAAGGAAGAATAAAGACCTGAATAATTTTTTATACATATATATATATAAAACTGTCTTGCTTTCAAGGTGTATGAAAGTGACTTCAACCTACACACCTTTTGTAAATAGCAGCAAATGCAAAACTGGCTCTCACTGGGGAATCTATGGTCATTGATTTCCTTCTCCTACTTTGTTGTCTGACTGACATGTGCTAAAACTAAGCTAGTCTTTTGCCTCTGGTAAGCCTGACTTGTGGGTTTTGGGTATTTTTTGAGGTTTGGTGTTTGGTTTACTGCAAGTTTAACCAATGTGAAGTACCCCATCTCAGTCTAAAATAAGAAATCCTTCTGGACTGTTGCTGAAAATCATTGACAGCTGACTATAATCTTGCTCTCAACTGAACAGACTAACTGAAAACCTTACAGTTTAGGGAAGAAAAATGTTGGGATAGGGAGGATGTCTCTTGAGCTGAAAAAAGCTGGGTGCCAGGAGGGTGGTATTAGGAGAATGAATTAGTATCCTTATGCTTTCTCTGTTCCTATCCTCTCCAGGCATCTGTTCACCGTCACAGTTGTAACTATTTTGTTGGTTTTTTCTTAAACTCATGTACAATGTATCACATTTGGAAATACATATTTCAAACAGCAATACAAAAAGTATCTTTGAAGAATGTATATTCTCTGAAAAAATACAGCATTCTTGCTACTGTTTTCTTTCTAAATACAAACCTGACTGCCATATTGCTGCTTCTGTTTGTGTGGTGAGAAAAGTTCATTTTTTGTGTGAGGGGCATGAATGACAATCTCCTTGTTTGGATTTCTTTCTTATTTAGGATTCTTAAGCTTTCAAACCTCCCAAAGAAAGATGCAGTGAGTGCATAGCTGGCTCATGACATCCAGCTTAGGACATAACTATAATGGCCTCTGTGTCATTTTCAGCAGAGGTGAAGCCCTTCAGCTGCTGAGTGTGTGGGTCAAATCAGGTCTGCAAGCCATTCTGCTCCTGAGGCTGCCCTGGCTACCATGCTGTTGGCCATCTCTGTCTCTCTCTGTGGAGGGGCAAGTTTCCACTGTTAATTTTTAGCTGTTATGTGATATCAATTACTTGTTTGCAGAAATATGTATTGCTGTGAATCCCCTGGCTCTTTGACTTGGGAAGAACAAATGCTTTTGCTAATCTGGATTTATCAGAGGTAAATTCCTTTCCTTCACCCTTTTCATAAGCAGATTTGTCAAATTGGTGGTCATAGAGAAATTGCCTTTTCTCAGTGGGCTTGCTGCTGCTTTTGACCAGGCTTTCTGCTTGTACATCCCTCCTCCCCATGTGTCGTGTTGGGTTGGCCACTTCATTTTTCCCAGCTGTTGAGGGGGCAGCATATTCTTGTGCTCCTTCTGTGTGGTTGCTTTGCTACACGGTCTGTGCCCTGCTAGCTCTGGTATGATCTGGGTCCTTGCTCCCAGCCCTGCCAAAGCTAGGTCTGACAGCAAACTGCACTGGAAGGACCTTTGGGCTGGAACACAAAGGTTGTTCTTTTATCCCTGTAACATAGCACAGATCACAAACTGTCTAGTTCCCGTGGTGCCTTCATGCCGCAGGCAGAATGCTGAAAGTGAAGGTTTTCTTGTGCTGCCAGTCTGATTCAGCTGGCCTTCTTTCCTTCCCTCCTCTGGTACACTTCTTTGGGTCTTCTCCAGTGTGGCTGGCACCAGCAGCAGTCCTGCCAGAACACAACTGCTCTCAGTGTAGCAGAGCAAAGCAAACCCATCTCCCTGCACAGCTGCAGCTCACACTGCAAATGCAGATTACTGCTGGCAGACGAAGCAGAGACAGCCAGGAATGCTCATGATATGTACCTGCTCACAGTCATCTCCTCTCTGCTAAGCTGCCCCAGCAGCTCTGGGGTTGCAGGACTGGGACCCCCCTTAACTCTGTATGTCCTGGTTTTGATCCCATTGTGTTTACCCACAGCCTCCGCTCCCTTGTTCCAGAAGTTTGTATGTGCTCATCCTGGGCCCCAGGGGAGGGAGAGGTGTCAGAGCAGCTTGAACTCCAGCTGCAGGATTCCTTGGCTCAGAGCTCTGGTGAGTCCCACCCCAGAGGGAGCAGTTCCTTCAGGAGTCTGGGCCTGGAGCTGCATTTCCCAACTATGGCCCAGTGTTCAAAACAACCTAATTTCCAGTGCAGTCAGACTCAGGGCACATTGAAATCCCAGGAGTGAGCCTGCTCTTGCACAGTTTCCAACCAAGCAGTGGCAGGTAAGTCTTTGAACTGAACCTCTGAAATAATGGGATGACTTGCTCAGGGTAATCACTTGACCCCTCTTTCAAGTGTCCTGCCGTGTGAGGCTATTCTAGTAGTGCAAGCTAAACAGCCTAATGTTTTTTCCATCCTTTTCCTGTTAATTTTGAAGCACCGTGTCCACTTTTCATGCTTTCATTTTTTCCTTTTCTTCCATTATTTGCATTTACTTAGCAGCAACCAGAGCATACCCATTTTTGACATTAGTTAAATAAATGCTGTTAGTTGATGAGTATCAATCCTACACAAATGCTTGCATAAGAAGATAAGTTTTCTCAAAGCTGTTTGCTCAGGGGTAGATGGCTGTTCTAATGGTGTGTTTATTGAACAGTGATTTATCTGTTGCAATTATTTGCCCTTTAGGACTGGTGATATTATATTAGTAGGTTTGATCTCTGCCAACACCTGAATCCCTCCTTGCAATTAGCAAAATGATACACTGTGTCTGCCACTCTGCTGCTCACCCCCTCCTCTTTTACCACTTCTTAACAAAAGGAGCAGTGCAGCAAATCTCATCCTAAAAGGAGTAAAAAGGAATAATGTTGATCTGTACCTGCTTCTGGATTTAAAGGGAAGGACAGATTACTCAAAGAGAATGCAAGAACACTTTCCTTACATCAACAAATAATTCATGATGTGTATATGGGTATCCAGCAACTATATTATTGCAGTAGTGTGACAAATACTGTGAAGGGGACAGCAAATGGGACATATCATTCTACTGTCTTGACAAAGATTATAACAGGAATGGGAAATGGGACAAATATAACTCATTCTGGAGACAGTCCCTGAGCTATAATCTCATTTTTCCTTCAGCATGAATTATACAGCAGTGCAGAGGATGAGAAGGTGATTTGCACCACGTTGTATATTTTAATCACTTTTCTTTGCTACTAAACAAATAATTCATTGTGAAATGCTAATAGATGAGTAATATTAGTTTTTGAACTGTGAACTAAATGAGAAGAAGAAGGCTGTAATCTAAGAGTTCTGCCAGTTGCATTAAAATTCAATAAGGGTCAAAATACGTCTCAGGTTTAGAAAAAATGAATTCCTGCATATTTCTGAGAACTTTCTGCCATGTCTCAGAGTGAAGCTGGACCCATGCCCTCGCCTCCCTAAGTTTGAGATTTTGTCTCTTAGAAGTCATTCCATGGCTGGAACCCACAAAAATTGGGTGGCTGGTTGGTGGGAAGTCTTGAGCTCGAAGCCATGGTATAAAAAATTTTGGTCGCTAAGTCCCATTGGACCTAATTCTTCTGGCAAGGAGAAAAGGCAGCTTGACTGTTGTTTATGCCAGCAACTGATTTGGATGCTGTTTGATGTGGAAAGACAACATTTGAAGCTTCCCAAGGAGTTTAATCCAAGGCCGAAATCCTTAAATAATCCATTCTCTAGTGGAACAGCTAAGAAGCTCCCTAAGGTACCAGTGGTTTTCCAGAGCTTGACTCCTGGATAAGAGCACTTTTGTGAAAGACTGTACTGAAGAGAGGAAGAACTAACTATTGATTTGTGTGCTAAGTTTTTTTCAGAGTACCTCACTCTCTCTCTAAACCCCCCCGATTATATAAAAATCTCTTAGATTTCTTCTGCCTGTCATTCTGCATCAGACCAAAGGATGTGTTTTCTTTTCTTGAGCTTTGTGTTTGCTGCTTGTAACTCTAAAGCACCATGCAGGGGTGAAGGGCTGATGTGAACACCCACGAATTAGGCTGCTATGACAGCCAGCAAGAGCAGAGAAACAACCTGGGTCGTGAATTTATGTAAATGGAATTTCCATATTCCTGGTGGCTACAGGGCTTGAAGTGACAAATAATCCTTTGTGGAGGTAGATAAGAATATCAGGATTCCCCTGATGGGCAAGTAATCATGGCATATGTGGGAATACTGGAGACAGAGTTTTGATTTTGCAGTGCACTCTAATGACAATGCAAGCAACAGAATGGTTTGTGTGAATCACAAAAGAGAGAGTGTAAGCAATGGAGGAACAGTCTGAGCTCTTTGTGTGAAGGTAGGAGGTCATTGGGTCTAGAGAGAAGAACTGCCTTTGGAAGCCTTAGGAACTGAGAGCTAGTTCTGCCTGTCCTGCAGCCAGGGGACAAAACATGCCAGATATGTGTCTTGCCTGGGGTTCCAATCCGGTTTGAAATTTAGGACCAGATTTTCAGAATCTGTTGAACATAATTGTGTGCTATGTGCCAATGTTCCTGCACAAATCCAGCCTTCACTGTAAATTTCTTCAAACTGTCCATCCAGTTTCCACTAGGCAGCTCAGCCTCCTGACTTTAGTGGAGTTGCTGGGGGGTTAACTGGTTAATGCTGTAAACCAGTTCATTCTTGCTAGGTAGAATCAATTTCTACAATTCTTGGTGGGAGCTGAGGGACAAGAGAACTCTTTTGTGTGACATTGAATCATTATTTTATTGGGAAGAAGGAAGCCTTTAAATGAACATGCTCAAGTTTTGCTGAAGATCCCAGGTTACATTTTGATTTGATCAGTTTTCTGAGAGAGATGCTGAGATTACACTAGCAAAGGAAAGATGAGGAGGACTTTTGCTTTCAAGTTGAAAGGTTTGTGGAGAAAATAGAATGTGTTAAGACTGGTCATCTTCTCCAGAGTACAAGAGCCTATATCTTTTTGGTGTATTTTGAATTAATAGGAAGGATTTGGACACAAATTTTCTATTCAACTGTCCTTTCAGGAAAAGAGGTCATGGATAACGTTCAGTGTCTGAAAAACCATGGCAGTTAGCTTAACATGAGTGAAGTAAGAGGGATTATTTAGGATTCGTGGCTGCTCTAGGTCAGACCAAAATTTATTAGTCTAGAATTGAGAATTGTCCTTCCCTTGAGTCCTGCCTGTTCTCCAGGCTGCAGTGATCTCAGTTTCTCAGAGGACAGATTTGAAAGCTGCATGGCTCAAATAATGAAATATTAATTTTCCCTTATTTAAATATTAAATTCCACTTATTTAAAGCCCCATTCACTCACATGGCTACCACAAGATGCACCTCTCCACATCATGTATAACAGCTGTAGTTGCAATGACCCTGCACAGCCAGGAGTTGCCTCCTTAGGGAGGAAACACTATTCCCTTCTAGCGAGCAGCACAGAACCTATTCCCAGGGTAATCAGGCACTCAGCCATGCCTGAAAGAAGGATACAGAACTGAGGCAATCCTCAAGATCTTCCTGATGCTTTGGTGTGGGAAAGACTTTCCTCTCTGAGTTTGGAATAAGGAATAGATCAGAATCCTGAAGATCACAGTGTGATGAGTGGCATGAAGTGATGTCGTGGGAGAAATGCACCCCTGGCCAAGCAGTGGGAGTCATGCCAAAGAGCTTGCATGGACTCACCTATTTCAGGAGAAAGTATTCAGGGCTCTTGAAGCCTTTCTTTGACAGAAAAGTGCCCATATTGATTGTTTTCTTTGCAGTCAAAGAGCAAAAATGGTGAGAAGAGCTTCAGTGAGTTTGATCACTCCAAACTTCATCTGAGTTCACAGCCATTTAGGTACAGGAACAAAGATCAGGGTTTCTTTACTTTCTACATTGCCTGGTAAGTCAACTGATTCCTGTCTAGATTATTTGTGTGTTAGGACTGTGGTGTTTAAGCTTCTGAAACCAAGGCCAAGATTTGTATCTCAGTGGCTAGGGCAATCACTAAAACTACCCAGGGATGGAAGAAGCTGCCACAGTGCTAACCCATTACAGAGGCAATAGACTCGTGTCTTAGCTATGAGGCATGAAGGGTTTGCATATACTGTTTGAGATAACCAGGCCTAATTGTTGGCTATTGTAGCAGAATACTACTTTTCCCTTCAAAAACTACTGACAAAAAGTGTTGTGTTAGAATAATCAACCTGGCAATGACCTGTTGTGATGTCCACATGCCCTATGGAGACAATGGTGAAAAGAGGTGACGCGGTAGAAAACATCTTTTGTAATTGTGCTTATCTTTGTTTCAATTCCAAGTCCTCTGATTTCACAGTCTGGCTGAAGACTTGGTCTCCAGAGAACAACAGCTCAACATAATGTTGGCAATGCATTCAGTTTTCTCATTCCTTCCAAAATGGGTTCCCAGGTGGCCCCAGTGAAGGATCCATAGGCTCTTCACATCTCTGCTAAGCAGCCTACCCAAATTCTAGCCGCTGCTTTTCCTCTGTCCTCAGGTCAAGGGCGAAAGCACAGTTAGGAAGGGTTGTACGTCAAGAAAGGAGCATGGTCCCAACCCAGGTTTGTGCTCAGGCTGCTGCTCAACCTTCCTGTTTCTGCATTGGGAAGTGCTGTTTTCACTCTCTAGAGCCTTTGTGTTTGATATTACAAGGATTTGCAGACTGCACAGATATAATAGTCCTTTCTCCCTTTCTTGTGTTGTGCTCCAACCTGCTTTTGGTCACTTCCATTCATCTGTCCATGGCTAACTGCCTGGATTCATTCCTTCATTGAATACATTGCCTTGTGTGAACAACATATGTGACAAATAAGTAATGTGACTCATCAAGAGGCATGGGAATGCAATGTTCCAGTTACTGAAGGACATTTAGAATTCAGCAACTTGCCACCTTTGTGTCACTCCTAAAATACTGTAAAATGAAAACAGACAGATCTAAAAGGAGATGCAGGAATACAAACTTGCCCAGAACTCTGCTTGTTTGCATTCTAGCTTAAGTAAGTAAACTGTAATGAAATCTACTGACACGGTTTTGGCAGTTTTGATTTATATTTTCTCTAAGGTCCAGTAATTATTTCCTTAGGATCTTATCTGGGATTAAAAACATTTCTTTTTCAAGCCACACCTTTGAAAATGTCAAACACTTTTTGGTTTGTGCAAATCTAGTTGTTTTTTCCCCTGTTTTATTATGAAAACCTTCTGAAAAGAGTATTTGGAGGTGACATTAATAGCTTGTGAAGGGTGCTGAAGTATACTTTTTGTGTAAATCACCTGTCAGCCTAAATGGTAGGTCACGCTTCCAACTACAGATGGGAAAACCCCTGATTTTGAGAGGTAAAGCAGGATGTCAAGTGACCTGTTAATCCTGCAAGGATGACTCTTCCTTGCCTTATGCACCATAGCTCCTGGTTATGTGCAACAAGTCTCTTTCAGTTCATACTCTGCAAGCTTTGAAGGTACCCAGCCTGAATTGCTCGCTGAGACTCAGCAGCATGCCAGCTACCTTGGGCAGAGTACTTCTCCAAAGAGGAAATGGGGGCTAGTGCACTCAGGCCCCACACAGAGTATTGCTTTTGTCTCCCAAGGCAGTAAAGAAGTGGGGAGAGGCTTCTCGTATCTGCATAGACTTCATCACACTCTGACGCTAATCTTTGTTTCTCACTACAGAATTTACCATGAAGCTCACAGGCACAAAAATTACCCCGGAGAAAACAGACGAAACAATTCTTAATTTGGCTTCCCTGCCAAACTAGGTACTCCAGCAAGAAAAACAACCAGTCTACTGAGACTCTCAGAGTTTTTTTTCTGGGGACCCTCTTGTACCCTCTAGAGAACTTGATTCCTGAAACAGAGTTTCTTCTTTGCCATGGGCTGCAGAAATGGCTTTGGGGTGTGCCGAGCTCAGCTGTGATACCCTGTGACAGATTTCCTAACTGCAGCTGGGCAAGCTGAAGACAGACTGTCATTTCATCATTTTTGGACAGAGATCCCCCCTTTAACACTTAAATATTATCCACATACTGGTATTCTGGCAAGCCTGCTTTCATGCTAATCTGTTAGGATGGTCCTGTTCCCATTCATAATGTGGCACAGCATGTCAGCTTCAACCAGGCAAGGATGCCAGCCCCAGTTGGATTGTGAATAGCCTGCAGAAGAGGCTCCTGCTGGTGGAAGAAGTGCCAAATTAGGCCACATGCTCTCTCATTGGGATGCACTGTGCCCAAAGCTGCTTTGGTATCAGTTATGGAGGGAGTAACACCCTTTTTCAGAAAAGAACGTGCTAACCCTTTCATTCCGTGTGCTCTGCCTCCCCTGTACAATTTCTGTAAGTTATTTCTGGGGTTTGCCTGTATAACAAGAGTATATTCTTCCCTGACAGCTAAGGAAAAGGTCAGATAGGGCTGTTTAGATTATGAGCCCCAACTGTGTTTGTTATTGACTTCGGACTTGTCTCTTTCTATTAAACCATTTACTGTTAAAACAACAGCACTGGGTGCTGCATAAACACCAGTTCCAAAGGCAGTTTTTGCCCCCAGTGTCTAACTGCCTAACTGTTCAACATTTCCTGGCAGAAATCCAGGCGTTCTGTGTTCCTGCACATCTTGGCTACCCTCAGAGTGCTGTTCAGGAGGTAAGAGACGTACTCTGCTGCATGTATCCCTCTGACCAGTACTTTCAGGAATTGCCAGGGTTCACAAACAAAGCATAATTCAGGACAGAAGAGCTTCTGGAACTGCCTTTTTCTAATCAGGTGATCCTACAGCTTCTGGCAGGCAGCTGCATAAGTAAGAATATCACACCTATCATGCTAAATGCAGCCTGCCAGCCTTAGCGTAACATCCCGTCAACAATCTTGCATCAGTGATCAATTGTCACTTGTTTTTGGGTAGACTCATGGTTGATTCTTCCTTTCCAGCTATGATGCTGTTTGTCCTTTGCGTAAACAGCATCCTTTTTTGAAAGTAACATGAATGGGGAACAATATACCGCCAGCTAAAAAGGTTGCCTTTCCACACTCACTCACCACAGGAACCCTTTAATCAGCAATGTCAGCCAGGGACAGAAATCTCACAGTTGAGAGATAACAGTTATTTGCTGGCAACTTCTTGTATGATAAGCCCAACAACTGGGTGATTACACACTTTCTCAAATAACACAGGAAAATGCCACACCACATTTCTGAAAGTACATGTTCCAGCATCTTTAATCTGCATAAGAATTTTGTCAAGATATTTTCTCCTTCTGGTTTTTTTTTGGTGCTCTGAAACATGAATGTAATTTTTACATTTTTGAGCTATCCACCAGCTTTTCTGCAATGAAAGGCTCCATAAAGAGTACAAAGTCAATACTGCAGGCAAAGTGCAACTGATTAATGGGGGAAGATTTCCACCATAACTAGGCTGCTTAAGGTCAGAGTTAAACAATTTTTCATAGCTGCTTCATCCACTGAATTGCACTCGCATGGTTGCACTGCCAGTTGAAAGGGAAATGAGTGAATACATGCTGGTTGAGTAAATTATTAAAATACATACGATAGAGCAAAGCTATTTCTGTGAAAACCCTGCTAATGAAGAGAGACAACGCTTTTGCAGCAGTGAAAGTAGTTTAAAGTACACAGGTGAAAAAATAACATCTCTAAACACTGACAGAGTGTTTCTAAGGTGCAGAGAAGAGATTTGTGAAATGGTAAGGTTAGTCTGAGTCCATCCAAGTACTGTTCCTTCAGAGATGTCTGGGTGGTGCACTTTTATAGTTACATCAAGGTATTTAGGCTGGTTTAAATATGAACCTGTGTTTTCAGCTATTCTTGGAATTCAGGCCAAGCCAGTCTATATTTCCAGACTTTCAGTGTGAGACAACAAGTTTTGGGGTGTGAAGGAGTACCTGACATGCTGGTGTGTACTCCCAGGTCATGCTGTCATGGGCTGTCATGCTGAGCAGCTGCTGGGCCATGTCCTTGCAGGCAGATCAACTGCCTTTTCTCCACGGCAGCTGTACGTGGTGGATACAGCAGTGTGGAGAACCAAAGGACCTGGAGGGTCCCAGAGTGAGGAAAGAAGCCACACTACTGCTTAGTCAATCACTGTAGACAGGTAAAACAGTGGGTGAGAAAAGTGCCTATTAGGATTTAGAAGCTGATCCTGTATTTCGTGTGTGAGACCTGATGGATAGGTTGTTAAGTTCTGCAGTGGTCTGAGATACTCTTGAGGTTTCTATCCCAGTCACAGTATTTTATCACATTTGTGCCACCTCAAATGGGTGGGTCTTTTGAGCTGAAATCTCGCATGGGAAGATGGAAGATTTTAAATCATTTAATTTTAAATTATTTGGGGAAAAAAAGTTCACTGCTTTTCTGGCTTTGTATTAAAATCTAAGGCTGTTTTCCAACAGGGGTAATTAAATCCAAATGCGTTTTTGTTCTTAACCTGGCATAGGGTCAGGGTTTCTGGTTGTTTTGCTGGCCCTCTGTGTCGGGGACAATGAGGGCAGGCTGAGATTTTTTAGCATTGGGTTGCATTTAAGTGAGAAGAAAGCCATCTAGGTTATACTTCTTTTGCCTCTCCCTTCTGTCAGATATTTATTTTTCTCTTGCAATAGCAACAGCAGGTGCTTTTGTGCTTGCACTAGGAGTCAGAAAGAGACAGTCCTACTAGCCTGCTGAATGTCATGGATTGGTTTTCACAGGTGAGAAGAGAAGTAGCCAACATTAATGGAACTTAGATGCTCTCATCTCCATCTTACTTCTATCCTGAAATTTAAGGTAGTCATTCCCTTTCCTTTCCATTAGTATTCATTGACTCTGCCTCTTCCTTCTCCTTTGCCTTGACTTCCCTCTTCTTTCCTTCTCTCAAGCTAGATGTCGTGCAACAAACTCAGGAAGGACCATGTGTTATTTCCGAGGTTTATAGCACAATTGGCCATGCTAATGCTTCCTATATAAGCTGAGACCTTCTCCAAGCTAGCACATGATGCAAACCTAACCCGGAGACCTTTTCGGTAGCCCCAATAGAATCTGATTTTCTCTCTTTCTCTGGAGGATGATCTTTAGTGATTTTCATACACAGTCTTCGGGTTTTAATCTACAGGTAGTGTAAAAGGAAAATAGGTCTGGAGATTGCCTGTGGAGATTAAAAAGGTTGTCTCTGGCTTCACAAAATCACGATTCTTTATAAGTCTTTTTGAAACAGTAAATCTGCATTTATTCATACTGGGTAAAGTAGACAGCTGGCACTTTCTGATTCCAAGATAAACAGATCCTGTGGATTTTGCTGGCTGAAAAGAGGTTATTACTCCAGAAGTGGAGATCCACATAGCTCTCAACAATGAGACTTGTCTCAGGGAAACCACAAAAATTTAAGTGTACTGTGTGTTTGGCTGGCAGATTCTGAGTTCCTTTAAGCCACTGACACTAAGTAAGGGCTCATGTAAACAGACTTATTGCAGACTGGTTATCTGGGATCAAAATTTGACCTATTGATATCTGGTTAGGCAAGTATTTTTCCTTCTTTCCATATACAACTACTTGTTGTGTAATTTTATATGCTAGATGTTAATTTTCTCAATAGTGATTTCCAGAGGTATCTCCTTGTATTGAAGGATACTTTCCCAAAGCAATATATTTTGAAGCACTATATGAGGTTAGAAAATAAGAAATTCGGTAAGAAAAATATGTGCTTGCCACAGATCTTGCAGTTCCCAGTAGTGATTTTCCTTTAAAAAACCTCAACCCTACAGTAACAGAAACCCTCCACTATAAAGTGACTTGTTCTTTAATAAGACTCAGAATGTGACTCAAATCTACATAATTTCCCAGTTTCTCATGCTTCCTCTCCATCTGTTTGCCTCTTGTCTCCTGAAGGACAATATCTTTGCCTTATATGAATACTGTTCAAACTTCTGTGACTTAGTTGGGAATTGCTAGGTGCTATGCAATATCAATTAAAAAATATTATCCTGCAGTGTAGGGTTTGATTAATGTTTGTAATTCTCAGGAGGAAAGACTAAATTCCTTCATAAGAGCATTCAAGTTGATTCTCACCAATCCACAGAAAATTGGATAGGTGAAATATTGCAACTCGAGCTGACATATGGGGGAGTCATGTGAGTTTGGAAACGAGGTGGAAAGTAGTCTGGGATTATTCTTCTATTTCTGTGCCAATCGATACTTTCCTTCTCTGCATTAGCATGGTGTAACTAGTACTTTTTCTGAAGGCCCCTCACTGGCAGAACTGATCTGGCATTCGTGGAAGCATTGAGCTGACAAATGGTTTGTACTGGGAGAGCAATGCTTATCTTTGCCAGAGAAACTACTCAGTAGGCACAAGATTTGTATTCTGCTTGGTGTGCTATTTGTGTCTTTAGTGGGCAGCCTCCAGAGCAGCATGGTGTGGCAGAAAGGGCTGTGTCATTGAAAAGTGTCCCATTTTTCTTGAGTGATACACAATTCATCAAGTGCAAGACATGTTTTGTCTTCAGGTGGCACCACTGTTCCCAGGACTATGCATTTACTATGCGTTAGTAATACATCAGGCTTTTGTGAAACAGGTAATTTGAAGTACCTGCAAGTCGTGGTGACAGTATTGCTACTGTCATGAACACTGACCAGCTCCGCTATTTCCATGAAATTAGTGAAGCCAGTGATGAATTAGAAAGCAAGGTGCTGGCTCATTTTCTTGCCTGTCTCTGTAGTTTGATGCTAAATGGCTTATGTGATTTACAGTGCTATGGCCAGCAGCCTGCAGGTTTGCCCAGAGAAGCGTGAGCTAAGCAGAGTGGTGAACTTGTTCTACTACAACAGTTGGGATGTGTTGTGGAGCAGTCAGCACATAAATAACTCTGCACATATCAATAAATTTGTGTAACAAGCAGGAATAGCACATTGTGTTCTTATTTGCCAAGGGATCTGGAACTGATATACCTTCAGTTGCAGAAATGTATATTGTAAATAGAGGTCTAACCCAGATGGGGATGTTGGTAATTGTCTACAGGAGTGACCATCTTGGGCTCTGGCACATGTTCCTTTTTCTTCTTGCCCATATTCCCTGGGCCTCTTGTGTGGCAGTGGATCCATGAGCAATCTTAAACTGCTAGATTAGAACATGTAGGCAGCCCTGATTATAGGCAAGGAATGATGACCTCCTGAGGCAGGCTCTGCCCATCTTGCTGCTTCCTGACACTAAGTCAGACAGATTCCCCTCTATCTGAGGACTTCACTGCACAGGATTTGCCCTGCAGCCCAGCCTGTGGCTGGAAGAGCTGCTTTTTCAATGTGACAGCCTTGTTGCATTGCCACTGCTTCTGTGTCGACGTGTCAGACAGGAGAGCTCACTATGTTCTTTCAATAGCCTTTTGTGGCTCTTCCCCTCTTTTTGTTGTGAAAAAAAAATCCCTAAATCCTTTTCCCTTCATCTGCCTGCAAGAAAGCATCTTGCTTTAACCCTCTGCTGGCTTTTTATCAATGTGCAGTCTTGGTACTGAGTGGCTCCTCTTCATGGAAGTGGCAGCTGTGTCCCTCCTCGTGGGTCTGTTGCTGCCCTGGTCTGTGCCTTTCTATGAAATGCTTTCAGAATCCCATTTTCCTGGCACTTATGGCTCAATTTGTGCAGAGTGGAATTACACCAAGGCCTGTGAGTGAGAGATGCAACAGCAGAAGGCAAAGCTGGGAGTAGTGGGAGCAGGTGTCTGGCACCTCATAGAGTTGGAGCTAGTTCCCTGACATTTAGAAGGGATAATGGCTGTGTTGTTCCATGCCAAGAATTGGGAGCATGGGATTTATCCAGCCTATGCCCACCTACTTTCTGCATGTGGACATTTGTTCCCCCACCCACCTAATTAGGAAAATAGAGTGTAGAAAATGAAGGGGTGGATTTGTTATTTTGTTGTGGCTGTTTGAAAGCAAAGTTTGCTTTGCAGCCCCATATTACTGTCCATTGTGGGACAGTATTGTCTCCAAAGCTGGCATTAGTGTTGGCTTTCCTCAGGAAGTCTAACGGGAGGCAAAGCCATGCCACAGACTGTCATTGTGGCAGGAAAAAGGATCAGAATCACTATCCATACTGATAGTGAATGCTTGGGAGAGAACTGCTGTTGGAGAAATAACCCCTGAGTAAACATGGAAAACCAACACTTTGGCTCTGCTGAGTATTCCAATACACAAAAATAGTTCTCAGAGCCAGGGAGTTTCTAATACACTCTGCCACAGTCCAGTTAACATTTAAAATTTAAACTTCCTTGAGAAAGCAACTTTATTCCTTTAGTCATTTCCCTTTATCCAGAAATTCCTTTGTTTGCTTCTTCTGTTTTGGCCCCAGATAATTTGCTGTCTAATGGTAGGACATTCAGCATCCAGGGAAAACCCATTTGCGTAATTTACCCTGCCAGCCATTATCCTGTTTCATTCACCCTTAGGTAACTTATTAGGCTACAAAAGCAAATAGTAAATAGTGGGTTTGTTTCACCCAAGAATTCTTCATCAGTCAGGATCACAGGATTGCAGAAAGAGAGAGCTGGAAGGGATACTGAGCAGGCCATCTCTCGCCCTAGGGCAGGATTTTCTGTAGCTACCTCATTACTGGCAGATGACAGTTTAATTTACTGTGTAACTTCAGCAGAACAGGATGAGAGAGGGGTACATGGTGGAAACCTCTAGTTCATGGCAGAAAACAGATCAATTGCTTCTCAGCCCCAGGATTTCCCCCCTTCCACAGAAATGTGCCTTGTCTAGCAGGCAATGGTGTATTCAGAGGTGGGATGCTTTCGGAATCTCTCCAAGCAATTGTGTATGTTTGTGGGTTCAGAGAGATCACAACTTTCTAATCTAATGTACAAAACACTCAGCAGAGAGCAGGGATATA
The DNA here is from genome assembly GCF_003984885.1 of Neopelma chrysocephalum. Taxonomy (NCBI): domain Eukaryota; kingdom Metazoa; phylum Chordata; class Aves; order Passeriformes; family Pipridae; genus Neopelma; species Neopelma chrysocephalum. The sequence goes on from NW_020897703.1 coordinate 9,110,904, forward strand.
ATCCTTGCCCCCTTATTAATTAGTTTTTGAGGGACGCCTTCCCAAATCTGAGATAAATTCATCAACAATTGCTGAGGGACTGTTACACTGGTGACAGCCTCTTCTGTCACCTCTCTGAATCTAGCCCTTCATTTCTTTTCCTTTTCTTACAAGTCCTTGAGAACAAAATATCCTATTTTGGCTCAGATGGGGCATTCATTTAACACAAAGGAAGGATGATGAATTTAAAAACAAAAGCTTTGGTTCAATCCAAATAAAATAAAATATTTACACTTTTTTTTCTGGTTCAACTGCTGAGCTGAAAAATCACTTTTTGCAAGCCCTTGATAACCACTGGCTGTCCCACTAAATTTGTGTCAAGTGGTTACTCCTATTTCTCTTTCTCCTGGTAGTCTTAGAGCTGATCTTGTCACAGCAAAAGTATCTCTTTCCTACTTGCAGCTGAGCAGAGCTGTTCTGGCCTAGTCATCAGCAAGGCAGAGAAGAGGCAACTTCGCTCACCTCTGCTGATAATCTAGAGGGCTCGTGTCAGAGCATGCATTACAACCTCTCAGCTTCCTCAGCTTTGAGCTATGATTATGAACCTGATCTTTTTTTCCCTGCTGAAAGCACAGTTATGTCAAGCACTGGTAGTTTGGCTGGCAGCATCTCTTCCTCAGGAGCTGCCTTCCAAACCTGGGCATGTGAGGCAAAAGCCAATGGTGTGGGTGAAAGAATTGCTCCTTGAAATATGTAATAGCATATAATTTTGCCAACTCCTATAAAATCTAGGACCCAAAGACATAAGCATTTGCAGCTTGTAATATCACAAGCCTGACTGAGGTACCAAGATTCTTTCTGCAGTATCCAGGGAGAAATAGGCATCTCAGAGAGCAATTCACAAAAGCCAGCTGAAGATAGATGCATGTTTAAAGTTGTGTCCCCTTCTACAACTGGGGTACCACTTTCAGCACTGCCAGATGAGATATCCACCCACTTAGGCTTTTCAAGTCTGTCAGTTGTATTTTTTCCAGCAACTCCTTAATAGGAAGTCTTAATCTGAAGTCTTAACCTAAAGTCTTTGGTGAAAGAGCTAGAACCCACATCTGCTATCTCTCAGGGAATTTCCCTGTCCCTCTGATCACATTCCTCATCACTCATGGCAGTTCTATAGTTTCAGCAAAAGTATTTTCCTAGAATTAGCCTGATAGTTAAATTTGTTTCAGCAAAGAGCTAAGACCCTGATCTTCTCAAACAAGGAAAGAAGCTGAATCCAGAGCCTCCACAGCTTGTGTGGAGCACTTTGAACACTGAGAAAACACTTGATTTTTCTTCCATATAAAAGGAAGGCAACTTACAGCTACATTTTCTGTGGAGCTGACCCTGCAGTAATGCACGAGTGCTCTAAGGTGCTAGTGTGAGTGCCAAAAAATGGAGTATCAAGAGCCTGGGGGAAGTAACACAGAGGAATTTCAGGTTCATAATCAGTGCTTTTAGTCAGTTTGGGGGTCTAGGCCTGGGGAATCTTCTTTCAGAGTCTACAGGAAATGCACAGTTCTTGCTGGCTCCCAGCTAAGGAAGCATAGCTCTGAATTTATGCTGCAGAGATCTTTCTTGGAGACACGAGAAACATGGAGCTTAGCATGGGTGCCAAACCTGCATGCAGCTTGCCATAGTTTGAGCTGAAGGATGGTGCAGTAGAAGGCCTTCTGTAATATTCATCCTTCACCCTTTTCTGAGATTAAATCCAGTCTGCATGAATTTTTTTTGGCAGTGATTTCGCACTTAGCAATAATCACACCATATTGGGACAAAATATTCAAAATATGTAGCAATGTGGGACCTTATGCCTTCCAGCAAGCCAACGGACATGCTGCAGCTCAATAGCATGATTTTTAATGAATGAGACCCTGGCTACCCTACTTGTTTGGCATCGGTCTGCCAAAGAGTACAGCTTTTCTTAACATCTTTTTGAAGGGATTCAGTGAAATTTATAGCTTTTGGATTAAAAGAGTCATTAATAAAAAGAGCTATAAAAGTCTGAGTGAACGTAACCAACTCCTATTGAAAATGTGCTGAATAAAGCAGATGTGATGGTCAAGTAATTGGCAAACAGACCACCTGTTGATTTTCTTGTCAGTGTTGTTGCTACCTGGGGTATGATTCTAGTCAAGGAGAAAATAGGGTTCTTTTAATTAAAACAATTCCTGCAATGTCGTTTCACTTAAAATTGACCATGGCTTTTTGAAGAAGATTGAAAACAGTCTAATCAGGGCTTTATTTGGGTCCTACAGCAGGAGGAGAGGAGCAGGCTATCAAAGGGAGTTTCACAGGGCATATGTGAGAGAGCTAAAATATAGGTGTTAACTCTGGCAGTGGAAATTAATGAGCAGCCTGATACTCCAGAGTGATTCCTTCTCTCCAGGTGTAATTGCACGAGTGCTGGGAGCTGTTTCTTTCTGTGAGCCTGGGGGAGGGGGGGGTGCATCTGTGTATCCCTTCAGTCTTCCTGAAATAACAGCTGTAATCAGCAGCACCCTATTCCAGCTCATCAGGTCCTTACTTACCTGTGCTTAGACGCTTTCTACAGCCATATCCTAGGTAACAATACAAACCAGGAGCTCCTACCTAAAGCAGCTTGTTCTTTATGTAAATCTAACACTCTTCCCTAAATTCATAGTAGAATGTAGTTAGGAACATGTTTGCAGCTTCCTGCAAAGAACAGTAATGCACATAGCATTCTCAACTCCAACGCATTTTACAAGCAATACCCACAAAATAGCTGCTTCAGCCTCTGCCCCAATATAGCTACCCTGTGCAGTGAAGTGGTTATGTGACCCTGCTAGCAGCGGGATTTTAGGAAGGAAGTGGAAAATGTACCAAAGTACATCAGTTAAAAATGTAGGCCACAATGAGATAAGAAATCAGGATGCAGTGATCAGCACTTCTGTCTTACAGTGTGGAACACTGCCAGCTTGAATTCAATGGTACCTCAATCGATGAAAGAATGAGAATCCTGAATATTAAATCCACAGGAACAGTGAATATATTTGTTATGGTGTTCTCAACCAGTAGGGGAAGCAGGTGGGAATGTGAAAACAGAATTACTCAGAGCATCTGAAGTGAGTATACTTCAACCACCACTTAGCATCTAGTCTAGACAAAGACAGGCATGTTTAAATGGTCTTATCTGCTTGTGGTTAACCACAGTTGTTAATTGTGGGTTTTCCCAGTGCACATCCATTTGCAGCTTTGCTGGGTCTGGAAAGTGCCTTCATAAGGGGAGTGCAGCTTGAGAAAGGAAAACTTGTCAAGGAAGATAATAATCAGTACTCATTGATATGTTTAAATAACACCCGGTCTCTGTATCAGAAGGGGAGAAGATTCTTTGTCGCTCTCTCCTTCTTGTGGAATGGATTTGAGCAGGCACATGACATTACGGGAAGAGGAAATGTGTGAAACGGAGAGACATGAGAAAAACTAAAGCAGTGAAGTGGAAGACTACACAAGAATGGAGACACACAGGCAAAAGAAAGTCGGGAAGCTGGCAAACTGCAGGCACCTGAAATGCCTTATACAGAGAAAATAGAAACAAATCAAATGCTCCCTTCTGCTGCCCCTTGTAATTTTCCAGAAATCTTCTGTAATTTTCCCTGGAGTCCCATACTGACAGCTGGCAGATGCTGAATGAGAGAGGGTCCCCAGAATGAGTGATAGCAAGGTCACAGCTGGAATGCCTATCAAGATACTGATGCAGTGAATCACAAGCAACTTTTGCTGCCACATAGTGGCAGAGAGAAAAGCTGCCACATGAAATTCCTCCTTTGTAGTCCTGGTCCAAAGGTTATGTCTTTGTATTTTTATCGGTGTTGTTCTCTGGTACCAAGTGTGCTAATTTTAGGAAGGTAGAGTCATGGAGAAAGGGGAAGACCTCAAGCAATATGAGTTCTGCGAACTTAACTTAGAATGCAAGTCACTCCTCATAAACCACATAGCACTCTCCTATGCCATATCCACAAGTTTATCCACAAGTGTTGTTAAGAAGGTGCTTAAAAGCTTGTATTTCAGAGCCTATGTATGAATAGTACCTCTCACTGCTGTGGTTGCTATAGTAAACCCTTGTTCTTAATTGAATACTATGGTAAATAATACTTTACAACTGGAGAGGAAAATAAAAAGCAAGAACTCCATTAGGAGTTCCCTGAGCTACTTGAAATTACTGCTCCTTTTTCATGTGTTACAAGTATGGAATGCTTTGTGTAATGAGTTATAGAATAGCAACACTTGCATAATTGTGATGTTTTCTCTGCATAATTTCTTGTTCCTCAAAACTTTTGAGGATATGATGTGGTTCAGAACACCTGTGACAGTAAAGAAAAGAGTAATTAGTGGTATTAAAATCAGCCATTGTTTTCTTAAAATTACATATCTTTAGACCAAATTTTGGAGGAAAAGAGTATGCAAAAGGTTGAAACTATCTTTGAAATGATCCATGCTGTAACAGTTACCAGTGGAGTTAGATTGGAGATAAATTCTCCAGTGTTTTCCCTTGGTGTTGAACTGTAACAATCCATAAGCATCGAAAATAGAGAGCTCATGCTGGTGGCAGCTTTAGAGTACCACCCGTCACACTGGCCAGGAGAGAAAAGCACATGGCGTACAGAAAAGCTGTCAGGGTATGTGTGTGGAGGGTCACAGGACAGAAGTTGATGAGCAGCTGAGAACCGCAGCACTGCCTGGTTACCTGGCAGTGGAGAGGAAGAACCCCAAAGGCCAGATGAGCTCTTTGAGGGATAAGGGAAATATCCCATATGCCATGATAAACAGCTGTGAGGCAGAAGACTTACAGACCACTGAGGGGAAACAAAAGGAGCAGTGAGGTTAATAGAAGTAGATCATACTATCCTAGGGTAGTAAAGCAGTAGAAGAAATGAAACAACACGTGAAATGCTGTGTTCAGAGTTATTAACATGAGGCAAACAACAGATTTGTACTTTAAACACTAGAGTGCAAAAAAGCTGATTTGGCCCTATTTTATTCTTTGATCAGACCCTGTGCGTGTCCTTGGTCCTCTGCCTCATCTTCCCACCTGCATATTTGGACTAGTGCTTTCCTTTTTCACAGGGCTCTTGACAGAGGCAAACGTACTATAATTTGTGAGTTGTTCAGATGACGTGGCAATATGAGTCATAGATCTAAGACATCTTTTGTAGGCTGCTGTTCACTCAAGGATTGGAAGACATGTTTATTCCTCACCAGCTAACACGCTTCTTATGGATCTGCATCCTCATTAGCAGACAACATCTGTTTCTTCTTGTAATTAGCTCACAGTTCAATAGGTAGCTCCAGTCTCTTTTACACCTGGACTACAATCAACATGGAAATCACAGAAGCACATGTCTCTCCCCTTCCCACTTTAAAGCAGTCTGAGTTACACACATTGTTAAACACCTAATAGACAACAACTGTGTGTTCGAGCTGTCCAGCACATGTTTGAAATAATGTTTTTGTTTGTTTTTTTTTCCTTTCCTGATGGGCTTCAGTTCCAAATGCGCTTAGACTTCTCTGGCTTCTGTATTAGCTTCAACCCACCGGTCATGGATTAGGCCATAAAGAACTGTTTCCAGCCACCTGCACAATGGAAACAGGGAAGTGCAGTGAGGGCTGCTGGGGGGGTAGCGTGCACCAGCTGGCCCTGCTCCTGAGGCATTATAACTGGATTCTTGGGGGTAGAAGGGTGTGAGGTCTCAGGTCATTTCCTGCCAGGTTTGCTCTGAATGGGAGAGGGATATGTAATTGCGCTGTCTCCCTGTACCATTAGTGTCAAGACTCATTAGGAACCCAATCTACTCAGTGGCAGTAGGCATACAAAAGAAAGAACTAGCCAAAGTCTGCAGACTGCAGAGCAGGAGTTGGTGGAGGAAGCAATTGTAAAATTCCCGTCTGGATAATTAGAGTCAGCAGGGAATCAGATTGGCCAAGGCAAGGCTTTAATTTTTCCCTGTGCTGTTTTAACGGGATTGACAGGTGCTGTTTTATTCCAGGGGTGAGGTGATATGCCTGTGTCGTAATTCTCAATGAGAAATGATCATCAGCTTGCTGCCATGCTCCTGGGGTGAGCTGAGCAGGCAAACTGTGATTACTATTGTTATTAGTACCTTGTTAGCATGGAGCAGGAAGATTGTTGTGGGCAGTGTCATTGGAAGGGGCCAGATCTGTGCACACAAAAACATATTTCTGACAGCTTAGCTACACTTGGAAAGTTTGAGACCGCTGACTGTTTCATTCCCTTTACACTGGGATCGGTTTGTTAGTGAACGAAATGATGGTTAGTGAAATCAAAGGATGGAAAATTTGTTTCATGCTTAAAAATTGGCAGCATATTGGCATGCTTTATCATCAAGACAATTTAATGGAGCTATGACACAATAAACCAAAATGGACTCTCTTTCGTTGGATGCACTGCTTACTACTTATCTGTGTGCTTAGTGAGAGCTGGAAAGAGACTTTGGCAAGCGATTCTGTCTGCACACAATGCAGTTTAAGTCCTGCACCGAGTCCTGCATCAACAGACAGATTCACATTGACTTCTTCGGATTCTTACTCAGACCAGTGGCCTCGCATGCTCTGACAGTTGCCAGGGTAGTTAAAGTACAACAGACAGGGATGTGCTGAGAAGCATGGCTTCTGGGAAGAAGGGTTTTCTTAGCACAACATTTGTTCAATAAAAGTTTCTAGAGAGAAGAATTTCCATAACAAATTGGCTACATTTACCAGTCAAAACAGGATTCTCTCAGCAGCTTTGCTTAGCTGAATTCCGCATCTGAGAGTCAAAACTTTTTCTTCCTAGCTCCATCCATCAAGAGTCAAATGAAAGATTGAAGAAGTAAAACTTTGCAGACAAATTTGTGATGATACACAAGCCAGCATAAAATGCATTTTACTTCTCTTCTCTGCAACTAAGCGGTCCTTGTGCTAAGCTCTTGGATTTTCATTAAAGGATGTGAGACTTATTTCCTTCTGTTGGCAAAAAGATCCCGTTGTGGGCAGTGGACCACTTTCCTGAGTAAAATGTACAGGATTTGATCCACAAGGAGGAAATAGGTCCAATGGAAAGACATATTGGTTTTTAGGCACTCTTCGGGAAATTATTGAACAGGAAACAATATTTCTGTCCAGAGATATAGACCAACATTGCAAAAAAGGTTTTGTTCTCTGTGAAGTAAAGCTGAGGCTTTTCAAGATATATTTTATGGACAATATTTGGGATAAATGAAACTGCTATCCTGAAGAGGTAGTGTTTATATTCTGGCTGGAGGTGTCGGTGACCCTGTTGTCTTCTTGTTTTCCCCTGTTTTGAAACATTATTCTGCTGGTCAGCCTGTTCTGAGGTGTTTTTTGGCCTCTGGACACATTTTCCTAAACCTAAGCTGGAACTATGTCTTACTGGAGACCTAATGAAGCCAGTATGTACTCATGACATTTTTCAGCTTCAGTAATTCAGTATTTCCCCACTAAAAGAGCAGTTTAATTTAAAAGGATGAGGAAAAATAAAAGAGATCCCTGCCAGCTCTACACTTCAGAGTGCAGCTATGTTTTACGAACCTATTTCAAATGCAAACAATGAGATGTGTGTGTCCCTTGGTGCTTTTCCTTTGAGCCTCTGTGTGTCTCTTCAGCATGTTGGGTCACTGGCAGAATAAGAAACTAATACATGAAAACCATCCCTTCCCCTCAGCTCCAGGTTCCTGGCTGGAATGAATCAAGCTCAGAGCTATAAGCTGCTCAGACCTTCCAAGCGCTGTCAATTAGATGATGGCAATAGTAGCTTTGCTGGCTCCTGGTTTTTATAGCTGTGTCTTTCTCCCAAGTCAGAATCTGACAGTCCATACAGATATATGTGTTACTGCAGACTATTTCTCAGGTCCATTTGGGTTGTTGGCCATGCATGGTAACTTGAAGTTTGACTGAGCCTGTCCTCCCAAAGAAAAAAATGCATGCCTGCTTCTCCCATATACCCCTCTCTCACTTAATTGACAACTGCTTCTGTCAAAATAAGGCTGACCCTCTTCCCTCCTCCCCCTCGTCCATCCTTGGCGGGTCCTCTGTCTAGGTGGCTTTAAATCTGATTGGGGATTTGAGTGTTATTTGGATTAACTCATTAGCGGGGCTCCATTCTGGCAAGCCTGCTAATCTGTGGCAGTGGTGCATAGCACTGTGACAATATTACACTGAAAATGAGAAATCTAATGAGATTAGCATTTTATGTATTCAGACAGGGCCTGGGTGTTTGAATGGTCTGCAGACACTTGGTGTGAATCACACTAGGCCCAGGAGGAGACGAAGTGACTGGACTGTAACACAGCACCCAAACACACGGAAAGGAGATTGCAAAGGTGCATAGAAGTGTCAGTAGCTACTGACTCCCAAGTTGTTTTTACATAACACTGGGATGCAGTGCAAGATATACTTGTTAATGTTCATGACTACCAGACTGCTCTATTCTAAAATTACACCCGTGAGATTAGCTGCCTGGACAAATTCCAGTCGCACTTTTTCCTCTCAAAGACGTTTTTACTTCAGGTTCAAACAAAGAAGAGAGTGAGCCAATATCTGCAGCCTCCTCTGGCTGCAGGGAGAGGGAGAGCTCTGGCTGGTTTCTTGGGAACACCTCACAGAGCAAGGCAGTCCTCAGTGCTGGGGGCATTGGGCTCCTCGTGCTCTACCACTCAACAAAAGCTTTTGTAGCCTTTTGGAGGTGAAAGGAGACGACTGGGAGAAGCTGAGAAGTGTTGCACCAGGGCTGGGAGTCACTACTAAGTGCTGTCCTAGCCTGCCACCCAGTGCTGGCTTCTGGCACTCAGAGCTGCTCATGTGCTCCAGCACTGCAGCTGGTACCTGGCATGAAACGTGACATGTTCTTCCTGACCCTGCTGGAATATTCCTTCTTGAGTTACTGGAACAGATGTTCAGGTTCTGTTAGAAATAAGCAATATTTTAAAATGGGCTGCCTTTGGAGAAGTGTGTGACAACTTCCTCAAATTCCTTCTTGAGTACTGCGGACTCAGCAAGTAGGTGGTGCCTCTAGGGTGCTGTGCACTCAGAAGGTGATGGACCAGTAGTCCAGCTTCTGGTTTTAGTGCACCTTAAGCAAGAAGGGAAAGCTATTATTTCTGGCTTGTTTTGTTTTGTTTTGTTTTCAGGACAGCTTAGGAATGATCAGAGCTGCACAATCTCTCAGAATCGTGATGGATCCAAACCAAATACATCCAGGAAAAGATGCTGAATTTGGCAAAGTTTTCAGGCTGGGATCAGTGCGTCATCTTTATAAAAAAACAAGTAACAGAGCTAGGGAAAGGTGATAATTTGTAAAGATACTACAAAACTACTTGAACCCCAGAGAAGAAGGGGAGGAAGGAATATTTTCTTGGAAAAGCAAGAATGGTTAGCAGTGCTGGCTGGGCTGTTCCAGGGAGAAGAGGAAATATGATGGTGGAGATGACGGTTCATTCATGTGGCTCATCACATCCACAAAACTGCCCCCCTATTACAAAGTCAAAAGTGCTGCGGGGGAAAAGATGTTATTTTGTAAATTCTTTTTACATAAAATCTGCAGGAATAATTAACAGAACTGTTTTGATTTTTTTTTTAAGTATTAAGTTTTATTTTTTTTTAAAGAAGTCTGTCACTTTGCTGCTGAATAAAAACTAATAATTGAGTGGTGTCACCAATAAAAAAGATATTGTATGCACAATCAATAGCTTTAATTGGGTAAATTAGGTAAAAATCCAGCACAGTCCTAGAAACTGTTTGTCTGACTTCACAAACAACTGACTATTGCTTATTATGGCATGGACTAAAGCTGCCACACCAGTGTTTTATTGGCTAAAGAATTTAATAGCGCAGCAGCCTTTGTGACTGCGGCCTGACATTCAGCCTTGACAATGCTGCCTGGATTTATCTAGGTGACCAGATATATTGAGATTTTACTCTGCAGTGTAGGGGGTGGCAGATGGGATGAGTGGTCATTTTTCTTTAAGTAGTGAGACAGTTTTTACTGCCAACTGAAAAGAAAGGGGCAGAGAAGAAAGAATGTAATGAAGTGTCCTTGTTTTGAAGTGTGTGAGGTGCAGAGACCCAGCAAAATATAGGAAAAGGTGAGTATAGAAGGGGAGGATGAAAATCAAATGTGTATTTACACTGAAGGTGCTTAAATGCTATTAATATATATTGTAAATCTTTAAATGCTCTGTTATCCAAGCATTGTATTAAGCAGAACAAAAAAAGCCCTACTGCTACTGATTTGCATTTTGTTATTAATTCAGAGTAAAAGAGAGGTAAAATTGTCAGCAAGGTGCCTTAGCAAACCTTTATGTAATAGTAACAATTTATGTATGGGAAGCAAATACCTAAAAAAATTAGTAAAATGAATAGAAATGTAATTCAGAGTAGCACTAGCATTTCATCTTCATGTAATGATATGGGCAAAGCCTGCATTCCAATACTTTGCAGTGAATTATGGGACATGGTAAAGCTTGCAGGACTGCAGAAATAAAACCCGATCAGTTATAATGTCCCATTAGGAAAAGGTGATGTAACGAATTCTTCTTTCATGGCCTAGAAATGACACATTTAATTTGCAAGGTTATTTACCCCTTGGATAAAATTCATAATCTCTCTCATAATATGAAAATATCTCCTTAGATACATTCATAGGGAATCTCATTAGGAGGTTTGGCTGAATGTATTTTTCTGTGAGAGATGAAAAGGCAGCGAGGTTCATCGACAGGGAAGCTGGACTAGGAGCCAGAAAACCTGTGTTATGTTCCTGATTCTGCTGCTGTATAATTCTGCGTGAGCACCCTTGGCTGCTGAGACTCTTTTCCATGACTCTTCCAATTCCATCTGTCATAGGTCAGCTGATGTTTAAAGACTCACTTATTTAAGATGCCTAAGCCAATCCAGCTCACTCTGGGTGAAATGTGCTGGAGTAATTTAACCTGTCTGTCAGGGAGGTAATCTTCAGTGGGAGAGGGGATGCATAGCAGTAGAGAGGCCTGACAAGCACTAGCTATGGCTGGGAGAGGACAGATGTCCAGAACTGTAAGGTATCAACAGCCTGAGACAGACACGTGCACAGGATGGCATGGCACCCATTCCTGAACTCTGCTAGGATTTCTGGATGCTCCAGGAAAGCTGTCACTAATGTGATTGTTTTCTTTTGGCTCAGTGCATAGGTTGAGCAATTATAAAGAAGACTGTCCTGTACAGGTCAAGTTTGGAGCTACTACACGTGAAGAAATTACTCTTCAGTGGCTTGTCTGACTCTCATATTTCTCTGGACTAAGGAAGCAAGAATGAACAAAATGTTGTTCAGTAGAGAGAACTGCTTTTAAAGGAAAGCTATTTAATTTGATCTTCTTTTTAAATCCTGAAAGGAGGCTTGAGAATTCTTAAAAATCTCACCTGGAAACACAGTTGGCTTGTTGGTTTGAAAAAATACATTCAAATCACCCCAGAATAGGCCTTCCAATTTCTCATGCTATATAGCATATCTGTCTCTACTAATAGGTATCTTCTAGTACATCTCCACAGGTCTGTAAATATTCAAGATTTAGCTTTAATGAAAAATACTGTCTCTATATAAAGAAAACATAACGGTTTATATGCAAGTGTTACAGTGCTATCTTCTTAGTTATCTCAGTTTTTAAAAAATCAAACCATGGCCTTCAGTCCTATTTAAATGTAATAAAATAAAAAAAAATCACTTTCTCTCCAGAGATCCAAAAAGCTGAATATATTTTCCTAGCTGATTGATGCTTTTCCATTTATTTTTAAATGTAATTTTCCCTGGGTAAGGAATTGTTCTCTTGAATGTCAAGAAGGAAATATTTCCCAAATCATAGGCTTGGATTGGCTGGCTTGAGCCTAATGAGATAGCTCTGTTGAGAGGGGGTAGGCTGGGGAAGCAGAGAGCGGAGTGATTTGTCATGCTGGTTTTTCAGCCACTGCTAAAGAGCTGCTTTGTAATGCCAGGCTGCCAAATCTCCTGGCCACAATCAAATTACTCCCTCCACATGCACGCACATCCACACCCTCGCCCTTTAGATCTATCACTGACAGAATAGTTATTAAACAAAAACTCAGCCCGGGGAATTATTAATCGCCAGGGTTCATTTCTTTATCAAATGTGGTGGCCCAGAGGGAGAGCTCTTTAGGCTTTCAGAAACACCATAGCCCATTAATCACTGGAGGGAAGTGGGGTGTAGGCTTGGCATTTGTAATACTTGTCAGATCAGAAATAGGAGATACAGAGATCAAAAGAGATGTTTATGACTTGGAGGTGAAAGTGTTTCACTTTTCTTGTTCTTTTGTGAGTCCCTCTTTTTTTATTGTTTGTTTTGGGGTTTTGTTTTTGATTTTGTTCTGTTGGTCTCATCCTAGAACTCTGTGGCTATATCTCTGGCCCACACACTGCCCAGGAAGAGAAAAGGCATGAGTTATGAATGAAGGTTTCTGTGTAACCAGTAGCAAAACAGTGGCCACTGCTTCCAAGTGCCAGGCCATTGTAGTCCTGCGCTTGTCCAGGCACTGATCAGGCCCTAAACTGCAGTCAAAATTAGGAAGCTGGGGGTACTTAGGTGCTTGTTTGTGTAAATCAATTAAATAAAGGTATCCAGCTCTGAAGATTAGTCCTGAAAAACATTCCTGACTTCTTGAAAGATTAATACTGGGTTCATTATTATATGCAACAAATAGACATACACTTTAAAAAAATTACTACAATCACACCAGCTCCATATATATGGCAGATTAAGCCAATGTTGTAGGTTGCCTGTGGCTGGAAGCACTTAACCTGTGATTAGTTAAAGCATTAATTAACATTGACCTTGTTCACTCTAATCCCAAGACCTTTAGCCTCTGCACTACGTGGGGAGGTTGTTACTCCTGGCAGGGTACCCTGTGAGGAGTGTAATGTAAGCTGCTCTTCAGTTCACATGTTTTTCCTCATAAAAGAATGGTGTATTGACTGAAGTGAGGAGACTTTGTTGTAACTCTTCAGCAACACTGCACTTTGCATTCCTGAATCTCTGTCACCTGAAGAGATTCTTCAAACTACTGACTTTAGGAGGTGGGTTTGCTAGTACAAGTAATATCCACTTATGTACACATAATCTTTTCTGCAGCTGAAAACTCCCTTGTTTCTTACTAACACCTTGGCTGGAAATACATCATAATTTTAACATATATTGTAAACACATGTGCACTTTCTATATGACCTGGAGCTGATTATCAAAATAGCCTTCTTCTTCAAAATAATGCATCTATAAAAATAAGTATTTAGAGAAAGACAAACAGTATGACTGTATGAAATCTGTTTGTGTATAAGCAGGTAAAATCAACTTAGAGATTTTGGAAATAAATACCAGCTTTCCCTCTCGTAAGATCACACCTTGAGCTTTGTTGCACTAATTTCCTACCAGAACTGTCCAGGGGTTTGGCTGCAGTGAGAACACTGCAGATATATAGAGCTCCCCTGTCTCACAGGAACACTTAAGGGGAAAAAAAATACTCTTTAATTCTGTGGTATATACAGCAGGTTGCAGTGAGGATCTCAAGCTCATTGGAGAATGGGCTGTGTGTTAACATGCATTTATAGCATGGCTGGCACACAGCCTGATTTTGTACAGCCCTGCAGTTAGCTGGAGCCTCTAGGCATCACTGTAATATAAATATTCTGGAAGAGTAATAGGGTTATTTGTGGCTCTTGAGGGCAGCTAATGTATGCAGCATGTTTTTCAAGCCTTCATCTCTTATTTTTCCAAGCATCCAGCAAGAAACAGGAAACAAACCACATTTGCTGTGCACAGACAGAAGGAATGAGAGGAGGGATGGATCACATCAAATGGATTTTGAGAGAGCCACAAAACACTTGTTGCATGTTGTCCCGACACTGCAATATGATATTTGCATTGTGATGTTGTATCAATATGTGAGACGATCTGTCTCCTTGGGAGTCTCATGTCTGGCAAGGCAGTTCCCAACTCAGAGGCTCACTTCTTTTAAAAGGATTTTGTCTGTACATGCGTAAACAGCAGCCAACTCTTTGGGATCTCCAGAGCAATCTGTGTAGATTTAAGCATGAAAAAACTTGAAAGACCTACATTTCCACAGGCAGACAATTCAAACGATTAATTGTACTCTCAAGTATATCATCATATATTGAAAACCATGTCAGCACACTACTGTGAATAACTACTGTGAATATCAGGCAGTCTTCCTAATGACTGGCATGGCAAAAGAGAGTGTATGGGCTAAGAACAATACTCAAGGAGTCTGATTTGTCAGTCAAGAAAGGCCTGAAACCTCTATACCTTCGGATAGACTTTGCACAGCAGGAAATTTCTCTGTCTGTTTATTGTTAATGAAACCCAGCACTGAAGGAATTGCTTGATATTGTTAAATGGGTTATCCCCTGTGTGATATCTTGGTTTTTTTGACTGTGTTTTACAAGATGACCAAGTGTGCTGTGTTACCATATTTATCCCCAGGTTATAGTTTTTTGAAAAAGAGCATGTAGGTGTTATAATCCCATGACTCCAGAAATACACTCCTATGAACTGGTTTTGCTGTGAATTATCAGGGTATATTGCAACTAGTGCTCAGAGAATCTTGGAATTAGTGGGATTAGAGTTAGGATTCTACAGTAAAAGAGGAATTATTAGAAGAGAAACTCTGCATAGTAAAGAGCACCTTTACTTTTGTTCTATCATAGCTCTTTTCCCATCTTTCTGTGAGGAGCAGTGGGTGAATGAGGGTCTGTAGTCAGGGTGTACATGCCTCTAACAGCTCAGAGAACTAATAGATCCCAGGAAGCTTTGGGGTTCAAACATGTATTTGAATGTTTTTAATTAACAACATCTTTTCTTCCTTTAGCTCTGTCCTGGTTTCCTTCGTATACACAGAATCTAATAACAGTTTCCTTGCACTTTGTGCTTTCCTTGCATCAGATTACCTCATGTCAGCTGCTCCACCATGACTGTTTCCGGGCTATGTCTTGTTCCCCCATGGCTGAGCTGAGGTAATTTACTCTTCTTTTAGAGCAGAGTTGTGACCTCAAATGGCACCACAATTATGGAATGATAAGATCTTGCACACAGGCTGTTACTCCTGAATAGCTGGTACGCAGTAGCACAAATGTAGGGCATTTGGACAAGCCCAGCAGTTCCCACAACAGCAGTAGGATCTGCACTTTTCAGGTGAGGGTGTGGCATGGGCCTGTGAGGTGCTTACAGAGGGCAGATGGCCAAGGACAAGAAATTAGAGAAGTCTTGGGACTGGACAATGAACAATTTCTTTCTAAAGTATTTTTAAAATTTAATTCATGAGCACTGAAACAAGGTTTTATCACATCCTGCACTGCATGTTTAATGGCAATGGCTGATACGTCTCAATGCAGGCTTAGCTGCAGAGTTGGAAGAGCTCTCCTGTGTCTACAGCAAAACTATCTGCCTTATATTAATCAGTTCCTGGTAGAACTAGTCTTGAATTATGACTTAAAGCAGGATTGTGTCTGCATTTATCTGCTTCCAGGGCTTTAAGTTTCAGTGTAGGTCTCTGGCATCCAAGCTAAGAATCACTAGTCCTAATGATAGTCATTACCAGTCACTTTACTGACTTTATTTTTCCTTTTTATTTATATATTATAGAATATATGTGTATTTATATTCACTTATGTGAATATATTTCTGTGCATATTTATTTATATATTTTTTATATATTGTAGATATAAATATATGTATAAATTGATTCTAAAGCATGAGCCACTTCACAGTGAGAAGATACTTAAAGATGCTTCTATACCTAAATAAGCTACTTGAATTCACAGGTAACATTCTGCTGTTTCTTTTGGCAGAAATATGCAGCCAGGAATAATTCTCAATGTTAATACGTTCTATTCCTGTCTATTAGTTGTGTTATGGTAACACTTAGCAGACTGACTTGACACAGAATCCATGTCAGAGTTAGTGCTGGAGAAGCACCTAGCAAGACAGTCTGCCATGCAAACAGGGTTGGCAGGGGACAGAGAAAGGAAGAGATCCATTAGTGTCACCAAGCAGGTGAACAAGACTCAGAAACAACCCTCCCTGGGGCAATTTGTGCTCTACTGCAGCCATAGACTACCACTGTGATACACAGCTCTCTTTCTACTAATTTTGTGAGACATCTAGGAGCCCATTTTATTTCTTCCATTAGTAGTCCTGTGTTTCCACTGATTTATCTTCAGCAAGTGTAAGACCCTGCGTAAAGGCTGGACTCTACACTACCTCAGCTCTGAACAAGGTGAAATACTGCTGAGCATATGGCAAGGAGCTGTCTTGCACAGAAAGAGGCAGGGAAGAGTCCTTGACTCTTCATAACCAGAACAGGGTCTGCTCCACCCTCCCTCCCTTGCCTGTTATGAAGAATGGTAGAGATTCTCAGGACTCTGCATTCAATTCCATCCCGTTACTCCACCGTTCCTAATGCTAGAAAATTATACACCTTGATTTAACTTCCCTTTTCTTCAAGATGAGCCATTACTGCTTGCCATACTTACCTACTCTTTTTTGCCCCTTTAAAACTATTTTATCTGTTATTCTGAGTCCTTTCAGTTCATTCTTCTGTTTACCTAACAACTGCAATTCCTTTGTTTTTCCCTTATGCCCATGGATGTTGTCCCTCTGCTTATTCTCATCACTCAACTCTGGAACACTTCGAATTGGGCCACATTGTTCTTGTCCTCTTGATAATACTCCCCGACTGGGAGCTGGGACTGAGAGAGGGAGTGGGAATCCTATCAGTGAAATCCCTGGTATCAAATTTTGGAAAGGGGGGATGAGCAAGAAGGGAAGAAAAGCAGAAGTTGGAGAAAGTAACCACAGACCTCCTGTAAGTTTCAGGGTAATTTGCTGATATGAATTTGGACTATTTAGCACTGAGAAGTGCAAAACAATGCACTTTACAAAGAACTACTGAGCACAAGTATGTATGTATGCATATGCAGGGATTATGTTTTACTCTGCTGCAACCTCTCTGGAGTAAAAAAAAGGATGTTTACGAAGACATCATCTCTATATGCAGAGCTGATAAAAAATAAAGAAACATTAGAAATGGCAGATTGTATGAAAAAGGGAAGAATAACATAGAACATATGAACATGTTAGATAGGATTACATTGATGGGTGTTATAGTTCCAAGTAAACTACAGCATTCAGTTCGGGTTGCTTCATTTCTACATGACCATTGCAGAGACTAAGGCAAACATAGAGCCCAACAAAATTATTAAAGACCTCAAGGAATGGGGGAGTCTATGCCAGATGAAGTTAAAAAAGACTAGGATGACTTAATTTGAAAAGTGCAAAGTAATAGAGAAGATAACAGACAAGAGAGAATAAATTTCATTCTGTCCCATGGCCTAAGTGCAACTCAGGTCTTGATGAAATAAAAAGGCACAAATTTAATACGGATCAGAGGAAATGTTGTTCCCAGTGCAGCACAATAGCCAGATATCTTGGTCTGACTTTTGTGTGCCCTGCAAAATTCAATGCAAGACAGAAATACGGCAGTGTTTTTAAGCTATTTCTGATAAGAAGATCACTGCTTTGTGACATGGGCCAGATCCACTGCTGCAGGAGAGCTGGATCATCTGGGTGGCCGGTGCTCCCATCTTGCTCAGGACTGAACCCTTGCTTCATTTCCCATTAACTCCTGCTGCAGACAATCATACTTTGTAGTGTCACCCACTGCTAGATTTGCAGTGCATTTCCTTAGTCAGAAATGTGTCTGAGCTAGTACTTGCCAACTTCAGTTGAATAAATAGATCTTTCAAGGGAAGTGCTTTTTCATGTTGTGTTTTCTGTAAAGACACAGACAGCATTTTTCACCTTTTGTTATTGTCTGTACAATGTAAGCACAAATATTGCTGAGGATCACAATGTCTGATGCATCTTGGGAATACATTATCTATCAAGAGTAAAACACAGGCAGAGGGAGGAAAAGCTCCTAACAGTCACAACTCTTACTTGTTTCATGACTTAGCAAAACTGCCTCCCCATGAGGTAATCTGTGTAGCTCCATGTGATCACTGTCTCCAGTGATTTATCTTGATTCAGCTCATAAAGCTACCATCCAGAATATGCCAGCTCGTTTGAGAAAAGTTGAGGTCAAGGAAATAAAGCTTGAGGTTACACCAGTTCAAAGAAGAGGATAATTGAAATCTCAAGAGGAATTTCGTGGACTTCCTTGAAGTGTCTCCATTCGCATTTACACTACTGTAATAATTCTGTGGCTATTTGAAGATGCTTTTCCATCAAAAAACTCTTCCTGTCATTGCAGGATCATCTCTAAAGCTACCCAATTGGGCTTTGGTTTTAATTAGGCTCAAGAAAGGATATTCTTAATTAAAGTTCCTGATTGAAGGAGATCTAGGAGCATTCCATGACTGTTGAAAGAGAGGATTAGGAAGGAATTAACTCCCGAAGTTCTGGTTTTCTGGGCATCTATGGCACCCTGCCAGAATTCAGTGCTAATTGCTTCCTGAACAGAAGGGATAGCACAGCACTGTCTGGCAGTAGGAGCAGGCACTGGTTCTTCCTTGTGCATCCTGGAGATCCCTTTGGAGAAAGGAAGAGAACCTTTATTATCATAGCAAGGCTGGTTCTATCGTCATGATCTTGTCTGTGCATAGAAGTTATTGGGCAGTGCCCAAGAGTGTGAATTTGAACAGCTTTAAGCAAAGCTGCGCCAGTGCCTGCAGTCACGGGGCTGTCACCCTCACAAGGCACGGGATGTCCCTCAAGCACCAGGAGAGGAGCTACTGCAAAGCAGGCTGCAAACACTAAATTCCAGTCTTGTATGTAACAGCCTTCTATGGAGCCGTGTCTCTGTTGTCAGGCAGGAAAGGGCAGCTGGGGAAGCGTCTGCAGGGTGCTTATATGCCAGCTGGGAGAATGGCCTGGCCAAGGGGAAGTTGGACAACTCTGCAGAGGTGTCAGGGCACCCTAAGCAGGAGGACATTTTAGTTAACTCTAGGCTTTCTGCTGCACATGTGAGACTACTTTTGTGTGCCTCAAGGAAACCAAGTATGATTGTGGAACCAGGAATAGTGGGTTTCTTTACCAAGAAAAGTGCAAGCTGTTGATAAATTTGAAGACTTTACTGGCAAAGGGAAGAGATATTTAGGTAATGAAAATACCAGGTATTTGAGGAACTCTTTATGCTCAGATGATAAAATCAGTAAACTGAAAGAACCTTATTTAATTGCCTAGAGAGAGAGGAAAAAGTTTGAACTCTGTATTGTCAAAAACACAGACTAAGGCCTTAAAGCTGCACTTCATGGAGATAAAGCATTTCCGAGAAAACAGTAATTTGAAGTGGTCATCCTCCAGGAACTTAGACTATTCAGCTATAGGAAAGCATTTGAAGGAAAAACAGAAAAGTGCAACACCAGAGAATTGATGGAGTTCTGGGTTTAATAGACAGTGGGATTATTCAAGTAAACATGACACAGAATAAAGTTATAAGGGGGACATGGCAACAACAATAACTGAAGATAAATAATAAAGCAATGCTAGCACCAAAATTATATTCTGCATTTGCACATGGCAGATCCAAAATGGTGTGCCTGGTTGCTCACAAAAATGTATTTACATATTGGTAGATAAAATGCTTTTTATAATGGTATGATATACTTAAAACTCAAAAGTTTGGAGTAAAGATTGGACTTTGAAATCAGTCTAAATGAAATTACTAAGTTTTCAAAAGAGTCAGACACTGTTTTTCAGTGTAGTTCAACCAGCCCAGCTCCTAAAAATCTCTCTGAACTTTGTAACACCCCCCCAACTACAATTGAGGTGATTTTCCTTGGCTCACAAATCAAATTGCAGTGGCAGAACTGGGATCAGGGTAGAAGAATTAAAACTCTCAGCACTCCTTATTCTTGCCACTAGATCAAACTCGTGCTTCCACACTTCAGCACAGTACAGCCTTCATTAGGAAAAACCACTTTAAACAAACAGATGAAGTGCACATAATATTTTTATTCCTCAAAATCTGGAATACTATATGCCATTAACACTGAGTCATTGAAATTGCTCCAAAATGAAATATTATAGTGTGTTGTGCCAATGCCTTGAAAGTCTTTGTGTTAAGATTTCAACGAGAAAAACCAAAACAAAACTCCTAACCTGAAATTTTCAGTCTAGGCATCACATTTCAGTCCTAATGCATGGGAAATATCAAAGTATTACAAGCCCTCATGTCCACACAGAGAGGTAGATAAAAGTCTAAAGTCGACAAAGATCAGACTGCAAATAGGATACACATTTAACTGAAGATAATTAACCACTGGAACAGATGGTAAAGGGATGTGGTAAATTAATCGCCTAGAGTCTTTAAATCAAGATTGGATGTCCTTCCTTCTGAAAGAGATGGCACAGTTCAGCTATAAATTATTGGGCTTGAAGGTGGTATTGCTGGGTGAAATGCTCTGGACTGTGTCATATGCAGGAGGTTGGAGTTGATGAGTGTAATGGTTCATCCCTCCGGACCTTGCTATCCATGAATCCATTATGTTAACTTGAAAAGTTTTATGTTTTAACAAGCAGCTACAGACTGTTAGGTTCACAGCGTGGAGTTTCTAACTACTCTTTCACTCTGTGTTCTAAAGGGTCTGAAATAATCTTTTAAATATTGTTTAAAACATGCAAGTGTAAAATATGAACATGCTTTGCTTTTTAGGGGGTTCATCACACTGATACATCTCCACTTTTGACTGCTTGAAAAGTTCTGTGACAGAGGGCTATTCCAATGCTCATGGCTGTGGCAAAACTGTGTTCTGCTGCTCCCTAGTCTGCTCTTTTTTGCCAGAGTAGCAGCCTGCCATGTGATGGTTCTTATCTGTCTCTTCACGGGGTCAGGTCAATGAATACACTTTTAGTATCTTTGAGATGAGACATGGGGGCTGGGATTCAAATGCCTGAACACAATACTATCTCAGACACTCTTGAACATCCTCCCTGAACTTCACCTGTTGTTGTGACAGGTGAGAGTCTCTACCCCATAGTCTTCTGGAACAAAAGCTGGCAACTAGATAGAATAGCCAAAGCCACATGGAATGGCATGGGATGGTGGTATTAATGCCCTGATGACTCTTGAAATGTTTTTGGTCATTAAAAATCCCAGTGAGCTCTTGGTGAGTCCTAAGAAATGGATCTAATCAGGCTGCAATTTGCAATATTATTGTCTGCCACCCGAATTTCATTCTCACAGTTTTATTTGCTTACAATAGCCTTTACTTCCTGTCCTGAGCTCCTGGGTTGTGGTGCTGAACACCTCTATGCAGCTGCTAAATTTCAGAATGCACTCATCTGTGGTGATGCTCTTGACAGATACATTGTTTTGAAAAATGTCTGGGGATCAAAAGTATATCTTAGTATATCTCCAATGTTTGAGATCCCAAAGCACTCCATGATAGTTATATATAGAAAGTCAGGGGTTTTCCTCTCTTGTTACAGAACAAGGTTTTGAAGACATGATTTATGGTGTTTGGGGTTTCTGGTTTCTAACATTCAACTTTCCACTTTTAAGAGACATTTGAAGGGTCATTCAAAGAGAGACTTCAGAGCCCTTTGTGAGTCCTAAGGTGAACAACTCATGGTAGAAACACCCTAAAATTATCATTTGCTTCCTAGAAATCTTGGTCCAAGTGTATTTTCATTGTCATTCCATACACATGTTCATACCTTTTGTGATTATGAAAAACAGCCTTTCATGTCTACAAGGCAGTTTTTAGTCAAGCACGAGGGAAATAACATTTTTAATATCTAGCCCCCTAATGCTGCTTCAATTAAATCAGTTTCTCTCCTCTCCTTTCTCTTTTCTTAATTCTGATTGACCCTCCATACTCATTTGAATTACATTATTTTTCTGTCTTTGTCTATTCTCAAAGTTTATAGTCCCTTGGTTAGACAACCATAAACATTTAGCTCCTCTCATACATAACCAAGATTAAAGCCGTGTATATAAATCTGGCAGCAGAGTAGTATTTTTGCCCACTCTTGAATTGTAGCTGTATTTCTTCAGTAATGACTGAACAATAATTCATCATATTCACTTTTTTAATCTGCACATATATATGTAAACCAAAATTGCAACAAATATTTTTGCTGACCAGTGGCTGCTGAAACACCTGAGAAACTCAGGTTATATCTGTGAACAAACGGTGCTATTGATTCTTTCCATGTTATTACAAGCAATTATGTTTCACTTGCATCACAATTAGAAGTTGTACAAAAGAGCAATCGAAAAGAAAGGCCACTGAGTCAAATTCCCTCCATAGTATCCTATATAATACCTGTGGTGTCTTGCTTAGGTATATAATAATCCAATCTGCCCTGTAGTACTTCAAGCTCATTTATTTTCTGAATCCCACACATACTCCTACACATGCAGCTGTGTTTGGCTTTGTGGTAGATCCCACAGGTCTGCCCAGGCAAATATGTGGATATGTGGATTTACATATTGCAGGTGATATATGAATGTGCTATAAAGGTTGCTGCGTTCAAGCTCCCTGCACACCATTTTGAAATCACAGCATCGCTAACTAAGATAAACTTGTCTCATCTGCTCATGTTTTCAAGGCCATTACTGGCTGCAGCACTTATTGCTACTTCTGGTCCTGTGGGAACACGGGAAATCAAAGCTATGGACCCTTGCACAAGGTTTGGACTTTGCTTGGTTGATGGCACCCCACAGGGTTACAGCAGGGCTTCTTATGGCAGCCCTGGGAGAGAGTCACTAGGTCTAGCACTCTCTAGGGTTTCAGGAGCAAAGCTCTCCCATCTTTGCTTGGAATTGTTTAAGCACTGCTCTAGTACGGGTTATAGGCTATAAGTAAACAGGTCTGTGACAGCCATAGAGACCTCTCATACACATGTAAGTGAATGCCTCATTTCTAGATGACCCTCCTTTGACAGTCTGCACTGGCAGCTCTCTCCATGGCAGTCTGTTTTCTCCACCTTCAGTTTCCTAGGGCTGCTTTTTGCTCAGTCTCCCCTTGCTCCCTCCTTCCAAACTGCACTTTCCGTCATAAAAATTCCTCGGTAAGCTGTAGTGTCTAACCCATTTCAGACTCTAACAAGATGCTTTTTACCTATAAAAACCAAGACACTTTGTCACTTGTCCCACTTTAAAGTGCTTTATGTAGCACTCCTGTTCATACTGCACATTAACTGCCTTTTATATTTCCTGCTGCACCTGCGCCTCTCTCTGCCCCCAGTGCCCAGCCAGATGGGAAGCTGTATCCATCTCTCGCACACACACAGGACCCTGCAAGCACAGAGCCTGGTCTTGCTCTCGGATAGTCCCTCCACAAAGCTCTGCGCTTTAAGTTAGATTAAATGCCCAAGGGATTTGGCAGACTCATACTCTCCGTTTTCACCCACTCAGTCCCATTTTTAAAATTCTGTACTCCAAACACAAATAAAGAGTGATTGAAGCTAATCTCTGCTTGATCTAATTTTGGGGTACAGACTCTTAGCCTGCTGAATAAGCTTGGATGACCTATCTCCTAGAGAGAGTGCTTTCAGAGCCTGAGCTCTCTTACAAATAGAAATAAATTATAGCTCCCTGGTTGCTAAGAAAAGGAAAAGAAATTTGATGAATATACTGTGTTTTCAAACCTGGATCTATAGGGAGAGGTATTGTTTTGTACTGAGCCACATAATGTACTAAGAAAAAAAAATAGGCAAGGTTTTGGACCCATAAGTATTTTTCTGAATGTGCAGGCAGCCTGCCCTGTGTTTGAGCCGAAATTTCATCTGCACTGTGTGTGTCAGGGCATTACTTCTGCAGCTTCATAATGTTGTATTACCCTTAGTGGGAACTTGTTCATTTTAGTGACTGGAAATTGTTGTAAAGACAGAAAAATGCAGGTCAGAGGGAAAAGTCCTCTTAAAATGTGTGTGGGAAAAATACAAAAAAATGAAAAGAAAAAAAGAAATAGAAAATAGAGGATGGACCATTAATTGGGCCCAGCCACAGTAGTCTGGCAAGAGGAAGCTATTTTCCTTCTGAATCAAGTCAACAGTGAGGTAAACAACTAATAAATAATAGAATCTGTACAGAAAGGCCAACTTTACGTCTTATTGCAAACCTTCTGTCAATATGGGAGATCTGTAGGAAGTAGAGAGCCTTTGATTTATTTACACAGGGACCATGATTAGAATTACATTCCCTTAAAGGAATTTGTCTTGTTTCCTCCTCCATCAATGAACTGCTTCTCAGAATCAACCCCTGACTGCTTTTTCCCCGGTTTGCAGTAGCTGGATGTTTCTCAGATGACAGCTAAAACTGGCAGGTAGCATAGTCTCTCTAGGAAAGTAATTCAGGTTGGTCCCTCAGGCAGTGCTTCAGGCTCTAGATCCATATATAACACAATGCTCGGGGTGTGCAGTTTGGTTCAGATAGAGGAACTGGCTTTTGTCTGCTAAAGGATAACACCAGACAGTGGGAAGACACTTCTTGAAACCTACCCTCAGGCACCACCAAGGGAGATCAGACCTCATCTTCCACTCAAGAAGAAAGAGATGGATGAAGCTGGAGGCCAGACTACCACCCAACTCCTTTAATCTTAAAAGTGTCTTGGCACTTGGGTAGCACCTGGTACAGGTTCAAGACCTGAAGGGTTCAAGACCTGAAAGCTACTTTGTTTTATGCTTTGGCTAAAAGAAAATGAAGGATGAGTTCCAAGGATGCTTAGGCCCATGCATAGCTCTTATTGAAGACCAAAGGTCCCCCAGGTCAAGACTTAAAGAATGTGTTTTTTGCGGAGATACTAGTTAGTATTATAAAAACTGTACTTGCCTAAAATAAATAAATAAATAAATAAATAATTTAAAAAAACAAACAGCATTAGTTCTCTTATAATTTCATCCTGGACATATGGAAAAATATTTTAAAGTTTGGAATGAGAAAACCAGTCCTCTCCTTCACAACCGTTAGTAACGGCCAGATCTGAGTTACAACCATGTGGTCCAGCAAGTACTGAGCTTTGCTGTCAATAAAATTTTATTCCTAGTTTTGCCAGAATTCATTGCTATGAGATAATCATAGTTTGCTTTCATGTTTCTGTTTTTCTTCCTATGCTAGAACTCAGGAGCTGGGAATCTCTTATTAGATGCCTGGACCAAACCCTGAACAGGAAGTGGGAAGCTTTGTTGAAGTTCTCTACTTACTATTGTCAAATGAGCAAGTGCTGTTAAACAGCATTGCAGCTGTTTGTCCTGGAGTTGGGAATAGGAATAATGGGAACAGCATGCTTACATTTTGTTGCCAACTGGACAGGGAAAAAGAATATGTATGAAATATATGAATTTAAGGGGTTTTATGTGAAATGTGGCCTGGTAACTAGAGACTTGGGATAGCTACACTAATGCAGACTTTTTATGTGACTTGTGGTGAGTTGGTTAATAAGTTTTAAATTTAAGACATTTGTATTTACACACCTTATGGTGCTGTTAAGAATGTAACTCATTAGAGGCATAAGGTACCCAGAAGCTGGTAGCAGAATGTCAGCTCAAAGCCTACAGCACACACATTCATAGAGGGCTGTGACAACCCAACTCCGAGCTCACTCTTCTGAGAGTACGAAGCTGTAAGAGGATGTAAGGACCAGGCTCACAACTGTGGTATTTATGGGTGCTCAAAACCCACACAGGAGACTTTACATCATTCTGTTTATGGGCTGGTTTCTTAACATGTTGTGTGTGCACAGGAAAGGGGAAAGCAAGGACAGTGAGATGCTATATAAAATCTGGATCTAGGTTGGACCTTTGTTTCAAATTACTGCATTGAAGCGGTTTCCTTGCAAGACAGCAATTTGAAATCAGCATTTTTTCTTTGACCTCAGATTGCTCAGGCCAGCACTGGAGCAGTGTGTATGGAGAAAACAATTCATATTAAAGTCTCTTGCATTGTTCTGCTGCTCCTGGGTTGAGATTCTTGTGTATGCATGTAAGTCTGGGAAAAATAGATCCGAATATATCTTCGTGGCTCTCCCCCTTGACTTCTAGGTAATTGGGACCCTTATATATTTTCTCCCTTTGTAATACCCCAAGATGCAACTCCCTTTGGGAGTTCCCTAATCTGTGTATCAGTGGCAATCCTATAATCCTATATAATTGTATTAGTCTCAATAGCAGATTAGCTCCAAGTGCCCCTACAGACAAGGAGCTGTCAGCTCTGCTATTGTTTCCACTTAATGTGATTCCAGTCAGCAAAGAAGAAAAGCAGCTGAGAGCCCTCTGTCTCACATTACAGCCCACAGTTTCTAAACCAATTAAGAAAAAGGGATTTACAGTCAACTGGATTAAGGGCTCTGTTTATATTATCCCGTATTTCTTTTTATAATACCTTCCATTTTCTATCTAGCTTTGTAATCAACTACCCTTTTTTCTGCCTTTTGAAACACCCATCCATGTCCTTACCTATCCATTTACCGATCCATCTCACATGTAGGATTTCAGCCATCTGTCTGGTTAACTTCACCAGCCTGCTTTATTGCACATTTTTTAGAGAACACATGGTGCATGAAGCAAACCCAGTAATGCTGAGATTAAAACCAATGCCTGATTTCAGATCAATTTCAAGATGACCTCACTAATATAAGTACATTTGTGAGACAGTGTTTGGGCAAATCTCTCCTTTTTGCTAGCTAAAACATTCTACCACCACTCTTCTCAGAGCCAAACCATGCTGGTATGTAAACAGCATGACAGTCAATAATTATTAAGCAGGAAAATGGTACCTATAAAAGCCTACAACGCTCACAGAGGAAGAGGTAAAATGAAACTCCAGCAGGACCGTGTTCATCAGATGGAAGATCATCTGCCAGTTTGGTCCTTGATCTGGTCAACTAAGTAGCAGATCAAGGACAGAAACACACTTTGCTTTCACAGAGGTGTCCCTTTTGCTATGACAAGAGGTAATGATTTCTGGAGGATGTGGGCTAAAACACCACTTCATTTGAGAACTGACATCAACAATCGAGACCCTGGGATTTGATCACCACTATGGCTTGTGCTCTTGGAAATACACACAAAAAGTCAAGCATCAGCTACCAACAGTAACTGTTTTCTTTTACTTGATCAAAATAAATCAATACAACAACATTAACACAACCCATATTGTCCAAAATGTCTCTGTTATCATCCTATAGGGATGATGCCTTGCATTCCCTTGAATTCCTAATTCAGCATAAATTCACACTAAGGGACATTATAACATGTTCAGGTGACTGTGATTTTATGTGCTTTCCTAGATGCAAGTTGTTTAGTGAATATGTTTCTAAATGCTTTGTTCTTATGACAGAATTAGTTTGGGGCTGTCTTTTCTCCGAATGAAGATCCTTTTCCTATTGAATACCATTTCTCAAAAATATTTTTTCCCAACCAGCTTAATATTTAAACAGGTTTAAATTTTAAATCTCACTGTACAAATCCACTTAGATTTTCAAATTACAGTAATACTTCACCAGGTTTCATTTTTAAAGCAATGTAATATGTATAATTCATTCCATGAATCTTAGATAAGGTTGATATTATGATACAGTGCAATTTACTGCCTTGCAATGAAGCTTTACAGCTAAGGTGAGTTCTTCCACTTCGGGCTGTAGCTTTATTACAAATGGCTTTAAAAGAAATAAGGATGAAAAATGAGAAATTAAGTGTTCCAGTAGCTGGAGAGCTCCACAACCAGTGCCTGTTTTACCACTTGTGCTTGTTCATGGAGCGCTCACGGCAAAGTCCTGCTCCACCTCGCAGTTTCCTTGGGGCAAGGAGACTCTTTTGTTGAATGAGTTGCCTTCATCACACCTTTGAACCAGATATTTCAGAGGAAAGCTCAGGGAAAAGTATAAACAACTGAGACTGTGAAAGGATTGATGATGGCCAAAAGAATAAAGCAAATAGGCAAAACTTTTTAAAAGTAATGATGAGTTTCAGAACTTTAACAGCTGGGTCCCAAATGTAATGCATTTAAAGATGGTTCTTTTTTTTTCATCTTAGTATTTGTTACTCCTAAAGCCACCAACAGAGTAGGAAAAATGCAGAAGTGCCTGAGTTCCAAATAAGCCAATGAACTCAGTGCATGCAGACACCCCAGGCCTAGAATTTATAACAATGCCAGATCCAGGTCTTTTCTGTTTGTTGCTGCAACACTGATCCCCGTGAGTACCATTAGAGGGTTTGCTAAAGTTTCCCAGTATTCCATTAACAATTGCTTGCAACCCTCTTTGATAACTAGTCAGCAAGGAAAATTACTCAAAACTGGGCACCTAAAAACGGAGATACCCCAAATAATAAAATAATCCTGACCCTGGACCAGCTGGGTGCTGCTTGTATGACAGCAGTTGATTCAGGAGCCAGATGGCAAATGAACCTTATACTGTTATATGATGATGGAAAATCATTCAGGATCCAGATGGAGCAGGATTGCCAGTTTGACAGTCTTAATGCAGGCTACTTAGCACCTATTTTTCAACAGTGGCATAGTTACCTCCAGTGCTTAGAAAGATTTTTTAGGCAGTATGAGTGTACACTCTGGGCTGGCCTAGGAATGTAAGAAGGTGTCAGCCTTAAGGTGAACAGTTACCAACACTTCAGCTTTACTCAAGTTGTCAGGCCTTGGTCCTGGCCTGCCCTAGCAGAGCTGTTGCAATCATAAACATTCACAAAATTTATTAGAGTAGGAACAAGTTGTGAGCATAACTTCTAAAGCTTTCAGGCAGTAGCAATCTGGAAAAATTGATGTTTACACAGAAATCCTGTACTGTGCATAATTTGAAGATGCTGCTGCCATGATGTATTTCTGTCTGCTTGCCCAGAATCAAATCTCTTAGTGATAACCATGGAGAGATAGGAACATCCAACTCATCATGGGGAGGTGGAATCAACTGAATACAGAAATACTTGGTTGGCAAAGAAAGGATAGGTATTGGAGGGATTATTAAAGAGATCTTCAGTATTCACCTTCAAGGATATTTCTGGACACACTCCTCTCTCTATATACTGTTCTCCTTTTTTTAGGGAAGACCACTTGAAAGTTTCCAAAACTGTATCTGTTCGAAAGATTCTGTTCTTACCTCATTTTTCTTGAAAGCTTAGTGAAGGAAAAAAAAAAGTGGTATGGTGACATTAAAAGAGACATGACCAACACGTAAAAACCAGAGAAGGGACGTTCAGTACAAGTTTACAAGGGACATATGCATGATTTTTAAAATAGGCTTTGCTCTTCTGTACAATGAGAGCAAGAAAAGTTGTATAGATTTTTAAGAATAAGCTAACTTCAACCTGCCTTTTACATCAGGAATATCAGGACTGGCAGCTCTTGTTTTCTGTACTTTTGTACAAAGTATTGCAGGATGTTTATCATTGCATCTGTACTGAATCTTTAGCACTACAAGTCAGCATTTTTATGGAAATAATAAATGGTAAATAGTTTTAAACAAGTTAAGGATAAAGCTCATCACTTGCTGACTCTTTGACTTCCAGTCTAGTGGCTTTTATACTGTGATGATTTTAGTAACTTTGGTAATTATATCATTTTCCTGGGATGAAAGTACCTGAAATTTTAATATATGAAGAGGCTGTGGTTAGAGGTAGGGATACTCCTTAAAGAAAGAAAATGTTTTTTAGACCCTTGTGTTATATCATAAGAAAGAACACAAAGCCACATCACTGTGCATTTTGTCTGATGCCAATAGCCTAGTAACACGATGATAAAACAATTGTTCATCAGTTCCCTGCTTTTTGTTATTGACTGAGACTCCCTCTCTGCACAGTATTTCTGAGATTCGCCTCCAATCCATCTCATCTCAACAAAAATAGGATTAATACTACTCATATTGCAAAGAGCATAAGACAAAAAATTATTTAAGTATCTTTGTATATGATAAAAAGTGTAGGAGGCCTTCCTCTACTTTTTTTTTTTTTAACAACATCTCTGGTTTCAGTTCCTTTCCCAAGAAGTCTACTAATTATTAGATCCTGTTGGCAAAGCAATGGGTTAATTAATGTGTCTGAAAGGCTTTTGGACAAAGTAGAGTTCTTTGCTGAGAAATAGTCGACTGCAGTGGTAATATCTGCATAATGAATTAAACAAAGGAACCTGAAATGCAAACCCACAACTTATCTTCTAGTGCCCAGAATGTGAAAAAGTCAGTCATGAGAAATACACTCTCAGCCTGTCTTCTGTGTTGAGTAATATTGCCAATATACTGATGTCTACTTCATAATGTTCCCTCTTGCATTTACTGTGTGTATTCTCCTGACCGCAAAGTTTTTCCTGACTGCATTTAAACTTTTTGAACATACACAAGTTTTATATTTTAGATCTAATAGTTACTATAAAATCTGTGGGTAATAAAAACCAGGCAACCATAAAAGCAGTTTTCTTACCTTGATTGTGATGAAGTTACAGCTTGCCTTTATGGTTAATCTTTTATAGGTAGTAAAGAACACAGATTATATGGCATATGAACACAGCAAATACCACATAGCAGCAACCTAATACATATCACCAGAAACAATTTAGCAGTAAATTTTTTCCTGTTAACTAATAAATGACACAAATACCCACCTTATATGTAAGTCTTGCTAGATATTTCAGGGCACACTGTCAAGTAATTTAGGGACATGGATTGGATTTGGGGAATAAAGGAATGTAGAAGACAAAGAGTGCCAGACAATACAAATCTGAAGATGCATAGGAGACTTTAATGTGTGGTTTTAGTTATATTTTCCATTTAAATTATCCTAAGAATACTGCATTTCAGTATGCAACACCCTAAGCTAGTGCAAAACAATGAGAAAGTGTCATGGACTATGAAAAGGCAAAACTCTGTTGCCTGAATTAACAAAAGACAGCACTGCAGGAGAAGAGCATTGGCAGTGAGCAGTTTGCTGGATGCTGGCTTTTAGCTGGCTGTTGTAAGATGTTCATGATAGATTTTAAACAATAAATGGAAATTAATTATATTCCAATGATATGAATGTAAGTAAAAGTACTCAAAAATTAAGTGGCATGAATAGAAATGCTTCAAGTTTTCATCCTTACCATGATTTTCATTCCTTTAACTCTCTCAATGTTCAGATCATTCAAGTTACAAATACGGTCAGTAGAGAGTTTTCAAATAAGTAGGGGTGTATATTGATTAATTTACCTAGACAGGTTTGTCTAGAAAGCACTGATAGTTTTTGTTACAATGCTCTTTCCCAAATCTATAGGAAACAAATTCAGTGCATGAAGATTCCTGGGCATGAATGTGAACTGGTAAAATTCACAAATTTTGAAGTGTGCTATTGCTCTGTCTGTACCTGAGAGCCCAGTGAGGTAACAAGGGACACAGGGACTGATCCTGAAAAGACTCATTCACTGTGAGAAGCAATGGCAAATAGTCTGTGATTCAGCACATGTTAAACTACATTTTTCTCAGGTCTGTGCATCCAAAGGACCCTTTCCCAAAATTATTTCCACTGCTGTGTCTAGGATAACCCACCGAGCCTGTAATTTCTCTTGTGCTTAGGAGATAATACAAGGCCAAGGTCTGAGAAGGAAGCAAGATGAGCAGACTTACGTGGCTTGCAGACCTCTGGTCACCTTCAAATTTATCCTTTCCCATTCCTCTGTTGATTCCTCAGAATGATGCATCCCAGCCACCAAAGACTCAAGGAAGCAGCAGCACCTGACCCATTTCACCTGTCTGCCCACAGCACGAGGGTGTGGAGGACAAGTTCCAGGCCTCCCACTCTGCTGCAGAATTTCAGCATGGCATCGCCTCTTTGTGTCAAGTGCTGTTATGTGAAAGTCTCTCACAGTGCAGTCATCGTGGCTCCTAGGATTCCCCCTGTCATGTGTCATCATTGTCTTGTAGAGAGCAGGGATGGGAGCAGGTTCAAATCAGTCAGTACATTCACTCCCTTTCAACGCCATAGCAGTGTCACCGCGGCCCAGGCCGAGCCCACAGGATCAGCCCTCACAGGCGTACCTCGCACAATGGTTCTGAGTGCTCTGGTCTCTGCTCATCTGTATTCCTATTGCCTCATCTGCTCCTTGAGTCTTTCCAAACCAGGGCTCTGCTCCCCTCATGTGGGACTGGCCACTGTGATTGCCCCTGTGTGTAGTCCTACCGCCATCCTGCAGCCCCTGTGAGCAGCAGAGACTTGAGGAAACATCGCGATTCCCCACTTTTTGCTGTGCCGGTTGCACTGCCTGCCACATGCCTGATCCTGCCACCCTTTCTCTCAGGGTGCTGCATCCCTCGCCACAGGCCACAGGCACACAGTTCACTTGCAGCTCGGCAGCTGCGTACCCCATCACCAGCAGGGCACCAGGCAAGCACCCCTGCCCATCCACAGAGGGGCTCTTGGGAAGTTCCTGGCACCACAGAGAGGAGGAGTAGGCTCCACCTGAGGAGATTAGTGCCTGCATTTTGCTGAGAAGATAGCAGCCGGTGCTATGCTGAGGAGACAGGTGCCATGCCAGCTGAGTAAATAGCTGTCAGTGCCTGCTGAGGTCTCAGCGCTGCGTCCCTGAGGAAATGG
This sequence comes from Neopelma chrysocephalum, assembly GCF_003984885.1. Classification (NCBI taxonomy): domain Eukaryota; kingdom Metazoa; phylum Chordata; class Aves; order Passeriformes; family Pipridae; genus Neopelma; species Neopelma chrysocephalum. The sequence goes on from NW_020897703.1 coordinate 9,143,525, forward strand.
CTGACAGTGCCCTGCTGAGGAGATGGCCTCAGGTGCCTGCAAAGCTGGTGGGTGCTGCCTTGCTGAAGAAATGGTGACTGCCTGAGAAAATGGATGGCAATGTCCTTCTCAGGAAATGGCCACCAGTGCTCCCTGAGGACATGACTGCCAGTGCCCGCTGAGGAAATGGCCACCAGTGCCTATTGAGGAAATGGCTGCCAGTGCCCCCTGAGGAGATGACTGTCAGTGCCTGCTGAGGAAATGGCCGCCAGTGCCCCCTGAGGAGATGACTGCCAGTGCCTGCTGAGGAAATGGCATCTGGTGCCTGCCAAGGAGATGGGCACTGCCCTTCTGATGCGCCCCTGAAGAGGTTGTTGGTGCTGGGTGGCTGGTGACACAGCGGGAAGAGGCCTGCGTGCTGTGTGGCAGACTCAGGTATGGTCCAAACAGCATTCTTATTTGGGGGGATCCTCCAGGAGTAAAGCTGATCCACAGAAACCCTGTATGTTCACACTATTGACAAAATGGGGAGGAACTTTTGTTTGTTGCTTTGCTTTGGGTTTAAACAGTCCATTTTAACACCATTAAATATCCTTCCCAAAGCAGTGAGTAACTGTATGGAGAAAAGAACTGGAGCCATCGCGAGCTACATAAAGCAGAAGGCATAGGAAGGGCCATGGTGACAAGCCATGCCGAACAGAAATGCCTTCTCAGCCAGAGCTGCTTTCTAAAGATTGTGATTTACAGGAAGTGGTTGAACTATTTGAAATAATTAACCTATTTAATGAATTGAGTTTCATACTCACTTTTTAAATTGTCATTGAACATGCTCTGAGTTTTGTAAACATACTTGCAATTATTTCAGAAGTGGCTGATAAGGGCTGTCATCCAATACATTTCTCATTAATTGTTTGCTGCTCTGCTTTGAAAGCAGACTGTTTTACTCTATCTTGTGTTTGATGGCCCAAGTTTATGGCATTCCCCTGAGCTTTCAGACCCCTTTTTCAGCTTGTTGCTTGAACAGTTCCTCCATAAATAGTTCATGTGAATATGATATATCCACATACATAGAGTTATAAGCAATGCTAGAGCATTTTGAGCATTTTTTTAAGCTATAAAGTAGCTAGTGTGAATGTTTGTGGAATAACAGAAGAGGATTCGGATAGAAGTGGAACTACCACTAAAAATAAGGCATTTTGTTCAAACAAATGTGCTCCCTTTCTACCCCAGCTTTCATTCAAGAAATACAAAGGTATTAGATACTTGATCCTGCTCTATCATTAAATAATTCTTACAGTGTCAAATAGATGCAACTCTACCATTAAATTGTGTGATCAAAATGTTTTTCCTTTATGTAAATGTAAGGGCTGGATGAAGAGTCTCTGGAGCTCCTCCTCATGCCAGTACCACAAAGTTCTGGGAATGGCTTGTTAGGAGTGGGGAAAGAGCATGTGACATATCTGGTTGCTTCTCCTCCGTGGGTGAATAGCATCAATCTGTATGTGACAAGCTCTATGTTAGATTATGGGGGCTGCTTTTTGCATTACACTCTGAAAAACTCTCAGAGTCTAGAGTCCTTCATCATCATTTTGCGTGTTTATATACATAAATAAAAAACAGACAATTCCTTTCTATTAACTGTAGCTCCCAGATTGCAGATATATTTTTCATACTCGCTTCCTTTCCCAAACACTTTTTCTTTCAGAAATTAAAAGCATATGAATTCAAAAGTATGTCAGAGAAGCAGCCAAAAATCAGGTCATAGGCGCACTCAGATGGTGGAGTCTCTATTACCACTGTTGTTTGAGCTGAGGAGATAAAAATCTCTCTGAGTGGCTTTGCATTCTCCGACATCAAACGGTGCTGTTAAAATGTAGCACAATTCCTAGGATTCCTGAGCAAAGCAAGGTTGTGTCTCCTTCCTCTGCATTGACTATTCTCTTCGAAGTCCTGGAGTCTTTGGGGTGTGGTGTCTTATTTTACTGGTTGCTTTATAACAACGATAAAGAGCTATGTTGTTGGAGTTAAATATCACTTAAGAACTTCAAAGCTGCTCCTTTGAGAGGAGGGTCTTTGACTTCACATCTGGGTGGAGGACACACATGGAAAGGGTTACCATGAGAAACAGCCTTTCCCAGCTGCTGCCTTTCTTAAATTACTGTAGCAGCAGCAGCCACAGTTACTCACTTTTGCCAAACATTGGTTTTTGGCATATGTCAGCCTGATCAGTTCCTTGCAGGAATTCCCGCTAGGGTGGAAGGGATATCCAGCTTGCTGAAGCGTCTTTTAAATAATTTAAGACGGCTCTGGTAGTTTCTGTAGCTTAAGTCAAGACTGGAAAATGGAATCTTCCAAAGTCAACAGCCATATTAAGTATGAAAAGAGGCTTGCCTGAGCCTGTGTAAGCAATAGTTCCCACACCTTGAGCAACTCTCTGTTTTTCTGAGATGAGAGATACCTGCCTTTCACATCAGATATCTGTATGGCTTAAATAACGTGTAGTCACTGTTCTGTTGCCTTCTAATTTTTGTTGGTGTTGTTATTATTGTTTCATCAAGAAATAATTTTAGATTTTTCTTAACTTCAGCCTTGTTATTTTTCACAAACTCACTAGTCAGGTAGAGCAAATAGAGAAGCCCAAGACCAGCTCCTCATTTGAACAGCTTAGCAATGAAAATGTGTTTTAATTATATTCAGCTCCTGCACAGAAGACTTAGTCACTCAAAGTTAATAAGGCGTAATGGCTTCCCGCCCCACAGAGCGCTCAACCTGCCGTGCAGCTCCTGCTCCGAGGCAGCGTGTGATGGACAGAGTGGGGAAAGGCAGCGGCAAGAGCAGCTCTGAAGATAATTGTTAGCAGATCTGAGCGCCTTAGATTTCACTTGCTCGTTTGAAAACAAGCAGGGCCCCTTTAACAGCATTCAGGAAAATTTCTCAAAAGAGCAGACTCCTGCTCCAAACAATTATTAGCACCATGTCTTCATTATGTCAGCTGTAATGACAGTTACAGCTCCTTTTGATCTGCTGGTGCGTGGCCTGGCCTGGTGGATGGCACCAGCAGGCAGCTGGATGCCTAGGAGGGCATGATTCCTGTACACTTGCTAGTCTAGTTTGGATCAAAACCTGAACAGAACAAGGCAGGTTCTCTCCAGTCTTTTAGATTTTCTGTGGATGTACTTTACTTCTGTCTGCTCACTGCAAGCCCAGCACAGCGCAGAAGAGGCTGGGTTGAGGAAGAGACACAGCCAGCCAGTTGCCCATGGCAACTGTAATCCCACGGTTTTGCTAGTTTGCAGTCCCCAGAAAAGCTACGGCTCTAACCGCTGATGGCTCCTGCTTTTGCTAACACAAAATGTGCGTGTGTGTGTGTGTGTGTGTGCTTGAGGATGTCTCTTAACTGTGGTATGGAGAGAAATGGGGATGGCAGAACAGTACCTAAGGGCAGCAGTGGTTGTTGCCCCAGCTACACTGCAGCCAGCAGCAGTGGGGACAGCAAATCCAGATTTTCAGGATTTTTCTGTCTGGCCTTACCATCCCACCTTAACTGCATAAGAGCACCCCCAAACCTCTCCATCTGTCCTTGGGCTTGGAGGGTTCAATTTCACATTTGTTACAGGGAAGCCTTGAGCTGGATTTCTACTCAGATATTTGATGAGCTGGGTTTCCTTCTAGTCCAGGAAACTGAGCTGGAATCTAGCTAAATTTAAATGCCTGACTACTCTCTCACTTTCACTCTTAATCCTGAAAGGAAATAGGAGGAAATTGCTCTTAGACTGTACAAGTCAGGAATTGCTGCAGGAAGTCCTTTTGGCTGGAATTCAGAAGGCCAGCCTAGATAATCGGGGTAAGCCTGAGAGAAATCTGTGAAACATCATGATGGAGGTGCTGGAAATGGGTTAAAATTAAATCCTAGTTAAGTCTATTCCTCCTTTAATTTATTTATTTTTTTTTTGCTAAGTAAACCCTTTCTTGATTATAGTTAATACCTTCTTAAGAGATCAAAAGAATTATCTTAAAGGACACTGCTTACTCACAAAATTCATTATGGTAATGCTCCATCATACGTTGCCAAGCTGCTCTCTCTTTGATCTGCTGCTGTGGCCTTTTGTCTGTTTCTGCAGTTAATCTACATTTTGTTGGTGTCAGGTTTTTTTCATCTTTTACATCTCTGTTTTATTCAATATGATAGTAACCCTATGGAATTACACCATCTAGTTTTGAAGTTAATTTCAGTTAAAGATTTTTATAATTCATCAATTATGATTAATTATTGATAAGGACACTTACTATTTTTTAATTCAATAGTGTAATCCAATAAACATTGTTTCCTGTAATACAGGATACTGCTCTCATAGCTGGGATTTATTTGTATATTTTAATGGATTTGGCTTATTTTGATAGGGAATCTTGTGATAATTTGTTCTTGTCAAACAGTTTGGGTCGTGTTATATGACACATTCCATGCTAGTCAGATTTGACAAAAGCCTTTTTCTTCAATGTCTTCACATTCCAGCTTTTCATTGTCACACCACTTTTCTTCTATTTATTTTTAGTGGATGTTATACTTATGAATGGCAGCAAGATTGACAGCCCTAGACACTCCTGCTTAGTATGAGGAGAGGACCTTGATAGCATACACATTATTCAATAGACAGCTTGAAATATGATGCAATGCCAAAAATCAATAAGATACTGTAATTCCTGGCTATGAACTATACCCAAAGGACAGCTTAGGTCACAAAGGTGTGAGGAGAGTCCTGTAACTTTAAAGAAAGAAATTATTCTGAGTAAACTGATGAGGTAAAACTTTACTGAGGTGCATGTGACAGTCTATGTAGATAGAAGCTCCCCCAGTGTGATTAGAGGTGGGCTGACAGGTTTGTGCAAACAGCTTTTTCGTCAATAAATAGAGACTACATCTATGCTGCTAAGGGAGATCTTGGAGAAATAAGTCAATGAAGCAGTAATAACAGGGGAATTGCAGCAAACATACATGAACTACTTTGGGTACGGCAAAAGGACATGGGTTTAGAGCAGCACTTTCACAGGGTGCGAAGCAGTTGTTCCTGCTAGTTTATCCAAGAGGATGGGTGACCCTAATTAGCATGAAACATTCCTACTGGGAATTTATTTAATAATGTAAGACCATATAAGCTATTAAGTAAAAAAATCCCACAGTAGCTCAGTGTCCATAGAGATACCAACAACTTATGAGTTGGTGTTCCATTTTAAGAAGGGAATTTCAAGAAGTAGAATATACCAGTCAAGAAAAGACCTTTCACATAACAAAGGATCTGGCTGAAGAGTCAAAATGACATGGAGGAGCAAAATATGCGAAAGCAGATGAAGGTGTGTTGGGAAACAGAGCAGAACACGTGTGCTTTTGCTTTTCCCTGTCACTGCAGTTTCTGCCCAGGATGTGTGACCAGAAATGAATAGAGTTCCACACTGAAGCATACCATTAATTTATAGGGTGGTGTTACAAAAATATAATTGTTTTTCTCTCCTATTTCTCATTCATCATTAATGTTCCCTTCCTTTTTTTTTTAAGAAGTGACCAGATGTTTTCCACTGAGATTGGCTCAAAAATACCTAAGAGTTTGGAGGTTTTTTTCCTTTTTTTTGCGGGGGGGGGAGTTCAGTTTTTTTCTAGGGTAGTTACAACCAATTTAGAACCCACCGGTCTTGTTAAACCTGTCAGTGTCCTTAGGTGATAGAACAAAAATGTGTGTGAGGTTCAAATCCTTTCTTACCATTTCAAGTTAACTCATTTGAAAACAGTGTTAGTGTTGGCTGACTGGAGTACAGGTATAGAGTTGTTTGACTTTCCCATTTAAGATCATGTAAGGGGAGTTACTGCAACCTAAACATATTCACAAGTCCTACAAGTTCTTTGATTGTAGCAAGGAATACGGATATTGTAGAAAGTTACAAGTAGAGGTACATGGGACATGAGGGGGCTTTCTAGCAACTCAACATTCCAGCAGATATGCCAATATTTTGGAATTACTTCAGTGTTCTGGTAGACCAGGTTAGCGGACATTAGTACTTCTGAATGGCAGTAAGACTGACAGCCCTAGTGGACCAGATTGCATGTTGGTTGTTTTAGAGGTATATTTATCTTTAGAAGTCTGTGGACAGTTTCAACTACAAAGGAGTTGTAGTTGTGTTAGTTCGGATCTTTGTAATAAAACACAAGGATTTCATGAAGCCTCACCCTTCTTTTTGCTCATTTTTTCTCTTATGAAGTTTCAGCTGAGGGGCTGAGGGGCTCATATCAGGGTTACACAACAGACTTGTGCCACAGTTATGTTGTTTGGAGACGTCATCCTTGACAACATTAGCTAGTAACACTTTTCAGCCAAAACTTTGCTGGCCACTGGGGCTTGTTTCACAAGTGTGACCTATAGAATATAGAACTGTATATTATAATATCCAATGTGTAGTATACAATGGTATTCCAATGCGTAGTAAAGATATAATCTTATATGAAGCAATAGACCAGGCTCAGTCAACCTTGATGAGATAATGTATTTTTTAAAGATCTGTAATGTTGAGAGGAGGAGCAACTAGATATTTAAATCTGCTTTGCTCTTTTGCATGCCAATAATATCCAATATTACTACTTTAGGAACACAACTTTACATACCTACCTCACTGCCTCAGTTTAAGGATCTGGTGTTCACATTGTCCAAATTCCTGGAGTGCATAACTCCACAGTGATTTTGTTTCATAAAACACACTGGAATTCTTTTCTCCTTGTTCTCAGCAGGCCTGCTTATACCTGCAGGCTGTAAACAAGGATTCTGGTGGAAGAAAAACCATGCACAAGTCTTTCTGTAGCATTAAAACAGATTTGGAAGAATTTGGGGGGCAGGAATACCACAGGGAAAATGCTGTGATGACAGTGCTACTGAAATGGGCACCTTCTGCCTAAGATAAGAGGTAAATATGTATTCTAGGCCTCAACTCTTAAAGACATAAGGGTGTCCTGTGTCTGCTCTTTCCCTTTGGTTTGTTTTAGATCTTTAGAAGTGCTTAGCCACTAGAGTGAGTGATTTAATGAGCTCTAAGACTGTCTGAAACCAGGTTTTCCCATCTGTGGTACATCCTTTTCTATCTGCACTAGTGTTGACACACAAGTTGGCTGGCTACTTGTCGCCATCTCTTTGCGGGAGATATTTTCCTGTGTAATCTACTGGTGAAGCTGCTCTTATGAGTGTTGCCTCTCACATTTCACTCAAAATGAAGAGGGTTAGTGAAAGCCTGTCGTTTAGGACGTGTTAGCTCACCTGGCTAGTTTTGGCTGAGACGACTCAGGACTTGCTTATGCAAACAGCTCAGTTGATCTGTCTTAGCTGGGGAAGGCAATATTGCTGCACTGAGGATATGGTGGGGAAGTACAGGTGGGAAAGATAAACCATGGCTTCCTCGGCTGCCATCCCAAGAGGACCATTTTGTTTTGGACTTGTCCTTCACACACCTGTGTAGGCCAAAAAGAAAAATTAAGGGAGGGCAGGAAGGGATAAAATGAGGTGCTGTATTCTCACACAGACTGTATGTCTGTGTGGTAGAGTCTCAGGGCTCGTGCGTTCCCTTTCCTGTTCAATGCAGAAGCTGTAAGCCTGAGTCTTTCCAAGCAAGGCGGTGTGTGCCTGCTGCATTTGGCTTCCTGGCAACCCCCGGCTGCAGTGTGCTACTGGCAGTTCTAGCACTACAGCTTTTTATCATTTTGTTGAAGGAGAAGGGTTGGAAAATCAGTAGCTTTAGTATGCATGCCACTGTCCGCAGAATTGGGTACTGACCCTCTTCACTGTTACCAGTAAAATTAAACTGATGAGACAGTCTTGTGTGGCAGCTTTCCAGCACTCTGCTCCTCTTGAGGTGGGAGGAAGGGATTGCCCTTTCCTTAGAGAGAAAAAGGACTGGATACTTTCCAGGAGGGAATGAAAATCCTCCTGTGACCACTAGGAAACTGTAGATGAATGTACCCACTTCTGAAAGTAGAAATTTACTGTAAATACGGTAAGGCAGAGATAGGAGAAATAAATTATAGATCATAATAGGAGACATCCCCTTTTCTCTCCTCAACAAAGATAGCATTTCATCATCTGTGTTTAACCACAAAAGGCATTTATGCTTCTCCCTCGCATACTAAATAGGAACTGTCTGACTCACGTGTTTCTTAGAGTCAGGGGACTGATATATATCCCTGTTCTTGGAATTTGAATTTCTCACCATGCAATACAATGCAGTAGCAAACATGCCAAGAAGGATGTATCCAGGTGGAAAGGAGGGACTGAAGCACTTATGTTGCCCCAGGTTACAATATCACTTGGGAAAAATATTTTGTCGTCAGTGTTTATCTGCAGTTGTGAATAACAGAGTTGACAACATCTCCCTGTTCTCCTGTGTGATGGTTGGTTTTCAAACTAGTGTCAGGTTTGGAAAGCCTTGCATCAAGTCAGGAAGCTTTTCTTCTTTCTTGCAAGCTGTTGCACATAGGTACTTGGAGGCAGCTGCTTTGAGCTTACTTGGGGAGGAATGTATTCTCTCCAATATACCCAGAGGAAAGTCTTACAATGAAAACCAGGCAGAAAGGCAGAATTCACATTCTCAACTTTACTCCAGACTTCAGGGTGACTTCAAGAAAGGCCACATCTGTTTTGTTCTGTCTCTGGTTCTTTCCCATGCAGTGACATCAGGGAGAGCTAATGTCCATCATTAAAGACACTGGATATCTTTGATAATCTCTATGAGCAAAGCATTTCAGGCCTTTTCGTTTGTCTGTTCCTTCACATGTTGGCTCGTATGAGAACTCTCACAGTGCAGGTCTGTGGCTGAGGCAGTGGGCTGTGCCCAGTTACTTTCCAAGACAGATGTTGTGGTGCTAAACCACAGGTAGGTAATGGAGCTTATAGGAGGGCTCAGCCATGCCAGTCATCTCATGTATTCTTCAGTGGGTTTGGGAATAGTCCAATCCAGAGAGGTACACGGGGCCTTAGATGGAGACAAGCTCAGGTATGGTGGCATAGAGTGACTCAGGCACTTAGAGCAGATGGGACTTGCCTTGGTGAAGCACATGGATGCTGGGAAGCTCTGCTGTTTATATCAGCCCTAGTGCACCAGCACTTTTGCAGACCCAGGTAACTACCGCCCCTTGCTGGGACAGCACTGATTCCTGCAGGTCTACTTTAAGTCAAGGAGCAGTTAGAAACTTGCAGGCCAACAAACCTCTTTCCAGAACGAATGGCCAGGAAAGCCTCTGAGCTTTTGGGGAAATGAAACAAGCCCAAATGAGGAAAAATAAAAGGCAGTACTTGGCTTCTGTTCATACTCCGTTCTGTTTAATTCCAGCTCAAGCCTTGTGGATGGTGAATGGTAAACTGAACACAGAGCTGAAGTCATGCAGTAACATATGTATTTTTTGCCCCTGCTTCAGCTTCTTGCCTCCTCTTTTCCTTTCTGCCTGAGTAACCAACAGTTTTCAGGTGTGAAGTCCTCTGTTTCAACATCAGCACTTGTCACTGAAGCTGATTTCTGCTCATATTTGGCCTTGATCTCTCATTTAGTACTTCCTAAAAACCAGAATGGAAGCTTCTTAAGGGGCCCTTTTTAAAATAATGCTAAGTGATGATTTAAGAATCAGAGGCAAGATGGGGAAGGGGAAAAAAGGCATTTTCTTCCAGTGTCAAGTGGTGTTTCTGTATTTTAATGGCTTCTGAAGTCAGACAGACACTGTTGCTTGGTCCCAGCTGGACACTAATTCCTGCTGGGAATGCCTCGTGGCGGCTTTCAAAGTGCTCTGAAGCTGAATCTGTAATTGTGACTCAGAGCAGATCAATTCCTTTTCCCTTCTGCAGTGAAATTCAGGTTCTGTTGCAGACATTAGGATCCCCTGAGGTACTGGCAGCATTAAAACAGCAGAGCCTGCCCCACAGCAGAAACCAGTTCTACACAGTATGGTAGCTGGGGCTTGGATAGATATGTTAAACTAAAAGAAGTGCAATGAAAACAACTTAGAATAGCTGAAACTCTACTTTCTGCATCTGGTTGGTCTTACAGCACTGGCCATGAGGGCTTTCTTATCCTTGGGGTTATGTAGCCAAGGTTAAGAACAACTTTGAAATATTTCTCCTTTATTTTGAACTGTGGTCTGCTGCAATTTTGTCATACTCCTATTCCTCTACTATTAGTTCTTGCCTAGCCATGTAGCCCCAGGTTATCTGGGAGGATCAGTTGTAGCCTCTCCAATACTGGAGTCCTTGACGTACTGTGAGAGTAAATCAGTCAAGCAGTCTTAACTACTAAAAAATAAAACAGGGTGATTTGTCTCTTATTAAACGCAAGGTCAGCTGTAAAATAGAGAAGGATAGGTCTAAGCTGTAGGTCTAGTCAGGACCAAGAAGTGTATTGTCCTAGTATTTAAAATCTAAACTTCTGAGAAGAATGAAAGTGCTCCTCTATCTCTCAGCTCCATTACTGGACACCCACTCCTAGTACTTTATCTTCACATAGGGACTTCCTCTTCTTTTCAAAAGCTTTTGAGCAATAGAGCACTTAGAAATACTGCTCCTTAAAGTATTCTATTTGGAGTCCAAATCAGATTGGAAAGGAGCAATTCAAAGCTGGCATTTCAGGCTATATGCAGACTCAGGCAGATCTTTTAAGCAGTGATGCTTAGGTTGCTTTCTCACAGTTCCCTTATCAATTGCTACACCTAGAAGTGTGCTAAAAAATGGAAAGTGAGAATCTTGTGTACAACTGAGACATCTGACTGTGTGTGTCATGTCCCATTCCCCATCCTCCATACCCTCCTACCCCAAAATAACCATGCCTCCTCCTTATGGGAAGTGAAATTCTGTGTTTTGTGATAATTATGACAATTTTCTAGCCTGCTAAGTCTAAGAAGTGCTTTTATATTGATTTCAAAGGAGCTGTAATTTAGGCTTCTTTTATACTAGAATGGATGGTGTGTGCTTCCACTTCAAACTGATGACATTTGTGACTTCAGAAGCTCATATTCAATATTAAGGATTTTATTATCTGGTCAGTGCTGCATTAAAATAACTAAGAAAGATAAACTGTGCAGCAGAATTCTTCTCAGGCAGATTCAGCGTGTATTTCTCTTTCTAGTGCACAGAGCACGGTCCACTAAGCTTTTGAATATCAAAGCATGAGACACTGGTGTCTGTCGTTTAAAAGCAGCTGTTCCCACAGGAGTGCTGGGGAGTGGTGGACAGTAGTGTTGGGATCAGATGTGCTGTCATATTAATGGGTTGAATTTGCAGCATGGTGCTGTGTAACAGCCTGCAGAGATGCTCCAGCTCATAGTCCCTGGAGAGTATTTGGAGGAGAAAAGTTAGGGGGGGAAGCTGAGTGTAAACAAGCCCCACTGGACATAAGCATAAAAGTCAAACAAAGTGGACCAGGCTTTGTAGTTACAGACTATGCAAACTGTACATTGAATAATGCAAGATGTGGCATTATCCTCAGCCTGTCACTGAGAAAGTCTGTTGGATTGCAGTCATCTCCAAGAAAAATCCACTCTCATTAATTTCAATAGTAGCCTTTACAGGGCAAGCTCATCTGCCACTGGATTTTTAACTCTCAAAAGCCTAACAAAAATTAAAATTACAAAAGACCACAGTGTCCGCCCCACCCTCATGTGCCCCTCCTGCCCCTCTTCCCTAATGCTTGTCTCCACAATGACAGTGAAATTGTGGCAGCAAACCCTTTGAAAATGTATATCTCCCTCCAAACATTTCCATTTTTCCTAAATGTGCTAGAGACATTGTCTCATGATCTGCAGTAATTATCATGACAGGTCAATTATTAAAAAAGAAATTAAAAAATTAAATTTAAAACATGATATAAGAACTTGGCCGCTGGTTTTCCTTTTACTGCTATTTCTCTGCGGAATACTTTGGCACCAATTGACATGGGAACTGCATTGCACCAGAGAGGGAAGTTGTCTTCCCCTGTTTTAATGCCAGATTAAAGATAACTTCTAGGCAGAGATTTCTCTCTAGATTTGTGGGCATTCAGAGCAGGAACAGCACCCAGTGACACACAGTTGATTATAGTACCTGGGCTAGTAATCTAAATACTCATATCACTTAGTCTTACCTGATCTACCAGACCTGCCTGAAAGAACTGCCTGTTTAGGACAAGAAACCTGGCATGGTAAGAGAATGGATAGAGATAACCACTCTTGCTTTATTGACAGCGTTTAAAGGAGGATGTGAACTCCCACCTATCTGATATCTGAACAGTTTAATAATACCCACATATCAAACCTTATGAGGGGATTTTTTTAAAGATTCCCTTTGAGTCTGTAGTTTTGTAATATGTGAGTAGTATGTACCTACAAGATACATGCTTACAAGAAAGCTCTTTGGTGGAAGCAGTTCATCTATTTGCTCATTTCTCTTGCAAAATTGACATTAACATGCATTATTGCAAGATAAATACTTCAACACATCATATAAACAGCTATTGAAAAAGGTACCAACTGGAGCCCTTAAGCTTCTTCACCAGTGGAGGGATGCAACATAAGGAAAAAATTGGGTCCTCAAGGTGCCTTTCAAGTCTGATTGAGAAACTAACTTGACAAAGAATCTTCTGAAATCTTGTTTTCTGCTCTGCTCTGCTCCTCTCCTGGGTCCTGGGATAATTTGTAATTCAAGCTTTTCAAGCTTGGAAAGAATCCTATGCTATTTCCTTCAGACTTATTCCTTCCACATGCGAAATCTAGTTATTTAAACACCTCATCTCCTTTCATAACTGAGGCAGGAAAAAATAGCCAATGATCACTGATTGAATCCATATTTCCACAAAGTTCCAGTTATTTTGTTTGATGCTTAAGAAATAAAATCAAATGAAGGTAGTTAAAGGAATAAGTACACTTTTTTAAAAAAGTACAGATGGTTGTGGCAAATGAATCTGTACTAATCTTGACTTGCAAATAAATCCCTAAAAACCTACTGGACCCATTCCTGAGGTGTGATATCAAGCAATGAATTTGAAACCAGAGACAGGTTTAGTAGTAAGTGCTGGTTCAGCTTCATAGGATGGGAAGCAGCTCAGAATGAGTGATGATGTATTTTGGCTTAAAGGTTTAAGAAGAGCACAGCATAAAGATTGAAAATAAGCTCCATTACCTAATTACTTGGAGCTCAGTGGGAACTGAGGATGCTTAGTATCTTGGAGCAACATTTTTCAGACTTTTAAGAGTTGAGCTCTTCCTCACAAAAGCCAATCATGCATCTCCAGTGCTGCCTCATGTGGTTAAGGACCTAACCATAATTCAGATCTTCATAGTGCTACACTCTTTCCTCACTCTTACATGCCAAGGGTTGTGAAGGAGCTATCAATGATGGAATGGAAGGCACTACAGTTCAAATCTGAACTTCATTTGAAATGAGAAGAGCCAATCATACATCTCAGAGTTGATGTTTCAGGCTCACTGTAAGCTCCAGCAGAAAATGAAGTAATTGCGTGGGAGTTGTGTTTTCACAGTGGATTGGTTGGTGTATTTCTCTTTTCACAAACACTAAAAAGCTACAGAAAAAGAAAAAGGAGAATGCTGAAATTAAAAAACTTAAAAGAAGGTCTGATCTTCTGTGAGAAATGGCAGCTGTGTGGCAAACTGGTTGTAAACTGAAGAACTTTCATGATTTTGAACTGCTTCCACTTTATACATAGAAACTTGTATCCCATTGTGAGGATGATTTTTGGTTGTGAGTGGTGTCACTGAAGTGCAGGAAACTGAAGAAAGCAACAGAAGCTTTCCCATGAACTTAAAGTCTATATTTCCTAGCCTCCTACCCAGATTTTTTAAGCTGTGTTTTTGTTGACCAGGGACTTCTTAAAACCAGTGGGAACTCTGGCTTATTCTGTACAGATTGTTGAAACAATGAAAACACCATAATTGCAGCCACATTGTAAAAGACAAATGGGTAACACTGGGGAGCTGAGTTTTAGCCCTCTTCCTCCACATGGCAGGCTTCCTCTGAGACACCAGAGGAAGAACAAGACACTTTTTCCTGCATCAGCAAAGCCATTTTACATGGGCAAACTCACGATTTTAAAACAATCCATTTTTCAACTGTTGGCATTTGAGCTGGAAGGCACATATTCCACCTGCCACCAGCTTTTCCCTTCCTTTCCCACACTTGAAACCATACTTTTGCTTACTTGTTCTAGCAGGGAGTATGACAGCAGGAGTATTAAGTACAGTTCTGCTCTGTAAAGCACTTCTAAATTATTTCGGCCTAATCCCAAACCAACCGCCAAACCCATCTCTCCAGACACATTCAATGTGCAACAGAGTGGTGTGGGATTAGCCTGTATTGAGTGGTAAAGCTCGATGCCTGCTCTGGGAGAGGTGGAAGGACCGGGTGCTCATGGACAGTGAGATAAGGAGCTGTGCAGGGCTCGGGGAAACTGCTCACTGCTCATTTCTCTTGTAACACTCTCCAGCAGAACAAGGAAAGAGAAATGGTGTGTTGGCACAACCCTACTTTCTGAAGTCCCAAGGCAGCCCATAGAGAGGGTTTCCATGACATTGAAGCCTTGGAATTATACTAAGGAGATGCTGATTTTTTTCCCAACTGACACAAAGCTGGGCGTGTCTAGCCCTAGATTTGCAGAGAAATGTGAGTACTGGAGGTATTCAGCATCCATCGATATTCCCAGGTCTTCCCTAAAATGCAAAATGTCCTTTGCCAAAGACCACATTGTGCTGTGTGTTCTTTTTCATTAGGCAGCCATCTGGCTGTTAGGTAGAGTGCTGCTGGTTCACCAGGGATGCCAAGGTCCCTCTGCAGATCCTAGACTTAGCTCCTCTATGTTTAAACACCACCTCTATAAAACAGAGGGAATTTTCCCCCACCTTCAAGTGCTGCAGGAAAGATAAGTTTCTTGTGCCCGCAAGAGACTATTCCTGCTAAGAATTATGTGGAGTCTCTTTACCCAGGGCTCTTACAAAGGTAGAGTGGACAAAGGTTTCCAAATACTCCATACACACAGAGAGGGTACCCAGAAAACCTTGCTGTACTGCTTCTCATCAACAGGAGGGGAGGCAAAACTTATTCCACTAAACTAAGCTGAAGGAAAGAAATATATGAGCAGGAACATGGGTGCAGCTGGTACATTATATACCATTTTAAAAATACAGCCTGTCAGTCTCACCTCCCTGAGAAATTACTGTATTTTCAAATGGATGAAGATTTTTGCTGTAGAATCAGAGATCTCTACTTAGACCAATCTTTCTAATGAGCTGTTTAACTAATACCAGGTTCAGTCTACCTGATGCATGTCAAATGGAAAGCCTATTTAAGTTTTCATTAATTAAGACAGAAGACTGAAGACAGGAAATGCTCGTGGATGAGAAGATATCAAATCACAATGCATTTCAATGAAACTTCAACTTTGCCACAGGTGTGGTAGCTGTACACATCTTCTCTTTTACCTGATAAAAGAGAAAACACATTCCAATAATAAAGAAATAAAAACACCCCTTGTATTAATGCCTGACCACTCTGACCTTTATGCAATGCATTATTGACAATTCCTTTAACATTTTTCAAATGTAATTTCCCAGAGCAGAACATGACAGAAAGTAAAAAACATTCATTTCAATTGTAAAAGCTTTCAGTTTAATGCATCTCTGAATTAATTGGGCACAGTCTTCATATCAAGTGAAATAAATGGGCTGATAATTGATTAGGACCTCAGGGAACAATGATATCTGATTGGTTAGGAAAAGAGAAGTGACCTATAAAAGGTCAGGATTTTTTGAAATTGCTTTTCTAATAAAGCATCTTGATGAAGAAATTATCTGCAAGGCTTAGATGAATTATTCTGATTTGATATATAACTTCTGTCAAAGTGAAAATGGGATGTGATGTAACTTAATTCTTGGAAAACTTGAGATCCACTTGGAAAGAGATGAGTCCTCCTCTCAGTCCCAATACTAGGCTTTGAAATACCCTGTAGCCCAGCATGGCTTTTCTTAGCTTACCTTTCCATCTTACTGTCAGGAGAGGTCTGCCAGGACTCCCCCTCTGCTGAGAAAAGGAAGGAATCTCATGGAAGGGATTTTGGTTGATTTCGTGCCTTGCCTATTATGAATATGTTTTTCCCTTCCAAGATCTCCTTTCCCCTATGGTTGAGTCTTTATTTGAGAGGCTGGGATGAGCAGATGGGATGCTGATGCTTGTAGTGAGGCTGATGGTCTCACCTTCATGCATGGCCAGAAAACTCACTTGTGGAGCAAGCCCTTTCCTCTCAGCTGGACTATTCAGCCTGTCCTCAATCCTTGCCCTTCTCTCAGCTGCACTTTCAGAGTGCTGTGCCTTCCCTCCACACTCTTGTGCTGACACAGCACTACAGCAATTTTGTGAATATAGGAGTGTTAGAAGTTTCCAGCTCAGTGAAAACCATCCAAGGTTCTGACTGATAATGAGTTCTTGCCTCACTTCACCAAGCTGGTTGAAGCTTGACCCATTCACTGTGTCACCAGAGGAATGTGTGTTTCCTTCTTCTGTGCTCCTGGCTCAAGGGTCTATCCCAAGCTGACTGATTATTGGCTCATCTTTACCTTCCTGCAAGACTTTGCCTCTCTATGAACAAAAAGAAGTACTCACCAGGCTTTGTGCTATGCTGGTTAAATCAATTAGAGCACACCACTCCAGGGCATCTCTTCCTTGGGCTGAATCCCAACTAATCAGCAGAGCAATAATAAAATGCTGATCCCTACATGATGGACAGCCTCCCTCTCATCCATGAAGGGGCTGTGGGAAACACTGTGTTTCTGGGAAGCCTTCCAGTGCTGATGACCACATATCCACAGCAAATGCTTAATTGGCTCCTGTCTGGTAATGTGTATGGCACTCTTGCTGTAATGTTTATCAGCACTCAGGTTTCTCAAGAGGAGATGCAACAAAGCTTTCACTGGATAAGCAGACCGTCAGCCTGGTCCGGCTCCTGAAAATATCTAGTTTTTGCAGGAAACTTAACTATGTTGTTAGTATGGTCATCTTCACCCCAGCACAAGGTGATCTCATTGCAGAGCTGTCCTCTTCAAAGTATTTCACTGTTGAAAAGGAGTTGGATACTTTTGCTTTGCTGTAGTGTTAGTTGTCAGGCTCCGACAGAACTAAAACCTCTGATCTTTGTTTGTGGAAGTGTCATAAAGACTGAATGCATTTAATGACAGATTCAAACTGGAAATTTGGAGATATGCAGATTGCTGCAGCAATAGATTGTCCACCTTCTTCATTGGTATGTTCAGCAGTAAGCTGGTGGCTCCCTTACACACAGCTGATGTGAGGGAGGCAGGGATGTAGCATGTGCCATGTTTGTCACCTCTGGGAACCTGCAGATAGAGGCAGTCACTGGTCTATAGTGACTACTTGATAAAATCTGGACATTCCCTATGAATTAAACTGATAGTTTCATTGCTAAGCTGTCTCTTCTCCTAAGTCTCTTCCTTTCCTCTGTAGCCAACTGGGGAATGGATATAGAGGATTAATGCATGAAAATGTGTATGACTTTCTTCCCCTCCTCTTCCCCACCTTTTAATGTCTGTAATTGTCCAGAAAAAAACATATCAGTGTTGGTCAGAAGTTGTGGTAGGCTTTATAGCACACAAAGTGCAGGCAGCCCAGGTCTCTGTACCAACAGAAACCTGACACACATGGGATTATATAAGCAAGTCAAAAGAAGACCGGTGAGAAAACCCTTCTATATTTTTTGACTGAAAAAACCTAAACTCCCCCAGAAACCATGGCAGCCGGTAGGACTGCAGTGCTGTGTGTATTCCCCCACCTGCTGGTCCTCCCGCTCTGAAGTCAACCTTCAGAAGCCAGGAGCCTCTGTGGAAACAGCATCTATTTCCAATGACAAGTAGCATGCTGACTCCAGGGAAATGAAGTTTGCACCCTAGGCAAGATGGGCCTGGACTGCTGCAGTGGGAGTAGCAATGCTCAGTGGCAAGGTTTTGGAGTAGGGACCTTAACAGCTCTAAGTTCAAAGAGGGACTCTTCCCTGCTCTGCACGGGGTCTATCTTTACCTTGCCTTGGGCTTTCCTGCCCCCACTGCTGCTTTGCCTGTTTGTGAAGCAACTTGAGAACTGCTGTAAATTGTAGCTCAAACTATCAAGGAAAACCCAAGTCACTGCCAGGAGTTAGTTCGCAAGCAGGTCAACAGTACCTGTTGTCAGAGTAGGAATCCCTGGGAGAGTGACAGAGTAGACAGCTGGGAACTTCTTGACAGCCTTCCCAGCGTAAGGCATCTCCACAGACCCCCTCGTCTGTGAAATGACAGAGTTATGTAATTGATGGAGGAGAAAAGAAATAAAGGAAAGAGAAATGAGCAACATTTGGAGTTTCTGTCCTGTGGAAAACAACAGCATTTCAGGACTTCTTTTATTCCTGCTTACGACAAAATGCTGATGAGTTAACTATTGGGTTTTTTAAGAGAACAGAAATTCTGCAGGAAAAAAAAAAAGAACATGTTGGAATATTTCATTTTAATTTTCAAAATCAAAAATATGGGCTTTTACTTTTGTGTGCTTCATAGCCAATGTTTTCTTGTAGAAGCTTCTTTTGTTTTGTAGCAGCTGTTTTTCTTTTCTCCCTCCCCTTTTATTCCCTTTCTCCTTTCTCCTTTCCTTTTCTTTCTGCAGATTTGTAACCACTAGACTGTTACATATGAAATATGGCCCATTTTGTTTTAGAGTAACCTCAAGCATCATGCTGAGGAGCTGGTTCAAAGCTTTGTCAAATACTTCCCCCAGACCTTAGATTTTCTTTTAAAGTCTCCTAGCCAAGTGTTAACTGAGCTTAGTCCTAGTTTTAAGATCTGAGAAGACCACATCTTGCAATGATTTGACTCTAGGCATGAAACAAGTGTACTGATTATGTAAGTTACACTTAGAGCTACACTCATACATCACAGGTTGAGAGTCTGTCCTGTTCCTTTCAATAGCACCTTAGAACTGCTGCTACACCAGAGGAATGTAATAAGATGCTGTGTTAGCAAGAGCAGGGAAAAGGAGTTCGATTTGGTGCACAGATGTATGCATGCCCCTCTTTCAGGAGAATCACGGGCTAAAATGAAGTATCCAAAAGGCAACTGGATTGTGGTTTTGTTATTCTAACCCAGTAAGACCTTCATGTCTTACTGTCTAATGCAACACTGACTGTAAATACAAGGGTTTGTTCTTGCTTACACCTGTGCAAATAAGGTGTAATGTAGTGTAGTAATGTTGGCCTTCATTTTACACTGTGCAGGAAGAGGAGTACCCATGAAAAGTGTACCATGCAAGGCCCAAATCCTCCACGGCTACATTACAGATTAGGAAGCACAAGAACTCTTGTGCTTTTGAACTTTGGGGTGAAGTTGATCCAATTTGGCACTTTTTTTTCCAGTATGAATATATAGTCCAGCTCCCTACCCTAAGGCATTTACACTCTAACCTATGTTGTTCTTTGAAGATATTTTGTCTAACATTTTTAAAACACTGCAATGATGGTCATTTGATAGCTTCCTTAGGAAATCTTGTTTTATGGTACACTTCTGTTAAGAGTTTTTAATGATTAACCTAATGTTTGTGGTAATTTCAGTCTATCACAACTCATCCTGCCCATCATTGGTGGGAGAGCAAACTCCTTCCTTTCTCTGGAGCTGTTCTTTCTGCATTTCAGGACTTAGCACAGCTCCTCTCCTTGTTATCATCACCACACCAAACAACAATAGTTTTTGTAGCCTTTATGCTGTCTTTTCTTGTGGACCTGCTTTTGTCTCCCAGGTGGTCTGTATCTCTTTTACATGGGTATTGCTCCAGTGGAGACCTTATTAATACCTTGGAAACATTATTTCATATGATGTGCATATTATGGTCTTGTTTGTACAGGATGATCTGTCCCCTTTTTTCCTTTCTTTTTTTATTTTTTCCCTCTATGAAGAATGTTACAGCACTGTCAACTCATGTTCAGCTTGTGATCCTTTTTACAGGACTGCTACCCAACCTTGTTCTGTACAAGTACAGTTGACTGTTGCCGCTTGATCTCTGCACTGTTTGTAGATTTGGTGGGTGTCCTCGCTAATCCATCATCTGGGCCCCAGTGAGAACATTAAATCATCCCTGTGGAACCTCACTAGGCCCATCTTTTTGTTTTGACAGTGAATGATTTTCCAGCTAAGTCTGCACTGTCTGACCCTTAGAGTACTTTTGTCTGGCCCACATTTCCTTATCTTCTTTTTTAAAGTAACATGTCAGTGTCAAAACCTTACTGAAGTCAAGATACATGATGTTTTCTCTTTTTCCCCTAAAGCTATTCCCCCGACATAGAAAAAGCTAGACTGGTTTGACACAGTGTATTTGTGGCAAATCCATGTTGGCTACTGCTCATCTTTTGTTTCCTTCTAGTTATACAAGTAATTTGTTTATTTGTACCACCATTTTTTCCCAGGAATTGGATTTTAGCTCTTTTATTTCTTCTTGAGTCCTCCTTTTTTCCTTTCTTTCTTTTTTTTTTTTTCTCTTCTTTTTCTCTTCTTTTTTTTTTCCCCCGCCTTCAGATACAGGCAGTCTTTTTGATATTTTGCAGTTTTCTGAAGCCTCAGCTTTCCTTTTGGGGATCTCAGTGCCCAGAGACATCTTCAGCCAACTCTCTAAATATCCTGGGATTTTCATTAAGTCCAGCTGATCTGAAAATATGTGAATTATCCTACTACTCTATACTGCAGCCTCAGCATGTGTTCAGGACTTTGTCGTGCTAAGTGCTGAACACAAGTAATAAAGACAGTTCTTTCACTGCAGACCTGATTAGCCGTACATAGGAATACGTGAGGCTGAGCAGAAGCCTCTGGCCAGACAGAGGCAGGTTAAACAATGAAACATCCTTCATTAGCTTAAAAGATAAAAGTGTCCTCCTGTGCATGGTCTGGCTGTTATCAAACGTTCTGCAGGCATTTCAGCAGGGGGGATTTTAAAGCAGGAGTCAGGAGAGGACAGTGTTTTAGCTGGCCTGCTTTTTTACCCAGATCTGCTAAAGCAATAGCAGAGGCAGATACAAAGACTACAATGGAGGGAGTGTTGGGAACAAACGGTGAAGAAGAGATGGCCTGGACTGCGAGGCTGGCTACTGTGTGCAGAGCTGGAAGCACAAGTCATGGGCTGAGTTAAAGCTGCTAAAACAAGTGGGGAATATAAGAATGGACCTCCTGCCATATGCCGTCTGCCAGCAGGTGGGGTCCACTGGGGTGTTTTGGTGGTGTGTGACACTGGCAGGTGCTTTCACCCAGCCTGCCTGCCCTGGAGCCCACGCAGAGACCTCCCGTCCTGGCGCTGTAGCTCCGGGGACGTGGTGTGAGTGCAACTGAGCCATGGTTTGAGTGAAACCTTATTTTGCCTTCTGTTTTCTCCCTCATTTGGCATAGGTTAAGCTGGACAGCTTTACTTGAAGGGGCTAGTGGGGTTCAATTTGGACTGGGCACATTTGCACTCTGATCTGCTCAGTGCTCAGCGGCAACTGCTGTCGATTCGTCAGCCCGGGGGCCAGGTGCGTGTTTGACACTGAGAGGAGGGCTGTAAACTTCTGCCCTTAATGCCTGGCATTACTTCCTGAGGCAGGGAAATGGGATGCACATCCTGGTGAGAAGGATGACCAGTGGAGGGAAGAAAGAGGAGGTTGTGAGAGGTCATTGGCCAAAGGTGTTTTTTAAGTCAGAAGTTTTAGAGAGCTCTGGGTCCTGGGCAGGGTCTAAGACACTCAACAGTTCAGAGATATCATTCCTGGCTTCTGAAATAGCTGAATTCAAGTTGACCCAAAGTGGCTAGATAGACTAACTATCCCAACCTTTTTCTCCTTGTACATCTGAGTCTGTTCTTGGAAATTACTATTTTAATTGTTGATTAATTAGTTGTGAGCCACAGGGGGTAATTATCCTGCTAATCACCAGGTTCCACAACCTCACCAGCCGCTCAGATTGCTCTCAATGGCAGCCCTTTTACCTCCATAATGCTAGACTGGCATTCATGAACACTGTTAATGCTGTGATGCTCCAGTGGAGCTCAGCCTTGCCAAATAGCAATAAGCTATACACACACTCTTTCACACCACAGGGCTCTTCACTGGAGAGATTGTTTCTGCATTCGAGAGCTTCATTAATTCAGTCATTGCCTCCTGCCGTCTAATGAGAGAGAAAAGTGCACTGGCTGAAGATTTCATCCCACTGCCCAGAAGGCTTAAATAAATAACTCAAACCCAAGGCCTAAAGCCCTCTGTCCCAGGCGTTGTGCACGGCCCCATCCGAGGCAGCCGACCGTGTTTGCCAGGCGGCCGCTGGACTGTGCTGCAGGTGTTCTCTGTCACCACGACACATGTTTGAACCAGGTGCCCTATGAAATCCGAAAAAGTGCACTTCCTCTGCTTTGTCAGCACGGCTCCCTTTTGCCTGCAAGGCTTTCAAAAGCATGAGGGAAATGACTCACCCAGCAGAATGTGAGAATTATCCTGTTTAGCTGCTCTGCTTTATCCTGTCAGAAACACACGATGAAAAACTCTAGTCACAAGAGACCGAGGGGGCTCCCATATAACTGACAGACACCAACTGTTTGAGAGCACTCAGATCCTGTTATCGAGAGGAGCCTGACCCCTGTGCTGCACCTCCATTTATCATCATTTTAATCCAATTGCAAGTCTTTTCAAAAGTCTCTGCGTTCTTTCATCCTTTTCCCACTTTCTCTTACCCCAAATGTTCTCTTCTTTCCTCTGTTTTTGTTTTGTTTACTTTTAAACTCCCTGCCCTCCCAAATATTTTTTGTTCTTTTAACTTGGAAAAGTATACATTTTCAGAGATGATCCCAGGCCAAAATTTCTCTAATAAAGTGGTACAAAGAGAAGATTACTTCACCAAATCAATGGAGTCAGTACAGACTTAGCCGTCGAACTTGGCAGAATTCATCCAGCTAAGTAATTTTTCAGGTTTTTTTCCTTTTTCATGTTCATAGTGATCCTGAAAGGTTCCAGATAGCAACTGAAAATAGTGTACTCATACAAGCTAAGGCCCAGATTTCTCCATCTTGTGTTTGTCATAAAGGTAGTGTTACTCTGACGGTATTTTATACTCAGAGCAAGATAGCTCTTATCAATGAGGTCTGAACCTTCTTCATGGAGGCACTCAAATGTGTGACCACTTCCTAAGCACTTAGGGAGAGTTTGTGTTTAGCTTCCTCTATCTGTCTAAATGCATTCTGAATCAGTGTCCAAAAGAGTCAAGGGAAAAAAACACTATTGCCATTCCTGTTTTATAAAAAGAAGAAGAAGAATGATGCTGAATTATTCTGTCCCTTGAAAATAGAATCTTGCTGTTGATATGCTGACACAGTCCTCCTGACTGTATTGCTTGTCCACAGTTGGACCTTAGTCAGGATCTGACTGGGACCACATGTTCGGCTGCGGAATTTATCTTATTTTTGAGTCCCCATTCAACACAGAGAAAGCCACAGGAGAATGTGGAAGTTGTGAGTGGGTCATTCTCCTTTCTGCTGACCCACTAATAGGTGATGCTCACATGGTTGTCCTGTGGCTTGGAGCCAGAAGAACCCCTAGAATGTCTCTGAATGCAGCTGTGGGAAGGTGAAGAAGAACCTGCACCCAGAGTAGGAGGTTTAAGGGAACATAGCACAAGTACCTGCTAAACAGGAACTCCTGGGCTACAGTCAGATCTAGTTCTGTGAATACTCTGAAGTAGTTATAATGCAGCATATAGGCTGAAGAAATAGGGAGGAGGCTGTAGTTTTCAAATTATTTTGTATTTTCATTAGGGAAAAAAATTGAGATGATGAAATTTCTCAGAAATCAGAAACGAAGCAAGCTTAAGCTCAGAAATTGTTTACTTTGCCTCAAATCTGCATGAACTGGCTCAGGGTTATGTGAAACATCTTGGTTTTCATGGTGTCAAACACTAGTCGCACTTTATCCTTGTATGTACTCCGATGCTATCAGGACTCATCAGTGTTTCTCCAGTAAAGCTGCTGACAATAAAGTCACGCCTTCTGAAAACAAAACAAAGACCAAATAGTTTTACCATGCTTTTGTGTCAGTATGTTTTATGCATGTTGTCTGAATGATACAACTGCAACTGCCAAGAAAATAAAATGAAGATCACAGTCAACAAAAGGTAAGCTGAGCATTAGAAAGGGCTGAGGTCTAATTCTGGTCTGAAATATGGTTCAACAATGATGAACCAATTTCAGCAACACTTTTGAGTTTCCAGTGCTAAATAGTTCTGGGTTTCTAGTCATTGTTTATCGACCCTGTCATGTGTAACAAACAGACATGAGATTCCCTAAAAACTTGGTTGGGAAACTTCATGTCATTCTCTCAGTTCAGTGTTTGTGTTGGGAAAGAAAAGATGGTGGCAAAAATACAGCTGAAACACCAAGTACCAACACCAAGTAGGAAATCATGTCCAGTCGAGCTGCTAAACAGAGGCTGATGAGAGGAAAAGGAAATTCACGGCCATTCCCACTCAGGATTATGGGCAGCCTGAACTTTCCTCTCTGGTTCCCCTTCTTATCTTTTCCTGAATGAAACAAAGCTAGACTAAGTGTTAATCTAAGTATTTTTGATTTTCAAGATATTCAAAGATCAAAAACCTAGGTGCAACTATCCATTGTTCTTGAAATGATACTGCAAGTTTTCCAAAGCCATCTGCAGGGAGAGGTATATCTCTGCTAAACTAGAGCATCCATGCACTCCTCCTTATGCCTCTGATCTCTTATGTTCAGGTCAGGATCTACTCCTATCTATTTACTCATTTGCTTCACAATTTATACCATATAGCTTCACTAGTTTTCTAGAAAAATACACCTGTGTTAGGTAACACAATTGAAAAAATAAATTTAAAGTCTGTAACAAGGAACACCTCCATTGAGCCCATTTTTTTCAGGTGATGAAAAAACACAGGGTGCATAATTCAATTATACACCACCTTAAAAGCATTGCAAAGACTGTTACAGATTTGTATGGTAAAAATGTCACCTTACAGGGACATTACAATTGTCACTTACATGAGGATATTCTTAGAATGTAATAAAAAGGGAAAGCTTGAACTATTTATTCTAGCAGAGTTTAAATTATTTCCATGCAAACTTTTCTGAATTGATAAGACTGAGAATGTATTGCCCTTTAAAGTAATGTTAATAGAAATGTATAATTTAGAAGCCCTAAAAGCACAAAATGCATGAAAAGTATCTGATGTCATGTGAAACTTTATATTCACCTGATTCTCCAAAGTGGTTGGGAAAAGCTGTAGTCCCGCTCTAACGATCTGTTCATTGTTTACATTTGCTGCCTTTTCTGGCAAAAATATTTTGTATTGCTTGAGAGCCCCATTAGCACTGCAGCATGGGAGCAGCCAGGAAAGAGGATTGCCTCCAGTTCCTTCCTCTGTGTGAGAAGCAAAATATTCTTGCAAGTTCATTGTCATTTTAGCATCTGTGCAAATCTACTTCATAAACTGAAGGCAATGGATCTCCCTTGCTTTATTGAGGCTGTCACTGGGGCTGTAGGGCTTTTCTTGCTTGCCTGGACACTAAACAGAACCAAAGGAATCCAGCATGACTCTCTGATCACAGGCTCAGTTTGTAGTGCTGATGGTTGTGAGGAAATCCATACAATAACTGCTCTACCCAGAAACTGAACAGCTCTCTTAGCCAAAAATAAACCTGGAGCCCCAGTAACTTTAACAACTTTAACAAACACTTCTATAGCTTCCCTTGCTGAGTTTTAGAAGGCTTCTATGGAGTCAGAAAGGAATCCTTCTTAATAAAGAATTGATTCAAAAAATTCTGGAGTTTTCCTATTAACAAACAGTTGTGAAATTCTCATATTAATTCATTATTTGAAGTTATTTTCCAGTGAATTAATGAAAAAAGACCAAGGTTTCAGATAGAGTCAGTTGTAAAGGTTAGAATTAACTGTGCCTTCCCACTGTGAAGCATGATACTGACTGATACGAGTTGAATTGCATAACTTGAGCTATACAAATAATAATGTGTCTAATAATGTACAAATGTTGAAATACAGAATATTTTATTTGGTCAGTCTATGTTAGTTCTGTAAGTCACCTTATCAAGCCTTGGAAACATAATCACATACCATTAGTGGATATCAAGTTATGATTTGGATTTTAGTTTGGATGTAAGAGTTTAGTAATGCCAACACATATTGAAAGCATGGCTGTAGCTGCCAAATACATGCTTGTAAGAACAGTATAGGAGACTTCTGGGACTTCATGTGCACCCTGGTATTCCTTTCTTTACTTTTACTTGTTTTAATGTAAAACATTAAGATATATGTATACTGGTATTTTAATGGTGTTATTTTAAGGGAGAGCAAACATATTCTTAACCCACCTCTACCTTTAACCAAATTTTTCAGCAGGGAATTCATTAGAATTTATGTACACTGTATTTTTGCAGGGGTTTCTCATGATTGTAACTCAGAAGAATTTCAGAATATATTTTCTGGTCTGTTTGGTAAGATCATACTTTACCTTCAGTGCTCAGGGAGTCTGTAACTCGCATGACATCTCATAAGGAGCTCCCAGAGGAGTTGTAGAAGGCTTGGTTTTGTTTTTTATTTCAGTGTGAAAGCAAATGTACCTGAGAATTTATTGAAGTTTTAAGAGTTACCTGAATAAACTGGAGAGTTTATTGCAATAAACTATATTTGTCTGCTCATGGTAAACATCTTAGCTGTGCTTGCAATCTTTTAAGCTAAGCTGTCACAGTCCCAGTTTTCTCACTAGCTATCAGGCAGGTATTCAAGCTGGAATCTTTCCCATGGTTGATGTAGATGGACAGCCAATCTCACAAAGACTGTGGGGATAAGAACTTCAGTAGACCATAACTGGGGTTGCCAGAGATGCTGTGTGTCAAGAGCACAATGTTGGTTTCAGTGAAATTTGCACCTGCTTACAGCAGATTTGCACTTCTCTCCAGCACAGAGGAGGGAGGAGGTGTGTGTGGCTGATTCCAGTCACAGAGCTCTGGGGTGTGTGGCTGTTCCTGCCTGCTGGGAAGATGCTGTTGGTAGGTCCCAATGAGCTGACCAAAACATGAACCAGACACCCCAGATGCTTTGTAATGGCCCTGATCACTCATCTTAAGGTAAAAAACTTACTTGAAATCCAGGCATTTGCTACAACATGTGTTCCTACAGATTTGCCTACAGGCTGAGGTAGTGGCAATAAAGTGTCAGATCCAAGTGCTCAGTGCAGGGAGACTCTTTCAGACTAACTAACCACGCTTTCAGACCAACCAACTGCTCCTCATTTTTAGTTGTCTGATTCACCACTGCTGAATCATCAGAGTAACTGACAAAACAGTAGGTCATCCTCTTGATCTAGAAATCCACTTGAGAATGAAGTCATGGCTATAAGGCACCTAAAGGAGCTCTTCCTTGTGTCTGTAGGCAGAAGTGACAATTCTGAGGTAAAAAAAGGCAAGTGCTAGCACCTGAACAGGCCAAGGGAATCTCCAGGCTTAATATAGAGGCCGGCATTTGGCCTACTGTAAATGTTGTCATTGCCCCACTTTGCCCATCCTGTTTCTAGTATTGTCATGGCATCAATCATTCCTCCTTCATTGCAAAGCAGTGGGCACCTGGCAGATGGCAACTCCTTCCTCACTCCATGGATGTCACAGAGAAAGTGGAGCCTCTCTCATGACTGTTGTTCTCACATGCCACGTTTCAGAAACAGGTTGGTCTCCTTGCTGATGTCTCCCTCCAGAACTGCAGGGCTTATAGGCCAGATGCGGTGACATCTTAGGTTAGATGCAGTGACATTTTGTCTATCTCTGCTGCCTCCTTCAGCATGAATTGTTGTATCCCCCCTTGCTCTCCCCTGCTCTCTCAAATGAAAATAAAGGAGTTTCTGTAGCTCCTTTAAGTCCCACAGACAGTCTAAAAGGACCAGAGCAGGCTCTCATGTCCCTGCCACTTCTCTGTGGCCATGTGTTGGTTTTTTGCAGGTGACTGTAAGTTTAAAGAGATCACAGGGAGATGTCTCTGTATCAGCTCTGGCTCAGCTATGAAATACTCTGAAAAACATTAGTCTTGGTGTCCCTGTCACATTTTTTCTCACCAACTCTGAACCGCAAGATGCACAGAAATCAGGAGAATCTCATTCTTGTGAGATTTCTTGTTCCCTTAACACCTCATATGTGCCTCTTTACTTTTCACCTTTGGGCAGAAATGGGGCACTCAGATCAAGGCTGAAAGAATGCTACTGTCCTGGCTGTGAAAGCGAGGGTTTACTTCTGTGTTTCATTTTGGTGGTTTGGTTGTTGTTGGGATTTTGTTGTTGTTTGTTTACTTGTGTTTAAACCAGCAAACCCAAATCTATGAGATACCTACAGAGGCTTGGATTAAGGAGTGCAGGGCAAATGATGAGGTGTATGAAGATGTATTACAATGATAGGTTCTCTCTAGCCTTTTAGATTAGGATGAGGAGTGAAAAGTGCCAGTTGGTGTTTTTTAATCTAGGCAGCAGCACATTGAGGTCTTTGTATTCAATTTTCTTACATGCGGAGAAAGAGAGGGAGTGGAGGGAATTCATGGGTATACTTAGTATGAGCATGGTGCTGTAACATGGTCCCATTAAATGAACAATTAATTTGGGTATGATTTATCTCCTCTCTCCCACGTGCAGACAACAGAATGAAAGTTTGGGTTTCAAAAAGAAGGTGGTCTAAGGACAGTGTTTTGCACAAGGTAAGGCAAGCTCCCCCTGCCTGATCAGAGATATCAGCCTCTGTGAGAAGGTGACAAACCACAGAACTGCAGCAAAAGGTAGGAGCCCCATTTCCCCGTCAGTCTCCTTTGGCGAGGTGTTGCTGGTGGCTTTTCTTGTGGCAAATGAGAGTGCAAGGTACTGTGTTGTGGTTCTGGGCCTGCTTCTCTGCTCCTGAGCTGTCACAACCTCTTAGGGTTTTTTTCTGCATTGCTCTGTCTACAACAATGTCATGTTACGAGACACACACTTTGTATCTGCTGATGTCAGCATGAAAAGAAAAGGAAATCGTCTTTTCACTTAAAGTGTTGTAAATCAGCCCAGTAAACCAGACTATACGTTATGCTTTTGTTACTGAGAGTTAAATTACAAGGAAATGAATGGCGCATAATAAGTCCCCGTGTCACCGAATTCTCCACTTCTCGCACAAACAGATTTTCGGTGCTCGCTCCATCGCTGGGGAAGAGGCGCTCTCTAGTGGCTTTTTGTCTGAAAAAATGCTGCTGGGTGGTGGCAAAACAGCTCAAAATAGATTCATCTAAATCTAGAGGGGGTGATTATGAGAAGAAGTTGTGTTCAGATGTCATGTTATCCCACTCCAAGATTTGCTTTGGTGAAATAACATATTCACAAAAAGACTAAGGGATTGTTTTGTATTTATTGAAGGCATTATTAGTTAAACTGTGAGTTCATGTTTATCATTTTTGCAGCCGTATTGCATCAAGGATAACACGGTAACAAATATTTCAATTTTGAAAATAAATGTTTGTTTCTCTTCTAAATTATGTTTGGTGATCAGCACTTCTAGGGCTGTGCTCTCTCCAGCTGGGTTTGGTGGTGGAAGACTGCAGAGCAAATGTGCACTGCTGGTCACCTGCTTGAGGTTTAACAGTGGAGTTTGAACAGATCCCTAGAACTAGGTTTGGAAACAGGCAAATCCAGGCTCACATTTACATACCTTAGGCAGCCATTTCTGTGTGCAACATGTGTGCAACAGCTAGGTACAACTAATCTCTCTTTCATGCCAGATTTACAGACACTTATAGCTACTGTTGTCAAAGGGAATCTAAAATGAGAATCCAATCATCTGGGACTGTCTCAGGAGAATGTCAGCTAAGAAAGGGGGATCCTTCATGTACAAGTCATTCTTTCAGGCAGGAAGGGCATCCAGGAAAATGTTTTGTTTGCAGCATTCCCACCCCTTCCCACACCCCTTCATCCCCCTGCAGAACCAGGCTCTGCGCAGCTCAGAGAGAGATGTGTCAGCAGGGGAAGGGGGGGCAGAGACAGGGAGGCAAGTATGTCACATCTTTTCAATCTCCTAAGCTTGAGCCTAGAAAGTGTCTGCACATTCAGGAAACCTTTTTCTGATATTGGTTCTTTGGGAAGGGTGACAACAAAGAGAGACTGAGGGAAGAGTTTAACTGGAAACAAAGGCAGGTATAGAAGTTCTAAGGATTTGAGCTTTTTCCTTGTCCCCTAATGAATCCTGTGTCATCTGCTAGTTTTAGGCAGTAAGCCTTCCAGCCTTCTGTACCAGGAGAGTTCAGTTAAGATCTTGATGTGTTTTGGGCACGATCCTGCTGCAGGATGATGGTAAGAGGGATATGAGTTGGTTTGTGACTGCTAACACAAGACAGTATTTGCTCAGCCCCTCTGAATTCAGCACGATCACACCGCTTGCAGGCTGAGAAAAGCCCTGCTAGGGATACATCACTTGCAGGCTGACTCAACTAGACCACTATCCCTCTTTGGTCTGTTGGCCTTCCTGTGCTTCAGTTTCTACTCCAAGCTAAAAAATTTCTCTGCTTCAGAGCTCTTTTGTGGAACAAGGTGACTGCATTGTAATCTGATTTTTGAAGCTGTTGGCTTCAGAAACTGGTCTCCTAGAATGCACTGTTCTTCCACACTCATAAAACTCAACCTCCACGCCATGCACATGATTCTAGCTGTATGAAACAAGATAATACCTTTAGAGACAACCAGTCAGGCTCAAAAACTACCACACCTTCTTCTTGGCAAAACATTTTAGGACCTTGACTCACAAACACAAGACCGATGCAGTTACTGGTTCCAAGTGGTCCTTGGTCCCATTCCTGAGCGGTGCTGCTGTCTGTGCCTGCAATGCTCAGTTTTACAGCTCAGTGTTGGTAACAAGATATTACCAGTGTGTTCAGGATATGAGCAGGACACTGCAGCACTCAGGGTGCTGTTCCTGTCACAGGGGAGGAAGCCTCCAGCAGAGATGCAAGGCAGGACTGAAAGGCTGCTACTGCAACTCTTCAAATGTAATCCAGTCCTTCCATGAGTCAACACCCTTCACTTTGTGTTGTCTGTCTGTTGGAGTGTCCAGCCAGTAAGAGCGCAGGAAGAGGTAATCAGGGTACTTTGTTGTCTAAGGATCTATTGTCTGCATTTTGCAAAAAGGTAGACATTTATAATGTGAGGAAATGAGAGATTAAAGGACGGCAGTGTATGAAGAATTGATTATCCGAGCTTCTAAGCAGAGTGAGAAATGGCTCTTCATTTGTAAACCTTTTTTCCCCTCTAATAAACACTGTGAGACATCATTTTGTATTAAAAACTAATGTATGTGGCTCCTTTTTTAAGGGGAAGAAAAGAAAGAAAGAAAGAAAACACTTTGTTTCTCAGAGGCACCATATGTACCACATGCTGCAGTTGCTATGGTAATTATTCGCATTATTGAATAGCACTGCAAGGGGTTACACAGAAATGAATCTGACTGGCCAAAATGCTTGTTAGAATGAGTATGTCCAGTTATTTATAAAAGCCTCCATGAAGCACTCAAGGAAAATAAGTATGTGAGGGGGAAGGAGAGAGGAGAGGAAGAGGAGAGGGGGAACATTTTATAAAGCTGAGACCAACACACTGACATTACATCTTTTTCACTCAATGGGAGATGGCATTCCATAAGCCTTCTTGTAGAAGAAATACTAGCAAACTAACTTGTGTTTACTTAAGTTATTAAGTTGTTGCCAATAAGATATGGAGTAATTTCTTCACAAAAATATCAATGGGGAGCCAAGCTTGAGGCTCCAGTAGAACTTCAAGGGTTAACTTTGATCTGTCAGGCTGGACTATGTCTGTACTTTTCTTGTCACTAGTTGAGTCAGTCCTTGTGTGCTGTAGGGCTGGCTTTTCAAGGGGAGCACTCACCTCCTGAGCTGACTGAAATCCTGAGGGAGTGAATCACCTTGAGATAACAGTTTCCAAGACTTCAGCATTGGCCAAAGCCAATGTGATTCGAGGTTACAGCCTAAGCGTGATCTACAACTGAACAATGTTACTTCAGAGTTTTTCTGAAACATAACATTGCAATTAATGGAGCTATTCATGGAAGAAATATTCCTAGGCAATGTAAATAAATTAGCAGGAATTAATTTAGCTAATTAATTTGATTGCCGTAAATTGATAAAATTTTACCAAATGTATAAATCATATCTGTGTATTTTCTATAAGGAGATGATTAATGTGCCTTGATATCAGAGGCACAGGTGAAGCTAAAGACCTTGTTGTGCTTAAATCTAGAGAAAGGTACTCTTCCAGTGACACTAGAGAAATGATGTCCTCGGACTGCATGTAGCTAAAGGCGTGTCTGTGTAGATTGGTATTTGCAGTGACCAAATTTTGTGGACTATGGAAGGAGGTAATGAGGAAGGCCACTCACAGGTCTGAGATACTGAAGTTCTGATTAACTTTGGCAACAGAGTTTCTGGGCAATAACCAGAATTCAAGAAGATATTTCCAGTTTGGAAATGTGATCTGAAAAACAGTAGAATGAAATTCTGGAAGAACAAGGTATGTATCTTACTGGGAAGAATCTGTTGCAAAAATGTCAGATGGGGAACAAAGAGATAGAATCTTTGCAGAGCCAGGAGCCAAAAATACGGCAGCATTATAACAAAAGCAGAAGTGCTAGCACATATATATGTATATGTGTAAAAATATATAAATATATATAAAATATATAAAATTGACAATAAATTTGGGACAACAGGTTTTTTTTGCTCTATTGAGTACTTGAAGTAAGTATCCAGTTTGGGGTCTGTGATACAAGGTATGGATTGCTGGGCTGGGGAACAGAGGTGACTGACAGCAACCAACAGAAATTCAGAAAACGTGGCTGGTGAAGACAAACTGAAGGATTTAATGTTGTTCAGTCTACCAGAAGATACTTAGGGGAGATATGATAACTCTACAAGCCAGAAAAAGCTTGCTTCAAAGAAAGGGGAATAATCTATTTTCCTTGCCTATAAATGGAGATGGAGAGAAGCAATGGGTTTAAATGGAGCATGAGATTTAAGGCATGATTAGGAGAACCTTTTGCATTGTAAGGTTTGTGGAGGACAGCTGGGGGCTCCTGTCTTTGAGGTATGAAAGAGCTAGAGATTTTCCTGTTCTAGAAGGAGGAGGTAAACAATGTCATCCTCAGAGGTCTCCCTGTGATTATAAATAAATCCCCATGAATCCATACCATAATGTGTATAATGACTTGCAATCTTTAATTGAGATTTCAAACTTGCATCAGGATTGGGCTTTTGATTCAAACTCTTTATGGACTGTGCTGCTTCTCTGAAAGGATCTCTCAAGGAAGTTAAAGAAGCCCTCACAGAATGAGAGAAGTGGAGCATGGGGAAAAGTAGAGAAGAATACCCTATGAATCAGTGTATGCCAAATGGAAGGAGTCCAGTTAGGTTGGCTTAGTTTGAGGAGAATTGTAGGGATGCTGTCCTGTCCAGAAGGAAGGTTGTTTTCTAACTGAACGTGCATATGAGTGACTTTGAATTAACTACCTTGTTAATGTTAGGATGAGCCCCTTTGCATTGGGAAAGAGGTTCTGCAAAGTTGAGACAGAAGTAGCAGGAGCTATTGCCCATGTCTCATAGGTCAGATTTTCAGGTGAGAAGAAAGGAAGTCAGAAGTGTAAAGGAACAGCACTCCCAGGGTTGCTCTGCACTCTGCAACCTGCTCTGTGCCATGACACATTTGGTTTCCCCAGACAAAGAAATGGATGTGAGTGTCTAGGTGGAATATCTGTTTCTCTTCCCACTGCAATGCTTTATCATGAGTGCAGGCCAAGGTTTGCCCCCAAGTCTTAGCTTTGTCCACATGAAGCAGTTGGCCCAGCCTGGGACTTGCTTTGGGTGCACAGCAGTGACCAGATGCGGCACCCAGCTAAGAGGGGATGGAGGTGAAGCCCCACTAAGAGGTCTGCCAGGGAGCACATGTCATCTGAGTGCACTCTCCTGGTAATCAAGGAAATTGCTTTAACAAGCTATCCTCAGGGGTGTCTCAACACCGAGGATTCTTCTGGCTCAAGTGTTTGTTTTTGGTTGGGATTGGATTTCACAGTTGCTTTCTCCCCTTGTTCTGAGCTTCCTCTTTGTGCAACAGAGGAGACATGTTTTGTCTGTGCACAGGATTTGGTCTGTCACCTTTGGAAAGCCATCTTCCAAGCAGATGGAAGCAAGACTCAGCAAGCAACCCCTGCAGCCAGAGACAGAGAAGCTTTTTTTAGCTGGCAAGCAGGGAGCTTCTTTTGCCTGCAAGTCTGTGTCCATCTCCTCACCAACTCCCATTAATTATGTCAGCTTGTCTTTCACCCAACTTCCAGCCGCTCCTTTTCAATGCCCACATCTGTGACTACCAATTAACACAACAGCAAGTTGGAACAGTGCTACCAGGCAGCCCCCTGTAGCCATAATGGCATTAAAATACTGTTTTGACCTGAATGAATTCTCTTTGTTGGACAGTTACAGCCTTATGGAGGCTATAATTACAATGGTAGCCTTAGTTCTGCAGATATAATTTAGCAGTGATGGACTGAGAACAAACAGGATTACAAAGCAGACCGTCTGCCCAAATATTCATCATTTAGGTCATTTAAAAATCTTCAAGAAATCATTACAGCTGAAGCTGTAATGTACAGTGTGGGATTACATGCTCACTCTTAACAGCATAGCTTGTCACTTGTTATGGGAAGCAGGCAGCACACGAACAGAATTTATTTTTGAGCAGCATGTGACATAAATAGTAATCTTCAGAGAGCTCACCATTAAAAACATCACCAGAGACTCCACTGCAATCTAAAGTATTTGGTGAAGCCATGTTTTGAGAAGAGATTGTAGTTTACCACATAAAATATTTAGATAAGGCATTAAAGATGTGCTCAGCTTCCCAAAAATGCAGAGGGTACCTGACAATGCATTATTAACAGCTTTGAAGTTGAGCGGCGGGAGGGCAGAAGAGCAGAATCAAGACGGAGGGAAAGCTTATGTTGGGTAAAGAGATTTTGTAGTAAGTGCTCCAAAGCCTGGGCCTGGAGGGAAGTGAAGGCAAAGAAAGCTGGTGACTTAGTAGGAAAGGATGCCCACCAGCCATTACTATAGCAATGAAGAGCGCCTGGGAGGCATATTCAAGCTGCGGAGGGCAGAAATGTCAGAGAAAAGGATGCCTGAGGGGAGCTGAGAGGCAACTGATAAATGAAATGGGAATTGAAAACGGATTGACAACTTTTCGCCTTTTCTTGCAACCAAGTAAATAATTATTACCCTGAGAAGGCCAACTTGAAAGCTTAGGATAGGCTTAGTCTGTTGCTGAATACCTGTCTCCCCTACACAGCCTGCAGTTAGCTTGCTCCCTGGGAGCTCTTCCTCAGGAATACATGCTGACTAAGCCCTCTGCAATCTAGGAAAGCCCTCACGTGCCTGCTTTGAGCCAGAGTAGCCCACCAAGTAGTGCATAAAGCAGCTTGTCAGGCACCTCAATAGATGGGCACTAGAGCTCTGTATGAGTCCCTGATGGGAACCCCATCTGTGCTGGGCACGGGGGCAGGGCTGAGTCAGGATGCCCACTCAGGGTGCTGCAGCCTTGGGGGCTGCCAACCAGCAATCTGCCTGCACACTGGGTGTACTTTAAACATTAAATCTCTGTTCTTACTTTCCAATTCTTTCTGAACGAATGACTTTCTCAGGAAAGATTTCATAAGGTTTTTAGGGAGCTTGTGTCATTTGATGGCTAGTGACCTGGAGACATGCAATATATTTTGGATTAAGTTAAGCTGATCTCTACAATCAGAATGGGAAGGAGAGAAAAACAAAACTTAAATCTTTGTGCTTTTAAAGGGAAATGAAAATGTTTAAAGCTTCTGTAATATGTAAAGTTAACAGAACTGCAAATCAGTAACTGTTTTCTGAAAGGCTCTGTGGACAACCTATGTCTTCCACTATTGCTAAAAGACAGGGACCTTAAAAGAAAGTACAGGGAGCTGGGTAGATTTTAACTTTATAACTTTGAGTGCCAGATCTTTCAGAGCCTGTGTTTTGCACATATGATATCCTGCCCTTCTGTTATTGCCACAAGCTTCCATGACAAGATCTGGAGAAGCACATTTAAGGGGAAGGGTGTATATTTTCATATTGCTGGGAAATTAAATATAACTCAGTGCAGGTATATCTGGGACAAGGAAGAAATATGATGGAGAACTGTGCTGAGGGAGAGAGAGATATGGAGTGCTGTTTGATTGTCCCCAAACCCATAAAAATATTAATAAAATAGTTTTTCTTAAGGTTACCAGGAATAAAACATTCTCAAATTTTTGGATGAATCAAAAAGAAGAGATTAAAGTATTTCAGCTCTATATTCTAGTTTTTCAAAGATTTTTAGAAATAACTGAAAAATTAAAACAAGAACAAGTCAGATCAATCTCATGCACATTTTCTGAATATATGTTCAATTATCTCACCCAAGTGAATAATGAAATAAAAGAAAGATGGGCCTGGACAGATCAGTGCTGGGTCCTGCTTCAAGCATCCCTCCAGCTGGTGAGAGATCCACTAGCAGTACATATTCTTTGTCAGTGACTTTTAATCAGTCTGGTACCAATTCTACAGTGATTTCTTCAAAGCTTTGTTTCTGTAGTTATCGGGAACAGCATCAGAGACTCTCACAGTACATGCTTCCCCTGGATCCTGTCAAAAAGGGATTTTTGCTACACTATTTCCAGTGGGTACTGATGGGACAAGATGTCATTTGTATAGACTGAGGTGAAGGATGTTTCAGTGATGAAAATGAGAAATCATGAGAATCTGTGTGAAAGCTTGACTAAACAGGAAACGCTCAGAGATGCTGCTCTGAAAGCTACATGTAGAGCTTGTGTGTTGGCTGGGTTGGAATACTGAGGGGAAGATCCCAGTCATAGACATCACTTGGACTATGGGCAGGATGGGCATAATATTCAGAGCAACTGAAAAGGAGGAAGTGAGGGAGCCTTGAAGTACAGGGAGAGGCAAAGTCTCATTCTGAAACAGCTGAAACATACTTGAAATAGAATAATTGAAATTCAATTTGACAGTACATTCTGACACTTCCAAAGTAAAGTAATTTCAGGTATGTATCATGAACTGAGGCAGAATAGATAGCAAACAATTTCAGACAAAAAGATAAAAACAGGGAGGAAACGTTTTTGAAATGTTGTTTTGTTCAAAATTTTCCTCTTCCTTTTCCCATTTTTTTTGTGCAGATTTAACTAGATTATCAAAGTGTTCCATACAAGCTCACATTTTGGAGCCACCTGAAATACCTTTTCTTTGGCAAATTGATGTTTTGTTGAAATTGCTTTACCTTGATTTGACTTCAGCCCTAAAATGAAAGTGGGGACTTCCATGAGCATAATGATGCAGAGGAAGAAGAGGAGTTGGAAAACAGCAGGGGCTTAAGATGCAAAATAACAGTGGGAGTGATAATAAAAATATTTAAAAGTTCTTTGGCAAGAAATTGTAAGAAGGGGAGCACGAGGGCACATGGGATAAACATATTGAGGGGCCTGACAAGCAGAACAGATACAGACAATCTTTCTCTATGTGGAGACAGGTACGAGAAGGCAGGGTGAGGAAGCAACTAAAGCAGTGAAAGGGTCTGTAGATGAAGTGAGGATGCTTCCCTCCCATCTCTCTTCATAATTATTTTATATGGTTTTTGTACTGCGCACACTCTTCAGAAATCAGTGAAGCTTCTTTTCTTTCCCTCTTCATGATCAGTTCATTTTCTTCTTGCAGCAAAACTGGCACCAAGTGTAATTATTTCCTGGTGCCTCTGTGCAGTTACCTGTGCCTCCCAGCAGGGCCTTGGCTTCGACTCAGAGAGACTCTCCTGCTCTCCTCCCTCGGGTGATGTGGCTCCGTATGAATAATTTCCTGAGAGGTTTCTCAACTTCCCTGTAGAGTAGGTTTCTTCTTTCAGGCCTCAAGTTTTCATGACAACACACTCGCCCTTGCTTTCAGGCCAGTTTATGCTGGCTCTGCTCTTTTCTCTTCTCTTTGGATATTCTTTTATTCAAACAACTCCTGCAACACATATAATTTCAATTACCCTGGAGGTTTACACAGTGCTTACAATGAACTGAGCTGTGCTTCTAACTTCTGCCCATTATATTCTGACAAAGGAGCTCAGAGGCAAGGCTATGTGACTGGTGAACAGTGTGTGAGGCAAGGTTCAAAGGGAAGGAGCTTATACAATAGTTACTCATAACTCTTTTCCATTTTTCACAGTGTAGCTCTGTCTTTTAATATTGAAATTCAAGCTGCAATCAGGGGCCGAGCAACTTAATCTCAGAAAAGATTTTTGCTAAAGGTAATGGGGGAAATGCAAATCGGCTGTTTGTTTGTTTGTTTATGTTCCTGGATAGTAAGAAGGCAATTGTTATTCCAAGCATTCACTTTAATACATTGAAGAGTTCTCTTTATAGAAAATTCATTTAACTGAAGAATATCCAGCATGCAAGGGACTGCTTCATGGGAACTTCTATGTCCACAGGGCTTTTGGTTTGCCGGCTCCTCAACCCTTGTCCCTTCCACATCAAAGTCCTAATTGTAACATCCCTAAAAGCCTGGAAAGTTGCCCATTGTAACCAAAGGTTCCATACATTATTTAAAATCAGAGGAATAACATTTCTTTGCTACAGGGGAACTGGTAGTGTCCGCTGTCTGGCAGTGCCTAAAAATAAAATGCACTGCACACAGATGGAACATCTCCTGCTTTTAGAAGTGAGGATTCCCCAGATGGGTGCCTTTGAAAGTAATTTAGTGTTGCCCTACTCCTTACATTCATCAGTGTGTGCAATCTGGTAACATCTTACAAGCACACCTGGCCAGGAGAGAGGATTGTATTATAAATGCCTAACAAAAGGAATCTCCCTTTCCTTTCTCTCCTCCTTCTGCACTTACTAAGCTAATTACTTCATTTTTAAAAAGGGAGAAGCTTGTCTCTCTTCATCCTTCATATCCCTCCCATCTCCCTGGCTTGATCTTTGAATGCCGTGTGCTTTGACTGTGAAATGCAAGGTAAAAACCTCACATTCACTTTCCAGTTGGAATTTCAAGGCTGGATTTTTTTCTAACCCAGCTTTCAGTTGTTAGTCGAGGGTCAAGTCACCGTAGACAAAAGCTTTCAAACTTCAGAAGAGATAATTCAGCAAGATTGGTTGAGGTGCTGATGTAAGGGAGGTCTGACCAGGGCTCCTTTTGGTTAAGGGTGACAGTGCAGATAAGAACGTGTTAATGGATGCAGCCTTTTACCTTCTGACACCTCACTTGGTCAGAATTACCTTGTTGTCACCTTGGATGATCATTCTACCGGGTATCAGGGACTTGGACAGAGGATCTGCTTCTCTGATTGCAGCTGAGCTATCGAAAGGAAAGTGGGATAGGTACAGCCTAACATGGCTATTTTTGACTTGAAACAATAATAGTTATTCTGATTTTTTTTTAGATGTCTGAAGTCTTTTTGCCCCAAGCGCTACCGCCTTAACATACTGATAACTGCACTCCAGGTGGGACAGACCACCGTGTTCTCACAAAAACCTGCCTCTTCCAAATGATGTTTTGGAGAATGACAGCAAGAGCATCAGCAGTCAGCTCAGGGGTAACAGGCATGCCAATGATGTTCTGGAAATTCATTGCTGCTTCTCCACTAATGCTGGCTTGCATGCTATCTCTTGCACAGCTTGAATGGACAGGGAAGAATTAATACTTTTTATTTAATTAAAAAGCTACTGAGGTAGCAAATAAATTCAGCAAGGAGCTTTTCCCTACCTTCAGAAGGAGTTTTTATTATTGGTGATATTGTTGTGACGACTCAAAGCTCTGTTGAATTTAGGATCTATCTGGGGTTCTAAACAAAGAAGAGGATTTCATAGCTTATCCATTCCCTTTGGAAAGGACAGGTCAAAATCCTGACCGTTGGTGGGTTTATTTTCCAATTCAGATCCACATTTAGCTGTCTCTCCTGTCTAGGCAGAGACTGCCCAGCAGCATTTTAGGCTGTCACCAGCCATCGTAGTTCTGTGGCAGAGGATGTCTGTCTCCCATACTGACATATAGACAGTATTGCACATGCACAACTTTTATTTGTCACTGCTTTTCCCACCAATTACTTGCCAACCTTTTACTCACCATCAACCCAATATTGTAATCAGATCTTCATTGTTTTTTTAAAAACTTTTAAAAACTTTTAAAAACTTTTTTTCTTGAAATGGAGGGTTTTGAGTGTGCAAAAACTGCAAAACCAGGGAGCTGAAATATCAATCCTTTAGTTCTAGAAGCCATAACTATCAGTATCATCTTTTAATGTATACTCTTTAAATGAGTAAACATCTACTTAGTGATGCTAGGAAAATGTATTTTCTTAGCTCCATTTTGCAGCCAGACATATATCCCTTATTGTTCCTTCTTGGTGTGCTTCCCATAATGTTTATCTGCTCTTACTGGATTAGCCAGACCTTCATAGACGGCATTTCCCTCCTTTGCTATACATGCTTCATCAACACAACTAGATATGTCTCCAAGTATGGTACCCTTTGCTGCTGCCTTTCTGCCCTTTCTTCCTCATACAACATAAAACCCATCTGTCAGAAACTAAAATTACTTGTTCTGTGAAGTGAAATCTTCAAAGCCCTTCAAATATCTAGTGTATGAAAACTCTTTTCTTTATCCCATTTAGGATTACAGCCAAAAAAAAAAAAAGGGCAAGACAGTTCCTTCCTTGCAAAGAAAATAGTTATTAACCTTCAGGATAAAAGCAGATACAATTCCAATGATATACTTTTTTTCCAAAGGAACTGTGGGAAAGGTAATTGCTGAAGACAGCAACAAGTTGTAGAAGAGCAGCAGTTCCCCCAAAGATTTGTCACACTTAAAGAAGAGAGTAAAATAAGCATTCTAACACTGGCCTACTTTGGAGCTACCAGAAATCCTAGTTTCCATCAGTGATTTGCAAATATCCCTCTCCTGACACTGTGTCAAGTAAAACCTTTGCAGCTCAGCAGTTGCATCTGAATTTGGTGACTTTCACCAATATCTAAAAGGCATGATCTGAGAAGTGTTTGAAGCAGAGATTTTTGCATTATATTTAAGTTTCAAGTCACTCAATATTCACTTTTATAAGAGCAATATATTCATATATTCATATTACTGGCTTTCACTTTGTTATTTTTATACTCATTGAGACATGACAAGGCTGATTAGAGTCAGTGGCCCAAAACCAAATGTCAATAAAATATCAGAGGGTAGTTGTAAAACATACCCTGCCTGAATACTTAGAAAGTCTTTGTAGAGGAGGTTCATACTGCTTTGGAAAGTCAAACTCTTGGGTTTCTAGCTTCTTACATCTACTCCATATAGACTGTGTAAGAATGAGCAATTCACAGGCCACAATGAAAAGGATAAACAGGTAAAACAGCAGGATGATTTGCCCAAAATCAGATATTTCCATGAAAGTGAAGAGAGAATATAAAGAAACAAAGCCTGAACCACATATGCTGATAAGAAAACAGAGATGCAATGACATGAAGATTCGTGAGGCTTAAAGTATATAGTTTACAACAAACACGTAAGTCAACATAAGTTTTAAGGAACCTTATCAGCATCTAAATTCCTTTTTCTCACTATTCTTCAGATTTTGTAGAACCTCTGAGCCATCCAGGTTCTCTACACGTTTTTCTGCTCCCAAGGATGAAACTTGCATCAACTTTGCAATCAGAAGTGGTTCCTACCCTTGGAACTGTCCCACACTGACTTTTCTTTGTCAATTCATTTACTTCAGCACTTGCAGGTTTAGGCATATGAGCCCACCTTTTGGGTCCTCATTCTGCTGCTGCTGCTGGTAAAGCCACTGACAAAGCTCTTTTTAGCCTGAAGACTGGTATGATCCCTCTGAGGAATTAGCAAGAACAAGTCACCCACATCCTGAGAAAAGACCAAATTATTTGGTCAGTGCCTTGTCCAGAGAGAAGAATGAAGGCAGCCCACAGTGCTGACAGTTCTTACCCTTCTGCCTTAGCTGCACACAGAAACAACCACAGCAGCTGGTAGACTCTTTCTCCAGCAGAGGAGAAAGAGTTAAGTCTTGGACAAAGCTGAAAGGAAATAAAAGGAAATAAAAAAATATTTCAAACCTCTCTAATTGATGCCCCTATCATATTATTAGTGCCAAAATAATGCCACTCTGCACTGCAGCAGGTCTTGCTCTTTTCAGGCATTCATTTATTAACATTAGCCTGGCGGTGCTCGTTTTGCTGACTCAATACTGGGTCATACAGATGCAGCTACATATTTATCAGTTTTCGTTATCCTGTTTGTGGATTTGATCACATATTTGTGATTAAGTTAAATTGAGCGCATCTTAAGTCTCTATGCATAGGGACAGGCAGAAGGGCTTCCTGTAAGTTCCTGCAGGAACTGCTGGGCTTTGAGCTGTGCTGATCTCATCTGATCTATGTGGTTGCTGGATGGCCTCAATGAAGCTTCTTGATAGCTCATGTGGAATAAAAACCACTGTCAGCAAGGGCTTGTTTCCTAAACACTGTTTCTGTCAGACCAAGGAATGAGAAATTGTTTTCTCTTTCCCAATGATGGGAATATCACAAAAACCAACCTACTGCTGCCTTTCTTCCTAATTTTCCAAGATGAGGTAGAGAATTAGAAAAAGGGGGATGGGAGTTGAAGTTAGAGAGGTTTTTCTTTTTTTTTTCTGTCCTCAGATATCATTCACCACTGTGGTGAAGAGCATGAACTGTCACGTGATTTGTGTGGCACAGATACACAATAAGATCTGCCAGTGATTGCTGCAGAAAATGGATGTGTTTTCTTATGGAGGAACAGTCCCAAGGGTGACGTCCGTCTGTTGACTGGGTTTCCAAGGCAAGCAGCCCAGCTCTGGGGTGCCCTAGAGGACAGTCTGAATGTGCATCTTACCCACTGCAACCTGCACTCTGGCTGCAACACACTTACACAATTATTTTCCAGAATGCTTGTAAATATGGTAGTTTCTGATTTTCGAGAGACCTTGAAAACACTAGACCGTGCTCCAACCATTCAGGGAGTTCCTCATCCTAGACATTAACCTAGCTGGGGTGTGATCCCATTTCTTTCTTATAGTGGGACAGGGAAAGAAGGAGACTAAAGCTTTGGATCTGGTAACTTAAATGTCCTAAAATGGAAAAGGCTGGTGCAATGTTGTTTATTTTAACTAAAGGTATTTCTGTGGCCCTTATCACTGCAGCATCTGAACTAAGGCCAAAAGTCCACTTTCCTGTCAGGTCTGCAAAGCTGGAAACAGAGAGCTGAAGGCTAAGTGTAAGGTGAGTAGATGCAGCTGGAGTTTGTTAACCTGTGGGGCTCACTGAAACATGCAAAAGGAGGAAAAGGAAAGGTGTGGGCAGTGGAAGAATGGGTGGAGTGAAGTTTGGGAAGGGATTTCATGATGTCTTTGGATCCTGGCATGTGTCTGTTTTTATTGGAGTGTGTCATATCTCTGAGACACAGGAGGATCTTTTGCTCTGAAGCAATAGGCCTTTTTCGTGTTTGTGTGCAGGGTTGTTTCTTACCCATCAGAGGTTCCCTGAGTTTTGCTACATCTACCCTGAAAATATGAGAGATTGTGAGAATTACTCTGTGCCTAGGAGGAAACAAAGATCTAAAATGGCATGTTTGCAAGATAACTTGGTCCCTCCAAGCAGAACACTGTGAAGAATATGTCCCTTAGTGTGTCCCGAGGTTCATTTGGAAGGTGTTATTTTTACCCTGCAAAACCAGTGGGTTTTGTAAGAAACTAGTAAATGTGAGACTAGTTTAGCAAAGGAGTTTGTGTTCATTTCTCCCTGGATGAACAAGCATACTTCTCCCTACCTGGCAACTTACTTGAGAGTCTGTTTACTCTCCCCCTCAGATTCCTGTGCAAAGTTCTCAGCTTTCAACAGTATAGCCTCTTCCTTGCAAGGTTATCAGGAAAAGCCTGGGCAATTTGG
The DNA here is from genome assembly GCF_003984885.1 of Neopelma chrysocephalum. NCBI lineage: Eukaryota > Metazoa > Chordata > Aves > Passeriformes > Pipridae > Neopelma > Neopelma chrysocephalum. Next base: position 9,187,645 of record NW_020897703.1, read on the forward strand.
CTTCTATCTTCTCTTCTGGGAATTCTACTGTCTTTATTTTTCCTGAGGGGTCTTTCTCTGCACAGTTTCCTGGCCTGAAGGGTGATTGTACTCCTTGCTGTTATAGAATGGAGATACAATTTTCTTAGATTGCCAGTGCTCTGGATCAGAGACTATATGTGTTTATGAACAGGCACGTAAGAACCCCTGTTTCTGGATCTTAGTGCAAAATAATTACAGGAGTTATAATGTCAGAGGGGCTGTCACAGGTGGAAAAGAGTCTTTTCACTGGGGTATCTGCAGCTCCTACCACTAACCCATAGGAAGGGAAGACCTGGTCTTACGATGGTTTGGCTCAATCTCATTTCTACACCTATCAGTGGACACCTTGAAAATGCTTTTGACTATGGTGGTCACTTCATCAAAGGTTAAATGGGTTGCAGCAATCAGTGATACCATGAAAGTGGTGAATTTTCAACTGATAACTGAGGTAGTTTGCCACAGATTTATAGGCTGAAATGGGCTTTGTACAAAACTGCCTGATGAATAACACAGGACAAAGAAAGTATACTGTATATATTTCTTACCAATTTAGAAAGTAGACTAAATTTAGCAAAATCAGTTGCATGCTGCAAATTATGCAAAGTCACAGTCCGATTTTTAAACTCAATAAATATAAGAATATTGGCAGTGTTTCATGTTGGTTTTATCTCAAGTAAAGGATTAACTGTCCACCAGTAGCTTTTGCAGAGTGAGCTAGTCTGAAAACCAGGACTCCGGGCTGACTCTGGACTAGGTACAGCAAAGGCTCCACAACGTGTGACTAATTGGGGCACAGCATTTTTCCTCATATATGTTTTTAAAAATACCTATGTCCATTGAAAGCACAAAGCAGTGTCCATCATCCACAGGGATTTCATCCTTGGGCTCACAAAAACTGCGACTTATCAAAAGTGGTCAACCCCGTGGTCCTGACTCTGAGAGAGTGCATAAGAGGAAAGCAAAACTGCAGAGTACAGAGTAACATTTCCTCTGGTACCTCCCTCCTGTATCTGTAATCAGTGGCTTAAGGACAGGCTGCAGCAGGGCCTACAGCTGAGCTCCCCCTTCAGGACCCTGATTCTGCACCATTACCATATGGTAGCTTGTTTAATTAACTGGGGGAGGTTTGGCATTTTATTACCTACCCCATCTGCTTAATCCTTTGTATTTTCTTTGCATCTGGAATTATGTCTAATGACATTTTCAAATCCAAGCCACCAATTTTTTAGAGAACTGTTTCTCCAAAACAATGGCAATTTAAAGGACATTTTGAAATTGGAAGGGTAGCAGTTCCTGCTCCCTCTACTGAAACTTATTTTTTTCTCAGGGCATTCATTTCTTCATGAAAGGAGCCACATGTATTTACTTGTTTATTTCTATCTCTCAATTGCTTTTTTTTGGCTTGCTTTACCACCCCATCCATTCTGGATATTTCTAATTAGTTTTCAGACAACACTTTTGGGTTTGATTTTTTTTTTTGGTCTGTATCTGCAAATACGTGCTCCTTTATGTACCCAGCCTCAGCTTGGGGAGTAGAAAATGCAAGTGGCTTTTATCAAGACAAGCCATCCTTGCAGGGGGAAGTGAAGTGCAGTAGTTAAGGCAAAGGTTGTGACTGCTCTGGGAAAGCAGGTTCAGCATGTCTTTCAGTGTGGGGTGTCTGATTGCTTTGTGTCTTGTTTCGCCATAGACTTCTCCCTGTGTCTGCTTATTTTTCTTTCTCCTGGACACTTATGTTCAACATTGATATTTCAGAGACTGGTCTTTGAACAGCTGCTTGCCACTCCCCTGGGTACTGCCTCGGCTTTTCTGTGCTGTCTGAAAAGCAAATATGAAACAATTAATGGGAAGATCAAAAATCACTCAGAGCTTTTGGAATCCCTGAGAGGAATCTGTCTGGACCTTGAGCACATGCCAGCGCTGACTCATTCTTTTCTTTTTCTTCCTTCTTTCTGTTCTCATCTACTTCAATTTCTCATTGTTCCACAAAAGATTGTGCCCCTTTCCCCCACAAAAAAGCGAGATCAAACTTTATACCAGTTGATCACCATCTGTGATCACACTTTTGCTGTCTCTGATCACTCACTCTGCCACAGCCCAGCAAACATTTGGGACTGGTTGGTGGTACCTGCCTTTCTGCTACTGGCCTACTGGACGGCGAGGATGAAACCATTGCTCTCATCCATGCCTCAGTTTCTGAGTCAGTAAAACACTGCTTTTTCTCTTCCAGAATCTCATGATAGAGAGAATTCTACAAGGTAACTATTTTTAATTATGTCAAGTGAGTGACATCCCAGTTATTGTACACATGATCATGGTTGTTTTACATAATTGTTATTGCAATTAAAGGTTATTTGTTTTCCAACTAATAATTAGGATATGGTAATTTTTTAGGACAGAAAACTGTTCTAAGAAAATTGTTTGGAGAGGTCTGCCTTTCCTGGTTTTCTCCCTTTTTTCCTCTTTTTCCGAGGATTCAGCTTCATTGTTGAAGAATACTAATTTTTTTTTCCAGTGAAAACGTTATAGCCTTTTACAACAAGCATCTCCTACAATTTTTAGTGAATCTGAACTCAGATCATTTGAAACACAGCCATCCCTCACTCCTTCAAGATCAATCCTATTTGGTTTTCTTGACCAGTGCATGGAAAATTTATCCTGTGAATTACACAATGCTGCACTTCAGTGGTCCAGCAAAACTCCATTTAAGTCACAAAATAAGGGTTTTGTTTAAAAATTATTATGACTGAAGATCTCATTTATGCTGAGACACAGCCTGCCTAAATAGAGCTGACCAAAGTGGTGCTGGGATAGAAATGAATGGGTTTCTACCACCAGAAGACATCAAAGACTGGCGGACACAAATTTTCTGGAGAATAGAGAGTTGTGGCATCAAGTCCAACCTCCCTCCTAACACAGGCCACTCACAGCACTTCAGCAGGCTGAGATCTTCTGATGAAGCTACAATTCATCCTTGCCTAGACTTGCTTTAACATCTTCAAATGATGGCAAACATATTGTGTCTCTCTCTAAGCTGCTGAATGTAATGTGATTAGAGGCCATTCTTATTTCAGCTGACTTCAGCACTTATGAAGTTTTCATTCTCTGTATAATATTAGTAGTATAATAATATTAGTATAATATTCTGTCTTCTCATTACACTGCTGGAACAGAGCAGGCAGGACAGGGTCATGGTTATTGGAAGTATCATTGTCATCAGTAGTCAGGATCATTCCCATGCAGGAACAAAGACCTTGAGGTGGACATAGAACAGCACAAAGAACAGCAAATCTGAGAGATACTTCCCTGGTGAACTCCGTGGTTGAGCTGTCACATTTTGAGCTAGCTGTATCTGCTTGGGAGCAACGGATCTTTTTCTGGGTATGCAAGAGAGGAAGAGATTTCACCAGGCTATTACAACTGCAAAGGCTGAATTGATTTTTCTCACGTCTAACCCTGCCTGGGATATTTTGTTCTGGGCCCAGTACAGCCATGTGGATATTGAGATGAACTGCAGAGAGCATATACATCTCTGCATGGGTGAGCACAGCTGCACATGGGCTTCTTTACTTACCTGAAGAATCATAGAATCATAGAATCAGCCAGGTTGGAAAGGACCTTGATCCACTACCACCGTGGTTACTAGACCATGGCACTAAGTGTGACTTGACAGAAGGCAGTTGCACGGGGTCAAAAGACATTTGCTCAGTCTCAGGGCTGGAGAAGTATGGAGACTGGAGTCTCCTAGGAAGGAAATGTGGGGAATGAAATGCAGAGGTTTTGTCTGCCCTAGACATGTAGACATGTAGACATGACCTAAATAGACCTTCAGGCTGGCTGAACAACCAAGGGGTCCCACTAAACATGTTTTTCATGTAGAAGCACATCTTCAAGCACTTTCATCTCCAAACCTTGCTTCTGTAGTTCTTCTTCCAGGTACTTGTCTTAGGAAGGCCTCTTGGGAAAGATTTTCCTTTGCCGAAGGAGTTGGTAGGAATATTCTGATAACACTTTGGTACTTCTAGTTTGACTGGGACTTCTCACAGATGGCAGTTAAAATGAGACAAAATATAACAGCTGTGTGAAATGCTGGTATCATTGTCCACCACACTTGCAGACTCCTTTGTTTAAGAAGAAAGACCTAAGTCATCAAAAACTTAAGCCAAGATTGTTAGTTGTCATTTTTCTCCCTCATGCTGCTTTGTGGGCAGATTAGTGCTTGGCTGGCTGTTTCAGATGTAAAGCCTGCTGAGTTTCTTCCTGGAACATCCTGACACAGTAAACAAGGGAAAGCAGAGGCAAAGCTTTTCCTGTGCAGCCTGCTGGAGTGCCTGCACTTTCTCACTTCTTCGTGCATTCTTACCCTTGACCCCAGTGTGCTATCCAGTTCCCTCTGTCAGGTTCTCCTGAAAGCTGTGATTTCCTCTCCTGACAGGCAGCAGGAAGATGAGAAAGCTGTTGGGCAACCTTTGCTCTGGAGAGAACAGGAGGGTTATTAACAAAGCATGCCTGACAGTCAGGGTTTAGGAAACAGTGATAACATCAGGAAGAGGGAAGAAAGTAAACAGTTCAGTAGCTTAGGGTGTGTTTGTCACTGTAAAATCATCCCAGGCTAGCAGCTTTATAAGCTGTTCTTTCCCTTGCAGTGTCTCCATCACAGACTTGGTGCTGCATGGGAAGTCATACCATTGGTACCAGCAGCTGAGTTGGATTCAATACCTTTAGCTGGGACTCTGTTCTGAACCAGTCCAAATGTTGGAGAGGTTTTGGCTTGGTTTCAGCACCATACAGGAGAGTAAGATGATTCAACTTACTCTGTGCTCAGATGTGAGGGTGTGGCAAAAGAGAAGTTTTTATTTCCACTGCCTCATAACTACTGCAGGGAGGAGCCACCTATTTTACAAGGGAATCAAAGCCAGGAACAGAACTTGTGTCATTAACTTCCACTAACCTGGCTTGGTAAAAGCCAGCTAGGACATCTAACTGGGAACTACGAAACCCATCCTCTGGGCAGTTTGCAGCTCAGCTTTTGATACAGGCTTTTTCTAATTATCACTGACAGGCAGATCAAGGGTAATATTATACATTTGAGTTCTTGTTTTTTCTCTTCCCTCCCCTTCTTCATATCATGTGTCAGCTCTAGTTTCCAAATACATTTCCGTGTCAAAGCACTAAACTTCATCCATCATGAGCACATTTGTGCATGTCCTAATGAAATAACCCTGCTGCCATGTCTCTCTGGGAAGGTGGAGACTCCAGTCATAATGTGACATGACAATGGAAGCACCATGAGACTGGGTAGTGAGATTATATCTTTTCCATTTGTGCAGTAACTGTTGTTTAGATGGCTTGTCAATCTGTCAGATAAAAGCACAGCCATTTATGAAGAATTATTAATGAAGATTCAGACATTTTTTCTGCCAGAAACGGATCACTTCACTCTTTATCTCAATGACTTTTTACTTTAGAAAACTAAAAATAGCCCTGAGTTTATAAGGAAAGACCTTCAATATCTGGCAGGGTTTGCCTTTCCTGTAGTCCATTCCCCAGAGGAAGGTTAAATACGCAAACCCTTTTTCTAATGGTGTGAACTGAGTATTTCAGGGCCATAAACATGAATACAAGGTATGCATCTTTGTCTGTTAAGCACTAACCCTCTTATCATCCAAACAAAAAGTAAAGACAAAAAATTCCCCCCAGCCTCTGATAATTTACACTTTTGAGGAGAAGGGAGGTTAAGAAAAAGAAGTGCTAATCACACCAGCTTGGATAAATTTGATGTTGTCTAATGTTGTACAACTTTCTCCACTTTTCTCTGCCAATGCGACTCAGCCCTTTGGAAGCAACCCTGTTGTCATGAAGCTGGGCTGTGCTGGAGCAACATCTTTCCTTTCCATCAGGACGTGCTGGGGGATGCTAGGGGCATGAGAAGCATACCGAGGGTAAAGAGTGTTACACAGGCAACTCTCTGTTGATGACCCACATTATTGCTTTATGACTTAGAAAACTTATTTCTACAGATGACCTTGACAGGGCTTGCCTTCTGGCTTTTGAAAATAAATGACTGAAACCCGGAAATATATTGTCTGTTAAAGAGGGTTTTTTGCTTTCTCTCCCCCACAACATAAAGGATCCAAGAACTGTTTAGATCCCCAGAACTTCTGGGTTTCAGATGCCAAGGGAGAAAGTATGTGTGGTTGGTTGTAGTATCTTCCCATTTTCCATCGGGATGAGAGTGAGATACTCATTTGGTGTGGATGAGCGGCCCTTTCCAAAGGGCATATGCCAAAGGCACCAGAATAGGTGTGACTTGATACACCTTCATATATGGGCAGTGAAGCTCCCTATATACACATTTGCACATGCACACATACACACACAGTTCAGAGACCACATTAGAAATGGGTGATTCATTTTCCCCCTTACTTATTGGAGAATGAGGTAGAGTTTATGTCCAAATGCACAATCCTCAGGTGTGCCTTTGCATTGCCTGGGGCAAAATTTTCAGTGCAACAATGACCAACACTGAAATCCCAAGAAAGGGAAAGAAGATCAGACTCTTCTCTCTGGCAAAGAATCTGAATGTGGTTCCACATCATTTAACATAGCTAACTGATTCTCTCAGATGTACTATGTCTGTATTCTGTGCTTAGTGCTTTCCAAAACCAAACCAAGTCAACAGAGTGCTCTGCAGTGCAAAGCAAAACAAACCCACAAAAAGTTCATGTGTAGTCACCACAGAAAAATTTGCTAAGTACCAGCAGAAATGAGGAGTTAATGTGTTCCATATGTGGCAGCTAACCTGGGCTTCATAAGATTTTCCATGAGATTTCTGAAAAAAAAATCTATAGCAGCAAATAAGATCAAAAATCCATTTGCTTCTTAAACTGGACAGCTAACATTCAAGCTGCATTTTCTTCCATAGCCGAGACTATAAATACAGGCTAACAAACCTGGATAGGATAGGATTCTCACTCTAAAAAAACAGATGACAGCCTCTGGTATTCCTGAGCAGTAAGACACTTAAAGCTTTAATCAGCTTCTCAACAAGACAAGATCAGAAACACTTCAAAAAATATTTACCTTTTACCTTACTCTACATCCTGTGGAGATGTAGATTTTTTAGGTTCTTCCTAGATATTTTTGTATTCACATGTTGCAGTTAAGTCACATGACTTGCTTCTTGCACAGTGTACACTTAGCTCACAATAATTTGATGAACTTGGTGATGCCTTCAACAGATGTTCCACTGTTGCCATAGCACTCACTGGTGTTTAATCCTTACTAGAATGGTTATGCATTGTATTGGACCATACAAAACCTGAGGAGGCTGGATTTGGTTTGTTTTTTCCCCTGTTCATTTCAAGTGTGCTTGGAGCAGCAGGGATAAGAAATATTGTTTTCATGTACTGACATCAATTCAGTGAGAAAGGTCAAACCACTGGAATTCTGTTTACCATTGCATAAGAGAAGGATCAGTGGGCTAGGCCTGAAAACTAAAAGCAACATTCTTCTCCCAGTGATTGCCTGGAGCACAAATGTGCTGGGGGATTTTAGATGTGTGATTTTAAGGGCTTAGGTTGGTAGAAGTAGCATTTGGGGAATTTTGAGATGGAACTTCTGACAAAGAATATCTCCCAAGGCAAACTGGCAACAAAAGCACTACAGGCTGAAGCAGCATCTCTGTTTCTTGGTATCCATGCAGTTTCCATGTTGGCATTCAGAAGATTGTCTTTTAATCATTTCCATGTTTTTAACACAGCCTCATATGCAATTAGAAGGGCTCTTCAAATCTTTCTCACATCGCCTCAAGAAAGCTCATCAGTGTAGAAGCCAGTGATTACCCCCAAGAGCAGGACAGAGTTGCTGTTCCTTTGAGACCACTCGTGGAACTTGCTTTAATATTTTGGGGGGACCTTTAGCCTCTATAGAGGTTAGAAGTTTAAACAGTATCAATAGATAACTTGCCACATTATCGTATTCTCGGTTTCTCTTGACTCTGAGATTCTGGGCAGCTTCATTCATTTCTGCCTGTAACCTTCTATGGGATCTTCAGGTGGAAGGTTCTTAAGAAGTTTGAAGTATTACTCCTGAAGAAAAAAATGAGAAAGAATGTAGCAAAGTGTGAGAGTAAACTGTAGGTGTTTATGTGGGAGATATTATTTTGTTGAGTCACTCTGTATTACAGTTTGAGCTGACCTTGGAGATTTATCTGTTCCTGTACGACTTTCCGAGAAATAAGTAATAAAGATCTGGGCAATTAAGAGCAGCCTACAGCTCTGTCAGGGGGAGACGAATGGAAAGAGAGAAAGAGAAGTTCTGTGGGGTAAGAGGTGCCATGATGACTGGCAAATCTGGAGAAACCTGTGAGACAGTCCTCAATATATAATCACAAGGACATTCAAGAAGGCCAGCATGAAATTGTGTCCATGGGTGATGCAGGAGGAAGATATCCCCATATCCTGCTGTCCTGTAAGGAGTGCACCACAGAGCATCTTTGTCCTGCCTGCTGGCAAAGCCATGTGGTAACTTCAGTGGGCACAGCAAAGATGGCTCAGAAGCTGAGGACAAGGAAAGCTGAATCTCAGAATTAAAAGACCGCTTTAATTTGCCAGAATTTGCAGTCTGTTCACACCTTTCAAACTGCCCTGGGACTGTAGGAGGAGCAGGATTCTCCTGTGGCAGGCAGAAGACCAGGTCACTGAAGTGGTACAGAGCAATCAGAGCTGTAGCTGATTGGGAAGACCATGAGATGAGACACTGAAGAGCAAGCCCAGGGAGAGAGCAGGCCCAAAACCAGACATGGTGGGTGCAATATCACAGGATGCATCACAGAACACTGCAAAATACAAATACTGCAAAAGGCAAATACTTCATGAGAAACCACGTGCAGCCTCCCACTGGAGTCCGTGGGCAGGAGTTCCCGGTACTGCCAGCAGTGGTGGGACCATGAGCCACCACAGAACGATGCAAGTTTGAACCCTGAACTAGTGTCTCCAGTTGAGCATTGGGAAAGCTTCTCCTGGTGGACACAATTTTTTGTGTTCCCCAGTTTGGGGCAGGCCTTGGTAATCCAGCAAACACCCTTTGCAGAAATAGATGATTTCTTCTAGTGTGCCTGAGACACTTCCCCTTCCTCATAGATATGGCTACTCCTCAGGAACATGTAACCTGTCCTATCCCTTTCAGAATTGGCAGACAAGAGAGTTTCCCTTTTCCAATAAAACCCTTGGCCAGCTTACATTTGGCCAACCATTACAATTAATCCAAGTTTCTGCTAACTGATCTATTTCTTAATTATTCAGTGACCCTAACAGACTTTGCTTGTAGAGAAGGGAAAGAAAAGCCATAGGAAGTTGGTTTTTGGTCGGGTTTTCGTTTGTTTGTTTGTTTCGGGATTGATTTGTTTGAGTTTTTCCATGGACAGTAGCCAGATTTTTGTCCAAGGCTGTCTGTATGTAAACAGGTCATCACCAAGACTAAATAACCCCCATTGTTAGCCTTCTGTCACTATCCCTTGGCATATAGGTCCAACTTTGAAACAGAGAGGCAGCAAAGAAAACAGATGTTGAAAGTTAAATTTGCAGGCTGACAAGGTTACAGGAAGATCATTGCACAAAAAAAATGCTTCCTGGATGATCATAGCCGGTGAATAGAGAAACCTATGCACTGTAAGTGGAAGAAGATGACAGTCTTCAGCATGTCTCTGTTCAGCCTTTACTGTATTTGTGCTTCTGCCAAATCCTGTTACCTCTTCATTTGCAGTGATTCCGGAAACTATCCTTTTTCTGAACCTGACTGCAAAATCTTCAAAAGTGCATCTTTAAACACCTACTGCATATTGGTTCATCTTTGTGGATCACTTTTTTTTATCTGAGCTTTCTTCAGAGCTAAGATATTTTCCTGCTGTTTTGGATCATGCTTCTTCCTTTTTCAAGAGTTTTGATTGGTTCCTTCTATTGTCAAATAGAAGGACAATTTGACAATAGAAGGAACTCCCCTACTGATCACACTCAGCTCTGCCCCAATGCACTCCCTCAGCACATCTAACATGGCAAACATGGTACATGAAGCTGATGGGTATATAATCTCTCTTCTAGCATAGAACCTCACATTTAAAACTTTTTGTATTACAGTCAAGTGCAACGGAAAAGTAGAGCTGGAGGAGCCCTCAGCACGGCGAGAAGGTGTGGAAATGGCTGTCTTTGCGTGGGTGTGGGACAAGAATCAGTATTTCAGAGGACTCTGTATTGTCATTGGAGGTCTGGAGAGGAAGGAGGAAAGCAGGCTGAACTGCATGTGGCCAAAAGCTGTGCTGTCCCACCGAATGCACTGTCAGTGCTTCTGCGTAACAGAACCTGTTTGGTGGTGGAGACAGAAATGAAAAATGCTGGAGAAGAACAGGCCCTACACATCTCTCTGCAGAGTGGCACGTGCTCCCACACTGGTGGACTGACAGGAAAATTCCATATTGACACCAGACAAGCTCCAGATGCAGAGAAGCCCAAGGCCAATGGGGGAGGAGATTGAAATTTAGGATGTGTGAAGAGTCAGTATGATCCACCAAGATAATGAAGAAATTCCGTCTGACATCTGAAATGATGTAGTCAGGAAGAGATATGGCTCTCCCTAGGAGGAGAGACAATAATTGCTTTTTAGTGTAACAGATCAGAGATTAGGCACTCCCATCTGAAATCTGCCATGCTGGAAACAGTAGCTTCCTGTGCTGATGCTAAATATTTGAATTGAAGACTGCAACTGTCCACAACATCCTTGTCCATTTATCTCTAAAGAGAAATGATTAAATTTCCATCCAGCTTAAGTTAATTTTGAACTTGGAAACACTGCTACTTCTTTCTTCTCTCTCTGATCATTTCCTCATAGATGAATGGAGGAGATTGGGTAAAGCAAACCAGAAGGAGCAACAGAGGATCTGCCAGCTGGAGACACACAGGGGAACACCGATTTAGGAGAACTTGCTGTTGACCTCCTGGGAGAGCCTGTAGCAGTGTCTGTAGTGCCCTGCTCTCTGTAGTGTCTGCAGTGCCTCTGCTTTCCTTGTAGACAAGGAAAATAGAAATGAAGAAGAGTGACTAGCAGGTCTCCTTTTCACCTCACACATCTTCGCTCCAGCTTTGTTTTCCCTTGAAGTGCTATTAGAAGTGCTATTACTGAGTAGGGTGCTATGTAACACTCAGCTTGCCATATAAAGCAAGAGAGCCAGGGAGCTTTAAATTAAATTAGTTAGCCTGTGTTGGTTTTCCCCCTGCCTGAGGAAACAAGCAGAGCTTTGGTCTGTTTTTACATCTGCTTCACGAGTGCACTGTACAGATCCCATGCCCAGAGACGTGTTATAACCCCACCTCCTTCTAACACACCAGCACATGTACCAGCATAAACGCAAAGCAAAGAATTGGGCTATTTTCTCACAGTGGAGTGGATTTATTCCTCCCCCTCCCCGTTCCCCACAAACCTCATGACCCTTTTGCCCTGCTTTGGCAAGCCCCTTACACTTGTACTCTGGAAAAACAGTAGTAGCTAACATTTGTGCCTTTGGCAATAAAACCGCAGGCCTCACAAACCCCAAATGGCAAAAAGACATTTCCATTCCAATCCCAGTTTTAAATTAAACTGTAATGAAAAATCAGCAGTGGCAGCTGGGCCCAGAGACAGTGATTGTCTCGAGGAACAAAAAAGGGGAAGGAGGAGGAGAGCGGGAGAGACTGCAAGGAAAGCTCAGCCTGGTAATAAAGCAGCTGGTAAACCTTCAAGTAAAAAGAAATTAGAAAAACAAATGTAGCAGAGAGGGAAGCAGCCGCCTGCCCTTCCGCACAGCCCCGGAGGAGGGACACGGTGGGAGCCGCGCAGTGCTGTGCTGACACCTGGAGGAGCCGTGGGGCAGCCGGGGCTCAGCCTGTCCCTGCTGTCCCTCCGGCCAAGCAACACCCGCAGGGAGAACCCACAGTCCTCCCTGGGCGGTGACACGCAGGGCGCTTTGTACAGGCAGGCACGAAGCACAGACTAACGGGCAATGCTACTCCGGGGTTTCTCCATGAGAAATGGAAAGCTGGCCACCAAAACTCGGGTTTGTTTTCCATATGTCCGTTCTTCAAGAAGTCAAAGTTTTCTTTGGCAAGCAGACACTTTATTTTGGCCCAGTGGGAGGTTAAAACAAGGAAGACAGACCAACTTTTTGAGGGATGTGAGTCTGCAATGTGAGATTTGTTTGAGGGTTTGGAGTTTTTTCTTAATAATGTATACGGCAATTCAGCCAAAGACCTGACTTACATTTTCCTGGCATACCATAAAGAGACAGTTGCAAGAATGTAGTGTTCCATCTTGTCCTCATGGACAAAATTATAACATCCATGAACTACAAAAGAATTTATATGTTTTTGTTTTTCTCAGTTGCTATTATTTTTTTTTTATTTCATCACCCCTGCGTGAGATTGAAGGATGAACAAATGAGAAACTTTCTGCTCTACAGAATTTGCAGTGAGAGAAAGCAGGTCTTGGAAGGGGAAGTAGAAGTGCAAAGGACTACAGGGATGCTCCAAAGGTCACGTAACACATGAATAACATTTCTAAGAAAAGAACTGAGGTCTCTGGAGAGTCTATTCTGTGCCCTATGCACAGGACTACACAGCCTTTTCAGAGCCTCTGCCCCTCCTGTGGCCTGATGCAGATCTGATAGGTTGAGGTTGAAGGGCTGATGGTACTCCCATGCAGCACAGGGCAGTACTTAACTCACTCGGACAGACACAAGTGTGGCTGTGAGTTGGGTGACAGTGCAGTGCAAATAACCTCAGGGTCACAGCACTCCCTGGGCTGTAGAGTTTTGCAGTCAGCGCACACAAGTGCACACACATCCACATTTACTCTGCCAGATCTGACACGGCCTTGATACGAGCTGCAAGTTTTAGTCATGTTACTCATAGACCGTAGAAAGAAGTGCTGATTCAAAACAAATTTATAGTATCATTCATCTTTAATTTTTAGCACTCTTTGGAAGAAAAATTGGCTGCTAGCCAAGTGCTCTCTTTAGATTGTCTGTAAGATACATGGCTAAACTGGTACTTGAAATTAAGTTCCTCAAAAATAGGTGATTAAGTCCTTTGGAGGTCCAAGAACTTCAGGTAAACACCTGAAGGGCCTAAATTTCCAGACTGCTAAACACCACGAGCTTTCTCACTGAAAAACCCTTACTTATTAAAAATTATGCCAGTTATATTTGCATCTAAATAAAAATTTGGGGCCCACATTTAATTCAGAGGAACTATTCACCAACTTAGAAAAGTCTTAGCCTTTCTCTGCCTCTGGCCAATGCCTCACTTATACTAGATGATAGTAACTGCTGTAGTGTTTACCTGTGGAACGTGCTTCTATCTGTGTAGCAAATAAAAGGGTATTGCTCTACATTTCTGTGATTGTTTGCAAAAGCTGTTCACGTTATTTTGTTATAGGACAAAGGAATTAGATACCCAGCTTCTATGGAACTGATTGTGCTTCATTCCTTGGCAGTCTTTTAGAGGAGGAAGAGGGGAAAATTACAGATGATATTTCAGAATCCCCCACCACTGTATCCTCTCCTTTGTTCTCCTTCACAAGACACACACAAGCAAACCTGCCCTATTGAGCTGCTCCTCTGCTGGCCTTGAGTGCAAACCGAGCGTGATGTGGGTAAGGGCAGACCCACTAAACAGTGCCTTGGCCACCACACATCCTTCTATTTCAGTGAAATGTTTATAATGCAGATGATTCATTCAGCTCTGGGGGCATCTGCTGGTGCACATCACTTTGAAGGACACACAAGAATTTGGAAGTGTGTGACCACTTGATCTAAATGATCCCAGCAACGTGGGCCTTTCAACTCAGTGGACAGGTTTCACTCAAAATCTGCATTCCTCATGGGATTTTTAGTCATACCCTAAACCGTTGTTTGCTTCTTTACTCATTTTGTTGACCTTAACGTTACTGCTGCTGTGCTTACAGTTGTGGAGGGGAAAAGAGAGAGACATTCAATCAAAACTGCAGCTATATTTCACAGCTGGGTTTATCTATGCTGTTTGTTTGCTTTTTATATAAGCCATGTTGGTATATTTGCATGATAATGCACTTTTGAAGGTGCTCTTGGATGGGACTGGGTCCTTTTTGTTTGTACAGTGGTTTGAGCCTTTCACAGTTGTGTATTGGCCAGAGGCCAAAATTCTGTTGTCTGTTCTGTGCCAACAACTTGCACTGACTCCCAAACAGTGCAGAAGCCCTGGGAGCAGCCTATGGCTGTTTGTCTGGGGACAGAGCTTAAAACTCAATCAGTGAGTTGCTAATTCTGTACAAAGTTGTAAGCAAAGCAGTCTCAGAAATCAAAATAAACTCCTGTGAAGGCTTGAGACAGATACAATCTTTCTTATTGCTACTTCAATGAACTTTCACTTTTCAAACACAGCAACTTGATTATTGACACTAAATCTGAGGCACCATAACCCGTTCCTTATAATTATTTTCTGTTGTGGAACCTCTGTAAATAAAAAGAGATAGTATGAGATTTCTCTGCGAAAGGTTTACAGACCCTGAACCATACCACAGAGGTTTCTGACTAGAATTCCTGAGTTATTTAGATTACAGGAGGTCCCATCTAAATCTGTATTACTTAAAAGATCTAGTGGGCAAAGCTTTTCATGCTGTGGAAATGACTTTGTGCACATACAAGCATTCCTGTATCTTTTGATCTATGGATAGGCACAGAAAACAGCTCAGCTATTAACTAGAAAGACATAGAATAGGAATAAACTTGGATCTGTCTGTAGTTCTGCAAAGCCAGTGGCACATGTCCCATCAGTTTTCCAGAGACAAAGTTCAAGCCTTGACAAGCACAGCAGACAATGCTCATGCAGTGGACTGGGTAAGCAATATATCCCCAGAGTCCACAACTGCATTGCATGGAAATTCACCACTGGCATCTCTGAGTGCTGCTGGTTTTCTGCTCCATGCCCAAATCAGGGACATGTCTCTTAAACATTCCTCCACATGGGAATATCACAGATTTATAGCACATACACTGAAGAAGGAAAAATTGTGACAATTTGTTCTGACCTACTGGAATTGATTTTATAGATCTTTTATCTGGTCCTTGTGTAAGTCATCATATCCTTACATTGTATGAAAAAAACCCTTTAATTTTGAAATCTGGCACTGCAAGGGTCTTGGTTATATGGTTAGAAAGTAAAGACTGTGCCCAAAGTGCACCGACTGCTCCTGGCCTGTTGTCTGAGGTAACTGAAAGCAGCCCCAACCCCAAACTTTCTGTTGCCACTGCTGACAGTCAGTGCTTTCAGAAAATTGCAGAGTGATTGAGGTTGAAAGGGACCTATAAGAGGTCATCTGGTCCAAAACCCCTGCTCAAGCAGAGCCTTCTAGAACCAGTTGCCCATGACCAGGACATGTCCAGCTTCTCAGAATCTCCAAGGATGGAGACTCCACAGATATCCAGGGCAACATGTGCCAGTGCTCAATCACCCTCACAATAGAATGTTTCCTGATGTTTAGAGGGAGCCTCCTGTGATTCAGTTTGTGACCATTGCCCCTGGTCCTGACACTGTTAACCTCTTTACTGCAAGGGCACACTGCTGGCTCATGATCAACCTGGTGTCCACCAGGATCCCCAGGTTCCTTTTCTGATGAGGTGCTTTCCAGCTTGGCAGTCCCCAGCATAAATGCTGACTCCCCAGGAAATTTGTTTTGTTGAGGCATTGTTGTTTGAAAGCCAAATCCCCATTCTCTTCCACCTCCAAGTTTGTTGGGACTGGGTTTTTTTTTTGCTGAAAACTGCCAAAGAATTCAGCTGAAATTTGCTGGAGACACTTGTCTCTTGATCAGGGAGAGAAATCAGATGGTATTTTAGGAGCTCAGAAATTAACTCGTATTCTTGCAAATCCAGCAGATAACAACTTGCTCAGTGCCATTCACACAGCTGTAGGGGAGAATATTAAAAAACTTTCAAATTCTATTTATTAAACTTGCTAGAAAACTTGTCAGAGGAAAAAAACACCTTTTCAGCAACTTCATTGCCTCAGCTATGAGATGCCACAGTAGCAAAAGAAATGCCTGCAGCTTTCCTGGAGAAAGTGAAGTGTTAGAGCGATAGAGCAGGAATTAGGGCTCCTCACTCACTCTCTCACTGCCTTGGACTATTTCTGAGCAACTCTTACCTGAGCTAATGCCTGATTCAGTCAAGTAATCAAGATGACTGAAGGACTAATTTTTCCAGGGTTCATCTGACAGTGATACATGGTAACAACATCTAGGTGTTTTGCATATAACAAGTGATTCTGGGTGGTTAAACTGTTTTGAGATCTTTTGAGAAAAAGGAACTTTGTAATTACAAAGAGCTCATGTTTGAGCTATCCTACATTGGCAAGTTCTTTGTAAAATACAATTTTAATTGTTTTTAAAAAAGGATATCTTCCCTCCACCTTGAAAATGAAAAAAGGTTAAAAATTTCTAACACATTCTTCCTTATCCTTCAAGAAAATTCAGCTCCATTTTGAAGCTGCTTTAAGTGAACAACAAAAAATGTTCATAATTTTCTCAGCTAACTTTGTAGAAACTCAAAATATAGGTCTCAACCTTTAAGATTCTTGATCTCTTTCTCAAGTCATTTCAAGTTCATATCAAATACTAAGTCATTCGTATAGTTTCTTCTTTTTTTTCCTTTTTTTTCCAAAGCTATATTTAAAATGCATCTATTTCATTCCCACTGGACCGATGGTCATAATTTATCCATTTTCTTTATCTGAGGGGACTTGGAGGGAATAATTTGACAGAAACAGTAATCCATTTGAGAAAACCAAAGGCTGTTTGATATTAATATGGAGAGTGATTAATCAAAGAAAGAATAGTCCTTCAGTAATAAGCAAAAAATGAGGTCATTAGCTGGGCAGCAGAGACCAGGGAGCACTTAAGGATATGCACTGGGGTCAAGAGTGAATAAGAAAACTGCAGGAGTTTTCAGTCCTTTAGAATCGAAATGGTCTTACTGGGTTAGATCAAAGGTCCCTCTTTCTCTGCAGCCTGTTTCTGACACTGCCCAGTAGCAGTTGTTTAGAGAAACAGGAGAGCTGAGAATTCTCCTTCCTTGCTATATAACTTTTCAGAAGTCACTAGATTAAGGACCTCATAAGCATATAAATCATTTTGTTTAAAAACCACTGTAGGTGTATCTGCCATGAAAATGTCCAGTCATTTCTCAAAGCATCTCTACTTTTGGCCTCCACCAATAATGACTGGCAATGAACAGCAGAATGCAACCGGGCATAGCATGAAGTAGAAACCATGATATAATGCCCTCGGTGATGCTGTTATCCAGGCCTGAGAAATGTCAGTCAGGAAGGGCCTAATGTTTCTTTAATTCATTTCTCCAGTATCTTTTGAGGACTGAGAGTGTGTCTGCCTCTCCACAAACCTGCCACTACAAGCTTATAGACAGCCCATGTGCTTCAGCAATTGGTGAGTGCTGCAGGCAGGCCTTGTTTTTACTGTGTACTGGTGCTTCCAAATCAGTGTTTGAAGGGGATTGGCTGGGAATGAATGCAGAAGATGGATGCTTAAGCACAGGAATACTGTCCAGAGGTATACAGTACAGAAAGTGATAGGAAATGGAAAGATTGGGTGATATAAAGAGTGTGAACAAGAAAGCTGAAACCAGTTTTGAATGACCTTGGCGCAGGCAGTCCTGAAAGCAGTCCTGCTCTTAGTGCAGAACAGACAGAATGATGCGGTGTGGGCCGTGAGCCGCAAGCCCAAGCTCTCCAGGGTTCTGGAGGATCAGTAAGAACCAGTCCAGTTAGTCTGGAGGTTCCTCCTCTATGTGGGGGATTTCACCACTTGTGTGGTGTGGCCTGGAGACCAGGCTGGCTTCTTGTCCTGCCGAGCACTCCCAGACATGGGAATGAGCACTTACTCCAAAGATAGAAGTGAGTCCTTGGATGACGCTTCTGTCTGGACTTAAACATCCACAAAGATTTGAATCCTGCAGCATATAACCTCTGGGTTAAAGACAAGTTGCAGATAAATGTGCCTTCACAGGCCCAGGGTTCATGTCTTAGCTGTGTTATACTTGCAAGGCGAGAGTTGAATGCATTCAAGTCTCCTAGAAGCTCCCCTCCCTTTCTGCTGCATATATTAAATACAAAGCAGATTTCATCTGTAATAATTCTTAAAAGTCAAAACAACAAGTGCATATGTTCCATCTATTTTTAGCTTTTCTGCTTGTTTAAATCTTGGGTTCCTGACACTGCTTAGATCTGTGATAAAGGCAGACAGCAAGAACTTCATCATGCTTTGATACGGCTGGTTTTTGTCAGCACAGTCTCTCCTTTGTCATCAGCCTTAGAAGACAAAAAACTGGAAACATTCATTGGGAAATAACTGAAACTTGTTCTACCAAAGAAAGAAAAAAAGAAACCCAAAAGACAATAAAAAATGAAACAGACCCTTGAAGCTGGTGGTGGCAGTGCCCTCATGATGAGGGGTACTGAACCCTGGAAATGACTCAGCCTTTTACAGGATCAGGCCAAAGAGCAGCTTGACTGCTTTGCACGAGAGTACAAACACCTACTTAAAACCTGACAGAAAAATACAAGGCCTAGAGATGGTTTTCTGCATCTCTCTCCCCAGCCTCAGACTTTAACAATAGATTCCACCTGATGGGGAGGGAGATACCAGCATCTTTTATTCACCTAAATCATTCTTCCCCTTCGCTTCTGTGATACCTTGTGAGAATGGGAGCCATCTTCTTGTCTTCTGCAAAAGTCCCTCACTCTTAGCTTCTGCCTTCTTGTAGTGAATAATGAGCCTTCTTTCTGTAACCCCTTTGTTACTCCCCAACAGACTGAGAGGGAAAGCCATCCATCCTGGTCATGACAGGTATATATTCTGATACCATGTAGTGCAATAAAGGCAGGTCTGGCATCAGGATCACTCTGCTGTTTG
Source organism: Neopelma chrysocephalum (assembly GCF_003984885.1). Classification (NCBI taxonomy): domain Eukaryota; kingdom Metazoa; phylum Chordata; class Aves; order Passeriformes; family Pipridae; genus Neopelma; species Neopelma chrysocephalum. Next base: position 9,206,656 of record NW_020897703.1, read on the forward strand.
CTAGGAATCCCTCAACCATTTGCCTACATTAAGGCCTGATGTTCCCCATATACTGAGGACTGAACCAGCAGGATGTAACTCATACAGCCTGACAGCAACTCCCATAGATGATGGAGGAGCACTGTGAAACCCCTGCAGTACCTGATCCATGTGCATTGCTCCAGTGATTGTGTTCCTTGCTGGATTTGGAGAGTGAAATGACATTTTCCCTCAGCTCAAAGGGAAGATCTCTGAAAGAAGGGGTAAAGGACTAATTGCTATTTTTCTGCTTCTTTCTGATCTGTAGAGTCCTTCCCAGGGTCGTTGCACCTTTTTACCTGACAGGACTGGCTACTCCAGGTTGATGGAGTAATTCTGACTTCTCTTGCACTTTTCTGTTGATCTGTTGTAGTTCTGGGCCTTCTATTACGCAGGCAACAAGCCTGCATTTTCCAGTGTCTCAACTTTGTTATTAAGGAGAGAGGTTTGCACCTACTGAAGTAGAAGATGGGATTACAAATTCAGCCCTAAATGGCTACTGTATTCTGGGTCTAAGGCATCTTCAGCTTCTCAGGGACAGTGCCTCCATTTTCACAGGTGTAAATGCCTGGTAGACATTAAGGAGGGAAGAGCTTCAAGTTTTACAAATTATTTGGAGCCTATTGAGGCTTCTAACACTAGAAAAAAGGTGGTCTGGAGGCAATGCTTTTGCGGTGGGAAAAGGACTTGCTTGTTCTTTGATTTCTTTTCTCCAAACAACATTGATATGATGTGAAAGTTTGGATTTGTAGCTCTCCGTTTCAAACAATTGCTGACAGCAACCACTCCTACAACTCTGCAGTTAAATGGCACTTCTATAAAAGGATGGTTTATTTCCCTGATACAGAAGACACAGGGCAGTGGCACGTGCTCCATTCCTAGCCCCACTCATGCTTCATAGGTACATACAAATTTTTACACGGACAGGTAGTGGTATGACAAGGGGGAACAGTTTTAAACTAAAACAGGAGAGATTTGGATTAGATATTAGGAAGAAATTCTTTACTCAGAAGGTGCTGAGGCACTGGAACACATTGCCCAGAGAAGCTGTGGCTGCACCATCCCTGGCAGTGTTCAAGGACAGGTTGGATGGGACTCTGAGCAACCTGATCTAGTGGATGGGAGGTTGGAACTAGATGATCTCACAGGTCCCTTCAACCTGAGCCTTTCCATGATGAGTCTGTGATTCTCTGACATGGGAAGGTCACTCAACCACTCAACATCTGGATTTTTTTTTTTTTTTCACAAAAATGTATATGAGAGAAATGTTATGATCTCAGAATAATAATCTCAGCTCCTATCATCAAGTTACTGAACACAATTGGCCATTTCATCATTGTACATGCAAATACCTAATTTGTGCTTGCAATCACATCTCTTGTTTCTATGCAATTAGGTGCACACATTTTAGAAACCCAGACCTCCTAAAATAATAGACAAAACCAGCTGTAACTGACAGTTTGGTGAGAGAGTTACTCCATGGGGTTTTTTTTTTTAAAAAAGGGAGAGAAGGAAGAGATAAAGCACATTCTTGAAGGGAGGCTATGAAACTCTATTTCTTAATATTTGATAATTATCTTCTGGTAGCAAAGAGAAAAATGCATTAAGACACATGCAGTGTTATGACTTGCACTGACTAAAAGTAGCATGTGCCAGGAATATGATGTGCTGAAAATGCCTGTTACTGTTATAATGCCATCAGCCAGTATAGCTGTGAAGGATTTGTTTTTATGTCTTGGCCTTTAATTTCATCATGATTTTTAAAAATTCCCAGAGAGTGTTGCAGCTGCTCCAGCATTAACAGCCTTGAAATAGAAATGTGTTACTTAGCAAGATACAGCTGCAGAGGAGAAAAAAATTCCCCAAACAACCCCAACATTTGGATTGATTAATCTACCAAGACTGTTATTCGTATTTTAAATTAATGTTGTTTAAACTCAAATCTGCTTGCCTCCAAGCCATTTTATTTAGTTATGTTTTTCCTAAAGAGGTAACAATTTCTGAGATCTGCATAAAAAATGAACACTGCCCAAGCAGCTCAGCAGCTCCTGCTGCTTGTTGGCTCTTACTTGTTTCAATATCAGAAACTGAGCCACTGAGATTGCTCTCTTGAGGCTCTTTATCCACAATGGTGCAAATAACTATTCCTCCTTACTTTGCCCTTTCTGTAGATGTTTCCACCATCTTTGGCCTTTCCTAGGTACAGGGGATTTCATACCACCATTATTAGATGTTGGAAAAACAGAGTATTTGCACGTGTCCAGGCATAGAAGACCTAAGGGAGCAATAGGAGAAGTTCAGCAGTTCCCAGATTGATTATCACCCACTCCAACACTGCTGTTAGAGAGCATATTTCTGCTCCCTTTGCTTTCAATGCCATGAAACCATTGCTATCTTGTGAATTTACCAGAGTCCTTCACTCTGTGGGACTTACATTACAAAAACCTGTCTGTAGCTCAGTGTCTCTTCCTGCACCTTAGATAAACACAAGGGAACTTTTCTAACAACTGTCATCAGAAAACAGGGTCTTACAGAGGAGTGGCCAATTTTTCTTCTCAAGATTTGCTGAGAGCCACATGAGACCTGCAGTGAATTGGGACAGGGTGAGAGAGCTCCTGTGCCTGCCAGGCAGGATAAGCCATGGTACTGGTCCCTGCTCAGCTGGTGGGCAGGCTCAAAGCAAAGCAGTCCTTGCTCGCTCTGCATTTCCCTCAGCCAGCGCTGATTCCTCCAGGGCCCAACAGAGAGCCCCTGACACTCCATGGCCAAAGCCACTTCTTTGCCTGCCCCATATCTAGAGATGCCAATGAAAACAACTCCGAGTAGACCCAAAGGTGCCTGACTCAGGTGCCATTCCCACCCCACAGCTGCACAGAACCTTCTCCTCAGCTCTGCCTCGGAGCTGGCCCTTCATGAATGGGGTTATGGCGAGTGTCTTGTTGGGAGGACCTCAGTTCTGCCATCATCTGTGGCTGTAACCCCACGCAGGCTTTCACATATGGTACTGGGGAGATGCGGTTAGGAAAGGAAACAAAAGAATAAGAGAAAGCATCAAGCTGGGAAGGATTTTCCTTCCGATGCGTCCTGTGAAAACTCATTCCGTAGTGCCTCTATTCGCAGGAAGATGAGAGGAACGTGACTCCTGAAAAAACTGTGCTGCCACAGGGGTGTTCCTGGAAGCACAGCATGAGAGCGGGCAGTTCCAAAAAACAATGTTTCAGACCTCCTGACATGCTTTGATATCCAGGGGATTTCCTCCTGTAGGCTGTAATATTCATGGGCTTTGGAGAACTGTTATTCTTGCTAGTCCTGTGAGACCATCTAATTTATAGAAAACTGAGAAAACAGGAAATCTGTGGCATTTCCCAGCCCTCTCACATTTTTTGTGCTGATGCTATAATTCCATTTTCATGATCTAGAGAGAAATACATCTTTTGGTCAACTGATTAACGTGTAGCATTTAATACTGCTCATGTCATTGATTCCTACAGTCATGTACTGTGCAGCCAAGCATGCTTTACCTCCAGTATACCACTTACAGAAACCCAAATGGATTAATATTTTATTCCTTATTTAAAAGGAACTCTCCAAGGTTATCTTATCATGTTGGACCGTACTTTTCCCCCTCTCTAAATAATTCCTTTGCCCTCATATTGTTTCAACTTTTTATTTAGCAGCTCTACATTTCTCTCCCAACTACTTTATTCCTTGAAGTGCCTCATCAATTCTTTTAGTTTGTTCTTTGTTGATGACATTCATGCACCCTAACTCCAGTAGGCTACAGCAGCTTTTTCTTCTTCTCTCAGAAGTTGCCTGCAGTACTTTAATAAGTCCTATAATCTCCTTCTTTTTGTAAAGAATGCAGATTCAGTTTACCTAACCTTTCCAAAAACTGCTATGTGTCTGAGTCATATCTGTTGCCCTCTGGTACTTTTCCATAATATCCTTCTTTTATAAGGTGACCAGAAAGGCATACAGCATCTCAAATGTGACCTCACATGTACTTAACCAATGTTACAATAATTTCCTGTGACTTATAATTGATACTGCAATATTAATGTTTCCCAGGATTTTGTGAAGCAGTGAGGTTACATTCCTTTCTCCTTGAGGCTTCCCCCAAATGTGCTCTTCCAAGTTGGCTCTCCCTCATGCTGGCCCACAGTCTTCTGCTCTTAACTGTATACTTCCACTGTCTCCTTATGCAGGTGCTGGGAATATGCATGTCTTTACCATTTCTATATTACTGGTTGGCACCCCTCTTAGGCAAATAGAGCTCTCTCTTTCCATATATCCAGCTTCATGTTGAAGGGTTAATACTATGAGGGTCTTTTTCATTCAGCGCTGTCCCCCATGGGCTTGAATCCTTCCAGGCTCCAGTGCTGCCAGTGCTGTGATAGCACAGAATTAGGTGTTTCCTATTCCCTGAATAGGAGATGATCTGAGTCTCCTTCTTCTGAATCATGTATTGGATCTGACCTGTGGAGAATAAGCGCACAGCAGCTCTAACAGTAAGGAAAGGAATAAATCTGGGGAAAGAATGAGAAATTAGTGACTTTTGGTAGTTGTAGAAGTTCAATGGGAAGTAAACCTACGCTTGATGCTGTCTGTAAAGTGCAAGGAATTCCTGACCACTCACATCTCAGCAAACTGCATACTTCAAAGGATAAAATCTGTCTCTTTGTGCTAGAAAATATATTACATTATTTTCAAGTGACTCTTGGCTTTTTCAAGTCTGAGAGAATGATTCTATAAAGATAAAGAATAATATTTATGGCCTATTACCATTCAGTCTCACAGGTATTAAACCAGGTATCTCTAGCTTCAGCATTCTTGAAGGCAAATTTCAACATGCATAAAGGGAATCCCTTTCAGTTTTACAAAGTAATTGTGCAGATTTATCTAGACACTCCAGACTGCAGGCTCCAAGTGCTATTAACCTACAAGGCAGCCACTTGTGTGTGTACATAATGTGCTTTTCTGGCTTTCCTGCTTGAATGGTAAGCACACAAATATGCACCTGTACACATGGCCTCCTTTTATCCATATAATTACAACCCCCGAGTAGACATTAAAGCAGGTATGATGCTTGTTCTGTAAAGAGCAGCCAGGCTGCCTGGCTTAAGAGCTACTGGCTGAGGTTTTGTTCTTACAGAGTGAGTATGACAGCGCTGCAGCCAGGTCACAGGTCTACAGCACCTACATAGGTGAAAATATGATTTGTGCAGAGTATGATTGCAGCTCCCAGTCTATAATCACTTCATCCTGAAGTGTACTTGTTACATAATTATCAGGAGGCCTGAAGTGACAGGGCAAAAAAGGACACTTAAGAGGTGGAAAAATGACCTGGGATCTATTCCGACAAAGGAGGACTTGCTAATTAATTTCGCTGGAACTCTGTGCTACTCCAGGACTTTGAAGAGTACTCCAAGCTATGCAAGCCTAGCAGTAGTTAAGCAGGATTTCAGTGAACGGTACTTCCCAGCATTGCAGAGTGGCTGAGGTTGGCAGGCATCTCTGGAGATCATGCAGTCCACCCCCTCTTCCCAAACAGACTGCTCAGAAGTGTCCCACCAATTCCTAGTGAAAAAATTATTTCTTTGCTTAAATCGGATTTCCTATATTTTAATTTGTGCCCATTGCCTCCTGTGCTGCCACTGGGCACCACTGAGAAGAAACCTCTGTCTTCTTTACTTAGCTCATCAGATAATTATACACACTTAGAAGACCCCTCTGAGCTTTCCCTTCTGCAGGCTAAATAATCCTAGCTCTCTCAACCTCTCCTTGTACAACAGATCCTCTTATCCTTTTATCATTTTTGTGTCCCCATCTCCAGGTAGAGGAGCTATTCTGGTGGCAGCATCCACATGCTTTGCTGGGGCCTCCTCAGAGCAGGTGGAGTGAGCACATTCCACAGCACACACAAGCTTAACCAGGTCTTCTTAGGCTCCCTTAGTAAATAGGAACAAACTGCAATTCCTTTGTGTTTGTAAATTTGTGAACTAGTTTTTGGATTTGCATAACCAGTTTGATTTCATGAACCTTCTGTGAACTTCAGCTATGCTTTATTCAGGGATGACTCAAGTCAAAAATAAACCCACTTTTCTAGCTATATTTCTGGGAGCCTTGGCTGCCCCAGATGAATGCCCTTTCCCTGGACTCAGTCCTGGGCTGGCCTGGGTGGACATAGCTGCACTGACATGAGTGAGTGCTCAAGGAGCTGGGCTATTTTATTTTCTCCCTAACCTCCTCTCACTTTTTCCCTGCTTCTCTTTCACAAATGTGGTGTTGCTTGCCCTCTGGCTATGCAGTATATCACTCTCCCCTTCCTTCACTCCTTTGTAAGATTTTCAGCGAGGTCTGCAACTGTCGGAATAGTTCATTGCCCCACTGAGATCAGTTTGGTTTTACTTCCCAGAGCTGCACAGTTCAAGGGAGATCAGGCCCTTTTTTTTACTTCTTGTTACAGCATCTTCCTTGTTCCCATTCTTGGATATTCAAGTTCTATGGTGCTTGCTGCAAGAAAATTCTTCTCCCTTCTCCCAGCCATTTCTTTTGTGAATGATGGAATAAACCATATCCATCGATAATGAGGACATCATACTGGAGCTGTCCGGCTTATCCCTTCTAGCCAACAGGCACACCTGGTTCAGAGTGAGTTTCCTAGTACCTCAGCACACTCATGAGACATGTTTTGTGCAATTTTTTTCAAGTTTCTCTGTAACTACCTGTCTCCAACTCTTTAAAATAAGATTTTCTTTCTCCTCATTAATTAAGTTCTGTGGCCTTTATGAGAAAATTAAAGGAATATTATCTTTTTAAACCAAATTGGTATTTTAAAGGTCTAATAAGTAAAAGTATGATTTCGAAATTAAACACAATATTTCATCTTTGTCTGCTGTGCTCATTAAATATTCAATTACATTCCAGGCTGAGATGGATTGATGGTTAGGAGGGGGATGGGAGTTGCCTTTGCACCCAAAAAAGTCTTTTATTTGGAAGACTAACGATTTTATCAAGAGAGCAAGCCTTTAAAGACCAACTTTGTGACACCACTGCTGTTGAAGAAACAGTGAATCATAACTCGTGCATTCAATCCACTGTCAGCTAAACCTTGTATTCACCTTACCCTCTCTGGGTCTGGCTAAAGGAGTGAGGGGAAGGGGCTGACTGTACCACTGCAGCTTGTGCACAAAAGACTCCTCTGATCTCTAAGGTCCTCCAGGCCCTGTTGACCCAATGCACAACTCTGCTGCTTTTCTCTCATTCAGAAAGCAGAAAGTGAAGGTTTCATTTGTGCAGGTCTATGGGGCCAGAACTTGGTGAATTCAGATGGTTCTTTATCTTTTTTCTCATTCCTTTATTCTGGAACTCTCTCTGCTGCCAGTGTCAGTCTGGTCCAGTCCAGAGTTGTTATTTCTTATCTTCTTCCTCCTGTGATACCAGGCAAACAGAGACTCATCACAGTGCTGCCTGCACTGGCCATAGCTTCTCACTACTTGGAGGCAGGAGACATGCACCAGGTATTTGGTTTGTGTTCTCAGGAACGCCAGGTTAGCAAGAAGCAGGCCTTTGTGAAACAGTGCCACAGTCAATACCCTTTTTGTTTTAGCATGCCCACCATATGTTCATGTCCAAAGTGTATGAGTATGAAATAAAGACTGTAATTAACTCATCTGTTAAACACACTATACAAAGATTCGTAATCAGATCAGACCCCACTTGAAACTAGATAGGAATTCTCTTATTCTAAAAAGTTAATTTTCATTCGAAGTCTATTCCTTGTTGATTTAGATCTATTTTTTCTTTAGACCTTATCCTTCAATGTAAACAGTTATTCCCCATAAGGATATGCCTATAATAATGTCTTGATACTCAGCAATCTGCTCCACCCTCTTCTCCAGACCTGTTCCAGTCTGAAACTCTGCCTTGAATAGTTTTGGCCAGTATTCCAAACCAAGTCTCAGGCCTTGTCTGATGACATCCATGCTTCCTTATTTTTCTTGGAAACCTTTCACCCAGAACTTCTTAGTTTTTGCCTTATTACATTTGGTTCACAATCACTGAGTGATCATATACAATACACCTAGGTTTTTCTCCTTCTTAGTAATTTCCAGCTAATGAGCCAAAGCTGACAGTAGGAGTTCAGTTACTGCTCTCTAAGTGGATGACTTCACACTGCTTAACTTTATTCCATTGCTGGGTTTTGAGTTCTTCCCACTTAATGTACTGATCTTTTTTTCTTTTCATTGACAATGCCTTTCGACTTCATGCATCAACTTTGTGCATCTGTTAATCGCTTCTGCACTGGCTCTTCATGGCAAGGTCATCAAAACACAGAAGATACAGAATGAGATTGATTTCAAAAGCAGTTGCTGAGGGCTGACCCTAAGAAACCTCCTACCAGAAATATCTTCTGCACAGAGGGACAATTGCCGCATTCCCTTTAAGAAATTCTAACAAGTTCTCTTACAGTTTTAAGGTTGTCCAATTTTTCAACTTAAAGCCATATCCTTTTATATCGTACCATGTTAAATGCATTGTTGAAGGCCAATTAGTAAAAAGCAGGTCATTGCCTTTAAAAGTAAAATTTTATGTTGCATTTTCTTTTAATTTCATGTCAATAGTTTTCATTCTACAAATACATTCTTTAACCTTGCATAGAATAAAGGTCAGGCTAGCACGCTTCTCTGCTTGAAAAACGAAAAGTACCCAGAGTGTGCAGTTGGTTAGCTATGCATTCATATCATATATTGTTTACTATCTAGATGCAGTGTCAGCACTTAACAAGTAAGAATGAATTCTGTGTGCTAGAGTTACGACTGTCATCTTGAGAAAGTGACAGAAACAGGCAGAATAAGCTGGTATTAAATGCTAAATCACATGGCAGCTCATGAGCTCACCTTTCACCTCTGGGAAGCTGGCTTTAATAGAAATCCATTGCAGGGAGAAAAATATGCCTTCAGCTCAGCCCCTCTGCAGTTCTGCACACCCGGGGCAATTGAGGTGTGTGTTGGGGAGGGGGGGCTCTTGCAGGTGCTGCAGCTTGCACAGGGCTGCTCTCTGTGAGGCCTCTGATATAAGAGTCTATCAGACCTCATGGAGTTGGAAAACAATACCTAGAGGCTGGTGCTACCTTACTAGCTTTGGGAGGGGGTGAGGTAGAATTTTTGACCATGGAAGGAAATGTGTTTGTGTGCAGGAAGCCTTCTGCTTCATTTTACCCAGATCTACCCTGGACAGCCCACTGGGAAGCCTAAGGTTGGTGTGAGCCTTGCACTGTGGTGGCTGGTAGGACTATTTGCAAAGCCAGGGCTGGAGGAGGCAGGGTCAGGCTGCTTTGTCCCCACCTCTCACTCCATAATGCAGGGGCTTGGGGGGACAGTGGTCATTTCCTCACGTGCAATACCTGTGAGCTGTGGGAGAACTGCAGCAGGGAGAAAAGGTCTAACCATCAGGGCTCAGTGTGCTCTTCAGGTTTGAGAAAGATAATGCTCACACAAAGCAGGAGCTGCTATAAGGAAAGAGCTGTGCAAACTCTTTCACTCCCCTTCATTTTTCTTGCATAGATGTTGGGAAAATTCACACACACAGACAGCAGCGATGCTGATGTATACTCCTCATACATCACTCTTGCTGATTCCTTCCCACCCAATCTCCTTCCATCGTTTGCTGTACAAGGGTTCTGCACCAGACTGATCCTGAGAAACAGCTGATCTCCTCCACTCTGTTCTTGCACAGCAGCCTGGCCACTCAGTTTGGCCTGTCTCAGTCTCTCTCGCTGTCCATGGGTTGCTATTCGACCACTGCTGGTTTAGCCTGTCAGTTCTCCTTGCAGCCAAGTGACCTGCCATGTCATTTCGTGTTCTTTATTTTCTGGATTACACCGTTCTCCTGAGTATGTTACCTAACTTGCATAAAGCGCTGTCTCTCTTTCTGCTTTAGTTATTCCAAATATCAATCACTCCACAACCACCTTTACTGCTATTAACCTTCTTCCTGTCTTCCGAATCAAAACCCATTTCTCACTTCCATATGTCGACACCAGCAACAAGCATCGATTAAATGTCTTTCATTTTTGAAGCACACAGCCTTGCTACCCTCGCTTATATCTTAATGCTTCCCATATGCTTCTCATCAGACTCTAAATTCCTCTCTTTACTTCCTCTGAGAAGTCATTCTTCATTATAATAAGTTGCCCCAAGTAAATTTATTCATCATCTTTTTCTATGACAGCCACGTTCTTTCACTACGGGAAATTAAACACTGTACCATATGGCCAGAGCAGCAAACTTTAGTACTCACTTGCTCAATTGTTTTAACACTTTGCCGCCTTCATACAACAGTCTGTTTGCCACCAGTGTGTCAGGCTTCCGCCTGACATATGCATTAGACACATTAATAGGAAGGAGGAAATTAAGTGAAGTTGACAATGTGAAGAAAGAACGGTATGATCCCACTAAGTTCCAAAAATTCACTATTTCTACTATTTTTCACTGGGTTGGGGGAAAAAAATCCCCTTAAACTAATTCCTCTGAACATGCTATATCATTAGCCTGCTGTGCCGCCATATGACACCTTTCAAAATCAGAACAATGTGAGAATTCAGAAGTCTGGGGACAGCATATACATGGCTCTGCTGTGCATCCCTTTTGTGAGCCTTGTACTGTCATTAGCTTTACTTTTCAAGCTGCAGTTGTTCTTCAAGCCACACTAAGTCCTGCCTAATTAATGACACACCATCGACTACTTCTAGAAGCTTAATTTTCTTCATGTTTGTCTTAAGAATTTGGCTCTTCTGACAAAAGCTTTTTGATAAATGTAGCAAATTGCATAGAATAGTATAGGAGGAATACAGACTTCCTTCCCTGGAGTCCTCGAGTCTCTTCTGATGTTGACTTCTTGAATATCTTTCTTATATATTTATGGATCTCTTCTTATGAGATAAAGAAAAATTTTAAAAAATGGTGCTGAAGACAGTTACATACTATATGTATTTTACTTCATTGCAAGAGCATGGAATTCTTTTGCTTTTGTCATTATCTATCTCTGGGCCAAATCCTAAGCTAGAAGGCAACACCCCTGTCTCTGTAGCCAGTAGAACTATAACTGCTTATGCCAGGGCTAAATTTGGCCCCTCTCTTTAAATTTCCTCCTGCTCATTTATTGCATTTCTGCTTTGGTCAGGGAGCTAGGAAAAAATTGGTACATTCAGCTACACTGAGTTTCTATTCCTGTTTCTGATTTCAAGCTGGGAGTGGTGTAAGAGCCAAGCAACCCCTGGTTGATGACTGTCAAGCTCCTCGGATGTGACTCTGCTCCCTCATGCTAGAGGGGATGTGACTCACTGCTGATTGAGTCTCTGCAGGTGGGTTTCCTGTGGGTTTGTCAGTGGAGCACAGGTTGCTGGATGGAGCCACTAGGTGAGTTTGTGTAACTTTAGATTTCCCTGTGCTTGTTGCTCCAGCTCCCAGCTCTTTGGTTTTGCCTCATGATAGAGGATGAACTTTTGTTCTACCACTTACTTACATGCTCATGGCCACCCTGGTGACCCCAGCAGTTGTGTGTAGAGCAGCTAGGGGTAGTCTCAGCAAGGCACTGGGCACAGAGACCATTTTTCAGAGACAGATGGAAAGATTATGAAGCCAGTGTGGAATGTGACTCTTGTGGGTCAGTGCTATTTGTACTCTGTCAAATATCCAACAGGCATTTTTTCTTGAAAAATGGTGTTCTGAAATTATAAAGTTTTGAAATTATCAAATCTTTACAAAGCTTTATTGATTTTTACTCTGCTGAACATGAAAAAAATAATAGCTTTACCAGCATTATTCATGCATCAGATAATATCTAGTTTTGCATTTTATCAATTCAGTGTGATCCTGTGGGAACTGAACTTTTCTACACTATTATTCCTGCTGTTGTAAGTTAAGTATTGACAATGTTCTCAGCAGTTTATGTAAGTGAAAAAAAAATGTAATAATACAGCAAAAAGGCATTTGCATGGGGCTACTGAAGGCACTGTGAATAACCTGTGATCTTAAGGAAAAATCAATGGCAGTCTCTGAAAGCTTAAGATTGGTTTTCAAGGCTGTTGCTAGGGGGAAGGACTAACTGGTGCTCCTGGACTTCCAGGCAGGTGTGGGCAGCTGCTCAAATGGCAGAGTTCCACAGAGTCCATTTGGGCTGCGTTTGTGTAAAAGCACTCGCTTTTGCCAAGATTGCTGCAAGTTTAGAGCTCTTCTCATCTAATATAAAATAACATTATCCAAGGGCCTTCATTACATTTCTTCTTTCTGGATCAAATATTCAGCACTGGTGTGTAACAACCAATAAAATGAATACCTGAAATAAAATTAATAATAAGCAATAAAATGAAGCCTTTCAGAAATACTTCCTGTACTTCAAGTAGTGATGATTTAATTCAGTGCAAGATTTCCCTTATACTGTTTTTTGTATTATCTCTGTTGCTCAATGTGCAGAGTTTCTACATTACACATGAAGATAGATTTGGGAGCACAAAGGATCACAGGATTGGAAGGGAGGTCAGCTATTGTGTCTTTTAGCCCAAAGGAAGGAAGGAAGGATTACATTTCTGCCATTTTGACTCCCTGTAATGGGGACTATACAATCTCTCTGGTCAATCTATTCCAGTGCTTTATGTCCACAGAGAGAGCTCTTCTCAGTACCTTACCTAGGTCTGCCATGCAGCAATTTTCAGTTTATTACTTCTCATTATATCCTCCATGAGCAAACAGGTTATCCTTCTCGTTGTGAACCAGACTTTTATGTACTGGAAGACTGTTATCACATCCTCTCCAACTCTCTTTTAGAATAAGCAATCCCAATTTATGTCACCTTTCCCTGAAAATCACATGTTTCTAGACATCTGATCATTCTTGGTTCTCTCCTTTGGGCTCTCTTCAACTGGTCTCTGTCTTTCTAAAAGCCTTTTCCTGCCATTCATGAAGACTTCACTTAAAGCAGTCAGAGAATAATATTTTCCTTTAAGTACTCTCCATGGATAAGTGAATAGGCTGCTAAATGGACTCACATAGCTGTTCTCAAATTTAAAGTATAACCCTCTTTGAATAGCATTGGTCCAGTGAAAAAAGAAATTACGCAGCTCTGAAGTGTATTCACTCACCTGCAAAATGAGCTGCCATTACAACCAGACACTCAATCTAAAGACGTTTCTGAGTGACTCAACATGAATACCCATCCACAGGAAATTAAATGAGTCCATTGCTTGTGTGCCACTGAATAGTCAAACAGTAGAGACATGGTGAATTGGGGAGTTGATGCATTCACTGCTGGTAGAGCAGCTCTGAATAGTATTGCTTTGCTGGCCATTGTGCAAAGGCAAAGTACATGGCAAACATTGCCTTGAAGTCCACACAGCCTGAAGAGAAAGGGCAAGCACCGGTAGGATTTCACAAATGAGAGAACCAAAACCTGGGAAAGGAACTGGTTTGCTCAGGATTGTTGTGGCAAAGAAGAAATTGATACTCACTTTCCTGAGTTCACCTCTTGCCATGTCCATTGGGCATTTTTCCTTGCCATAAATGAGCCTTTGCCCAGTCCTTGGAGTTTGCGTGGTACTATTTTTATGACCTTGAAGAGACCCAAAATAGAGTTTCTTCCACAGAATCTAATGAGCACACAGGAGTCAGATTTGTCATGAAGGACAGCAGGAATGTTGTACAATATCTATGTGTACAATTTGCTTTTAATTTTCTCTGGCTTTAGAGTAACTGAGTTGTCAAAGGGAAGGCTGTGGCATCACACACAAAGATGAGATCATCTCCTCTTCTGCACTCTTAGTCTACACCTGTGCCAGCAATTTGGCATGAGATCCAATTTCTATTGATTTAAATGGAACAGCAGGGCTCCCCTTGGGCTGTTGTAAAGCTCTAGGAGAGAGGGAATGCAAGTCAGAGGTTTTTGTACTTTGAATATTATGAATTTTCTGCTAGCTGGGATTTGAATGGCTCTCTCTAGGAGTGTCAGCTGGCTTTGTGAGGAGTTTCTTCATTCTGATGGGGCTCTGTTGACCTCTTCTCCCCTCTCTTCTTTTCCATCCTGGAGTCAACAGCTTAAACATTGCAGGTGTAAGGATTTTTCACCTCCAGTGTCTCAGAGTTGTTTACAGCAACCTGTCTGGAAGTAGCCTTGCCCTGGGAAAGGGAAAGAGCTGAGGAGTCATAAATGCTGCAGACCAGCTCCTTTGTATGTTCTTAAAGCTTGGAGCCTCTGGCCCAGGCAGTCCAAAGTCTCCAGGAGACTGGTCTAGTACCATGTTCACTCTTAAGAGGGAAAAAATGAAAGCCAGCTCATCATATAGCACACTAGGGATTCCTAAAGTTTGTCCTCCTGTCATGAGGTCTTCAGAGATGACAGCCTTCCCTTTTTTTCTTTTCCAAAACCTGTGTCCTTCTTTTAGAGGGTATGCTTATTTGAAACTAATACTTCAAAATATTTCATTGTCTGATTGCAGTTTACCTAGCCCCTTCCAGACTTCCCAAGAAATCTGACAGGCACACTTCTGGGGTGCACTGGGAGCACTCAGAGTAGGGGCTCTTCTCCACAAGGAAGAATGCATTACTGAATTGCAGCCAGAGAAGGAGATGGGAAAACAGCCACCTGCTGCAAAGCTCCAAATCACCCAGCATGAGCCCACTCTCTCACCCTTATTCCCCTGTCATCTCCATGTCCCCCAACCCTCACTCCTCCCCAGGTCCCAGAGCCCCCACAGCAAAAGTTAAACCCCTTGGTTTTTAGCAGTTGCAGTTTCAGAGAGGGATACATATTTTTGCAAGCTTTTCCAGGCTTGTGGTTTGCACTGTATTCCCTCTGAGCATAATTAACATAGGGAGGAAATGAATCTTGCAAAATGAGTCGTAGTGTGTTTAGATGCCGTTCAGCTCAGTTAACATTGCTCATGGTTTCAGAGTGTTGGGCAGCAGAAAAGATGGTGTTTGAATGTGCCACATTTCCCAGTCACTTCATCCAAACAAAGCACTGGCACAGAAAACAAACCAACAAAATCTGAGAAGCCAGGAAATACCCACTGCAGTCAGACTTCATACCACACTCTTGCTTCTTCAACCAGGAACTTTTTCCTTTTTCTTTTTCCTTCATTTTTTTTCTCTCTAATGCCATATGTACAGCTTGAGGTTATATTGGAATGTATAAATCTCATGTGAGCCACAAAGCATTAAGCCACCATTATCCTTTTAATTTAATTGTCTCAGTTCCTACCCTTAAACATTTAAAACTAATTGAACATCTGAGATTTTCCTGTGAAGTTTATTTCCTAAACATTATTGAAGTACTGTTGATAAAGCCAAAAGGTACAAAGTCAGCACTTCCTAAAACAGCCTGATTTATTAAAGTAGAAATGCTCTTTTGTGTGTGAATAGGATCTGAATGCCAGATAGTTCTTATCATTTTATGTTTCCATGTCATGTATCCTAGTTGATTTCCAAGAACAACTACTTAACTTCCATGAAATTGTGCCAGTTTTCCTTCCCCTCATAATATCACTTTAAGATGCCTGCCAGTTTGTTCTTTTTAACTATGAATTTATGTTGTCTCTTGGTATTTTCTTTGTCTTGATTTGAACTGTTGGCTTTCCCTGTTCTTGATGTCCCAGGCAGTCTCTAATACCTCATTCATGCTGCTAATGTTTCCCAAATGTTCTCATGTTACAAAAGCCTGTATTTCTCAGTGGAAATGTATTTTATATTCTTGCTGAAGTTCATAGCATAGAAGACTTGTGTAGCACAGAATGATCACTATACCTCTTCCCAACATGTAAAATCAGTAAAATAGTTTCACATGGATACAGGTTGCTTTGTCATTGAAGATGGTTCTGCCTCCACATTTCCATCGATTACAATGATGTGGGATCCAGCTGCAGAGTCTGGACCAGAACTTAAGTTTGGTGGTTTTGTTTGGCAGGTTATAAAGGCACAAGCTGTTGTGTTCTTGTTTTTTCCCAGAATAAAGAATGGCACACATTCTTCCAGCATTAAACACCTTTACTTTTATATAAAGAAAAACATAGATGAAGAGAGATGGAAAGATCAGAGGTTTCCAGCTTTTGTGCATTTTGTACAGGTAGTAGCAATGTAATGGCAACTATCAAAGCAATGAGGGAAGCTGGTTTACTCCTGAAAATGCAATAACTAATCTGAGTAATAAACCCTCACTCCCAGTTTCAATTTCCAGTTGGTGAGCTTGGATATAAAGCTGGATTCAAACCTTTATCTGACAAAGAATGTTTTTTTCTCAAGACAATAAATTGAAGTGGGCATACAAAAGACAGAGGTTTTTAAACTTCATCCTACTGGTTTACCTTTCCAAGTAGTTCTGTTGAAGTCACTAAAACTTCAGTTCAAGATCAGTAGGCAAAATCTGGCCTGTTAGATCACTGGGTATTTAAGCTGGCCATGACAATGGTTTTGGTAGCTGTTTTACATGTGATATCAGATTTCAAGTGAAGAGAACCAAACTAAATGAGGTAACCAGTGAAAAAATGAGTCTTTCTCCTTGTTAAAATGAATTTCCAGTAGTTACCATAGTAACTGCTAACAGTGGAGCTTTCTGACTGTCTTTATTATGAATGGCAAAGTAAAAGATTCTTTTTTCTTGGGAGAACTGAGGAATATTCACCCAATACAATGGATTATCTCATCACTGTTTGCATAGCAATTCCTCTCCAAGACATAGATGGACAGGAGGTGGCTCAGCTCCTCTCCAGTGGTCAGCTTAAAACTGCAAAGCCAAAGTATGATTTGTTGTCCCAGTCAGCTGGACTGTCTAGAAAGGAGAATGACATAGCAGACTTGGAGGTTGGTCTTTGAAATGTAGAGGAGATTATGTGTAGGAAAGCCAAGCGTGTCCCATTGTCAGAGTTCTCCAGATGAAACCATTTCCTCCAACTAATTCTCAACTGGAGAAGAATTCTCAGATATTCATATATTTCATACACCAAAACACACTGCTTTCTTTTTGTTTTAGTCTTCGAATGGCTCTCCTTATTTTTCTATCGTGTCCTCTTTCACAGTTATTTAGATAAACATATTTAAGCCCTTTAGGTTTTGGCTGTCATGGGCAGAGGCCAGGTGAGCAGCAGCCAGCACCAGGACGTGTCCCCAGGCTGGCGCAGGTTTCAAAGCTACCCTGTGCTAGAGCATTAAAACAGACTGAAGGTGAGGGAGCAGCAATCCAAACAGCAGCAAACCAGCAGGCCTCAAATCCTGTTGGTGAGCACTGCAGTCTGAGGTGTGGGATTATGACATTGACCCTGCATTGAGAGGAGGTTTATATTAACCTCCCCCCCGCAAAAAAACCCATAGGCCAACTCGCTTGCCCTTGCAGGAGCTCTCACCATATTTTCTCTGCTAAAAAATCCACCAGTGGTCTTTCCAGTCCAGTTTGTCTGATGCAAATGATGGGACTTCCGCCACTACTATGCTGAGAGTAGTTGCAGTTTCTCAGGTCTCCCTTTTCAGGCATTTCTCCTGAAAGTCACCTAGACCATCTCGTTCCAGTTTCTAGGGGACAGCTAGCCATTTTCACAAAAAAAATGATCACCAGTGCAATTCCCACCAGAAGTACAGACATTCAACAAGGAGGTCCAAAGAGTGACTAGGTACAAAGGCTGAGTAACTCAACCATTCCTTAACCCAACTGCTCTCAGTCAGATTAGCAGTGGAGATAAAATTTGGGAAAACATGGGCCGGTCAGATAAAGGTCAAGATCAAAATAAGGCAGGCCAGAATCCTCAGCTGTTATAAAGAAGTTAAAAGAAGCGACACTACCTTGGTTTGCACATCTGAGAAACCTCTGTCTTTGGTTTTTAATGAGTTCCCATCAGAAGCTGTTGGACCATTTTAGACTATTTCTCTAGCCTTTATGTTGATTGACACTTTTCTCCTTTGAACCTTATGCCTGCTTAAAGTGAAAGGAAAGCCATGCCAAGTACAGCTAAACAGATATTTCTTTAGTCACCTGTTGTCCAAACTTTTTAACCTGAGGTCTCTTAATCTCTCATCATAAATCAGTCACTTCAATCCATTAATCAGGTTTGTTGCTGCTCTTTTACTTCCCTCCAGTTTGCCAACACGTTCCTGGATCTGAGGTGCCCTGGATAAATGGTAGTGTGCATGGAATCCTCACCTTGGTGCCAAAGGAGGGCAGACCCCTACCATCCTGAAGTCCTACACTGGTTGCTATTGGGCATAGACAATCTAAATACTTGTCATGCAAAAGGAGAGTGGGAGAGACAAAGCATATCCAGTGCTGTGTTGAGCTCAAGTGAAATCCGAACTTTGTTTATCATTTGTTCATGTCAGAAAAATATTTGGGATACATGGTTTGCTGCTACAGCTGATAACAATATCCTTTCAGGAAAGCTGTCATGGGGAAGTTTCAATAAAAATGTTACAATTGAAGTAGGATTGCTTTTTTTTTTTAAAAAAAAACCAGTTGATTATGGCCTGATCCTGTTACATACATTTACTGTCATGTATTTCTACATGTGCAGTGGAAGGCAAGGCGTGATCATAGAAACAGAGAACAGTTTTTGTTGGAAGGGACCTTTGGAGATATCTGGTCCAATTTCCCTCCAAAAGCAGGGACAGCTTCAAAATTGTACTAGCTTGATCAGAGCCTTAATTTTCTCACTGCAAACATTTCTGCTAAATCTCTGATGAGGACTTCTGAATAAGCAATCAAAGCTTTCTTCAGAGAGGCTGTTGCATGTTTTCAAGGCTGGGACAGACCCTGGGAAACCGAATCTGGTGCTTTATGAAACATTAACTGATAAAACATATCCAGTAAGTGCTCCACTTATAAGAATCTACAATTAATGTTAAGAAGATGTCCCAAAGCTGAGAAGAAAATACCAAAATTGTACCAGACAGCTATCAAACCTTGTACTTTAGGTCTTCTAAGACCTCTTTTGCCACAGTAATACATAGGTATTGTGAGACCACAAGTGTCTATTGGAATGGATGTGTATCACCAGGGACAGAATTTAATGAGCAAGCTCAGTTCTGACTGTTGAATACAGACAGTGCTCCATTTCGAGCAGCACCATGGGTTGATGTGTGATAAGAGCTGTGGAGGAGACCTGAGACCACTTGGGTGATCTCAGGAGCTGGCTACCATTTTTGGGCCCAAGGGTGGCAAACCCGTCGCTGGGTCACTTCAGTGAAACTTAGTAACCTCACAGTTTCTTCAGAGCTTGTCTCTTTTTTGTGTTTTTGTGATCTGAAAGTTCAGTTAAGGGGAAACTCTTTGAGAACGAGATCCGACACCACATTACTGGAGCTAATTGGGGAGCCAGACCTGGCTTCAGTTCTGTCTGGTCAGATTTCATGAAAAAAGACTTCAGAATCTTGCCAGAGCAAAAGATAAAAGCTGATGTCAGAAGAAACAGTGTGTTCTCTCCTACTTTTTCTTTTGATGATGTAAGTCCTGGTGGTTTAATAGTGCTGGTAGTTAAGCAGGAAAGTTTTCTGTAGTTAACTCTTTGCAGTGACAGATATTAATTAGTTTTACTTCGACAGCAATTCTTCAGTAATAGCTCTTCAATGGCAATTTCTATTTGACTGATTTATAAGGACTCTTTACCCTCTATTAAGAGACAAGTTAAACTTAAACTTAAATCTTATTACTCATAACTGGAGCTTGGAAAAAATAGTATAGACTTCAGATTTTTAAATTTTAATTATGACTGCATTTAATAGTCTTGAAAGTGAACAGCTAATTGCTCTGGTTTGAACTAGACACAATGCATGTTCTGTACAAGCCTCACCTTTTAGTTCAGCCACTGCACCTCAACCCTGAATCCTGTTAATCTAGTATTGTGTGTTTTTTTGTAACAGGACAGCCAGTTTGTCAGTGTGTTTTATGAGTTACACAAAAAAAGAAGTAAAGCCAGCATCACCAAATTCTTTCTTTATCCAAAAGCAGGCTTTGAGCTTACAGCTGCAGGAGGCAACTGCTCATGTAATAGCCCATTGTTCAGCAGCAACCTTTTGCTTCTGCAGCTGAAACTTAACGGAGGTAAAATCAAGTCGTTGTCCATAAACCAAGTGAATTTTATGTAGCTTTTTAAAAAAAAAATCAATCCTAGTAATATTTTTAGTATTGTATACATTTTCAAATATTTTATGTCTCTTTCTGGATTAATATTCTATCAAACATATGTCCGTTCTTCGCATTATTTTTTTTATTTTCTTTGGAGATTGGGTCCACTTGGATGTGATAATAATTTCCAGCTTGCAGTACTCAAAATTAATGGCCAGAGTATTGAGAAGTTTGCCATACATGTTAATAATCCTTTTTTTGTGCTGTTTTTGTTACTTCCATCTGTTACCACAGGAAGGATGACTTGGTAATAAACCCTGTCTATACCTTCACCACAATACAAGAGAGAGGAAATGAGATGTCAGCAAAAATGCATAGTGTGACACAATCATGTTTAGGAGAATTCTTAGCAGTGACTTAAAGCCTCTTACAAACATGTTATTGTTAATGCCCATGTCTCAGAAGAGTTTGGGGTAGTTGCAATAGGATAAGTTCATCCAGGATGCTGCTCCTCAAGAGCTGCAGTGTCCACTGAGAAGCAAGTCATCTCTGTTGTGCTGATTTACACTCCAAAGCAATTTGAACTTCACCTTCAGGCTGAGATAGTACTGTGCTGCAAGATTTTACAATACTGAGAACCTATTTTGTGCTTTACTTTGAAAAACTCTATCCAAATGGTGTATTTGTGATAAGAAGATGATCACATTTCCATTAGTTGATCCAAATTTGCAAGTCAGCCATCCTGGTGGCTCTGCTGGCACAAAATTGAGACACTGTTCTCAGTCTGCAAAGGTCTGGGCTTCATTCCAGCATCTAGCAAGAGGATCAATACTCTTCATGACTATCCTCTACGCAGTCATACACTGGGGATGTCTGGGCCCCAGCAGACACCCATCCTCCCTTTTTCCTATCTTGCAAACTCAGCTGGATTCCCCAGAGCTCTGAAACCACACGCAGGTGGCTCCTAATTTCAATATCATGTGTACAATGGCTGTTACAATGTGTATGAGAGAGAAAATCCCACACCTCTCTGATACAATGAGCTTGACTTCTGATGGGTTTCTGAGCAGCCATGAATGTGCAGTGCTAGAGAGGAACAAGAAGAGCAGCTGCAAGACTTCAGGTGCTTCTGTGGGAAGGAATGAGAGTCTGGGAATGTGGGACAATCAGGGGAAATCTTACTTGTGTGATAGCGGGGTTATAGGCTTTTTAACCATGGTGTTAGCTGGGCAGGCCCTGCCCTCAAGGCTAAAACACTGTGCAGTTGCTTGTAGTGGATCGTAACAGGTCAGTACTCAGTAGTCCAACCTTATGGTTGAAAAGAGTTAGATCCATGGATTTCTGAGATTTCAAGGTTCCTTTATTTTTTAAGGCCTTTGGTTTATTAACCAGAGCTGCATCTCTTCGCTGTGTCATATGGACATGCTGCAACTTCTAAAAAGCCTTCAAAAGTATTTTTGAAAACAGTGTGGAATAAAAAATAAAAGATCTTCCAGTGACATCTTCCGATAGCACTTAAAACTTCCATTAATACTATGAGTGAATCCAGCACATAATCTGCTGCTGAATTTCCATCACTGTATTCCAACCGCATTAAAAACTGTATTTCCATTAATGTAAAGGTTGAATCCAGCATATAATATATTGCTGAATCAGAATTTACGCAACAGGTTAGTTAAGAGGCTACAGTCGACGCCTATAATTCAAATATCTGGAGCCTGACCCAATGCTACAGCCACTGCAATTAAAGAGCCAGCAGTAGATATGAAAAGCACGTCTATCTGTGGGGGAAAATCTATTTCTCCAAATAGTGATGTGGACAGGAAGTGAAGAGGTTTGAAAAATTGGCTCTGAAAGTAAAACAATCACCTATTTGATAAAACAGGCTACTATTGCAGCCCGTTTTCTTGAGGAGGTGGCAGAGCATGTAAAAAATTTAGTATTTCTATTTAAAATTTTATTACTGTCTTATTTTGCTTCTTCGAGAAAACATATAAGAGAAAGTACAATAAAAGTTTGAAAAAAATAAAGAAGTTTGTGAGAAAGTACAGTAATGTATTCAGATTATTCAAAAATTGCCTTCAGACTCTGTCCTATGGAACCCTGTTCTCTGAATGTTTGTGTCCCTTTCTCTTATATTTTGTTATTTTGGGAAAACCCTGAACTTGTGAGATTTATTTCCTAACTTGTGAAGATGACTACTGTCTTCAAGCAAGGCATTCTTCCTTTGATGACAGAAGTTGCAGGTAGAGGAATACTCAGAGATCTCAGCAGCTCCCTCCCAATCCAAGAGACATAAGAACATAAGGAGGTATCAGCTCAGTTTATGAGAGGCAGAGATCTGGCATCATTAGCAGGTTCCCTGGGAGAGGAGAGATACCCTTTCAGGCTTTCAGGACACAAAGGGTCCTGGCAGGAATTCCCCTTCCCTGAAACTGGGACCTACATTTGCAAACTCTCTTCCCATGTAAGAGTGCCTTAGAGGGAGAGGAAAAGACTTTTTGGATTAAAAGGGGGTTTTGGTATAAACTCCTCTTTCCCCTCTCTTCCTCTCTCAGCAAAGTGCTGACAGTGGTGACATGTAGCTGTATTGTCCCTCCCATGAGATGGCAATATATAATTCTACCTAAAGTTAACCCTTACAATTCCACTTCTGCTTTGATGAGACTGGATTTTACTAATAGGTTTATTGCCAACCTTGACATCTTGGGAATTAGCATTACTCCATCTCTGTCTTTATTATCAGCCCCATTATTTTAACCCCCATCTATAGCATACCTCACTATTAATTTTATCTTTTTGTTATGATTTTATATAATCTTCTACATTTTTTGCATTTCCTCTTTGATTTTTACTAATGCAAAACTGCTTTGTCATTCCTTTTATATTAACAGTCTTCTTCCATTCAGAGCTTTAATTTTAGCTTGCCTTTGTCTTCTTAAGAGTGCTCAGACACCCTCAGTCACAGGCAACCAAGGATGTGCAGCCCCTTGCAGGATCAGACCCAGACATGAGAGGAACTTGAATGCTCTCTAGATATATTAAACTAATTGCTTTCCATATACTCATTGTGGGTTCAAAGGGCAACAACCGGGCATCCTACCTGAGAATTTCAAGGGAGATGGTTGAGCACAGGAGAGCCTGGGAGCAGGTTTCAATTATTTTATTAGACAGAGGGTAAAGAGTCATGCTTGGGAGAAGAGATGAGTGTTTCTTGACATGAGATTTAGAGTGTAGGAAGGAGGACTTGAGGGCCTTTTGATCTGGCATCTTTCTCAAGCATTATCTCACTTTTAAAAAGGAAAATGGAAAAGAAGAAAGGATGGAAACGTCTCCTAGGCATTTTGTAATGAATTCTGACACCAAGAGGAATTTAAGAAACACTTGTGTGGGCACAGTTAGCAAACCCCAGGGCACAAAAAAATTTGTGCTAAAATGATAAGGAGTTTTGTTCACTCGGAACAGGTTCTCTGTCCCGATACTTCCAGCAATGAATCAGGAAACAAGTTTCCATGTTTTGGACACGCTTATGTATTAAGAGTTATAGCCTGGAAAGGTCATTAAGAAAATAACTATAGTAAAACTGTGAATCAATTATGGAAGAATATTTGAAATACAATTTTAGTTTATAGATGCTTTCATGCAATAAATGTGATGAGTTAATTCTCCTATGCTTATTTCTAGAGCTGCTAAGATGAGATTTGAACTTGCAGATTTCTGGCACCTTGTCTATGTTGAGTCCACAGACAATCTAAATTCTACAGCATTCACTGTGCTAATGCATGGATCATGGTAAGTGTTTTAATATTACTGTTACAGATTTCTGTTTCCACTTTACATAATATAGTCTCCCATTATGAACCCCAAATAACTGTTGTGGAGGAAAAAAATACTATGAAATACTAATTTAAAAAACCAACCGAACAAAAACAAAAAAACCACCACAAATATTATTTATGTGAATTCCCAAATACTGAGTGTAACTGGCTGTCTGTTCAGTGCCATCCCATATCATGAGCCAGGGACAAAAGTCTTTTCCTTTTTCATCTTTTTATGCAGCCTGGGTTGTCAGTAGTCCTTTAAATGAAGTTGTCTGCTTAGTCTTAGAAACAGGGAGTGGGACTGATTAATGTGAAACCTGGGACTGAATTGTAAAATGTGTGAAAAATAGTACAGCAACTACTATAAAACTTCCAGTAGTTTTTATTCAAAGTTGCTTTCAGAACAAAAGCTACAAAGGAGTCATTTCAAGAAATACACCTCAATAAAGAAGAGGTACATGAAAAACCATAGAAGGGTGAGCTAGATTCAAACTCCACTTTCATACTTGTAATGAAAAGTGGTAAGTACAATCCAGTATATTCTCCAAATGCTCACAATATGAATCAGTATGTCCTTGAGTAGGTGTAAATAGACTATGATAACAATTTAGCTCCATTCCTACCGCCTACACTACTGCAGCATTTGAATACTACAGAATTGTTAGTGGATTTTCTCTCTCCAATGTTATTCCCCCTCCTCCTCATAAGACAAGAAAATAACCCTTCTCACAGGTAAGTAGGTGTTAAGCCTGACAGAGGATGGGGTTGTTTTTTGGAATGAAGTATGTGTGTGCCCAGGTGCAACCACACTGCTATGGTCTGCCCATCACTGCCAGTAGCTGCACAGCTGACTATGTGACCTGCATAAGGCCATGCAAAAAGTTGATCCAGAAACTGAATTTCCTGAGCCAGTGCTGAAGTCCTCTTGCAGAACTGATGTTCTGAGTAGTCTAATTCTTCTAACACAACTAACTCCTTTTCCTAGTCCTATGAATAGCACTTGTAGGGTTTGGTCTCCATGCAATAAATGTATGGTCCTGAAAGGCATTATTTTCTGGGCATTAGGAAAGTTAAAGCCTTGAAAAGTCCAGGAGAGTTTCTTTTCAGGTCTTCCCTTGGAACGACTTATGTTTACTGCCTCCGTGTTCCTTACAGCATTAAACACTAAATTTTACTTTGTGCATTTTCCTATGGAAACCTTCATATGATGAAAACAGTGAGGGCATGATAGTTCCTCCTGTAGCACAAAACATGCTTTTTATACTACTGTTATGCCTGTTAAAATTGGATATATTAATTCTTTCAGCATGCAGTACAATTTCATGTTTCATAAGTGTCAAAGTGACTCAGAATCCATGGATCACTATACACTAAAGTTTGATTTTCTTTCTTTTATTTTATATGTTGTACTTTTAAAAAAGTGTTCTTGAAGCTCAATCAAAACACAGAAAACAAAAACATTTCATTCAAAAACATTGGAATGGGATATTTGAAAAATACCCAGAGTGATCTCCTTTCCCCCTTTTGTTCGGTTGCCAAAGTAAACTTGAGCCAAACTGGTGCTATTTGGCGAAGGGCATTTGGCTTGCAGGAATTGGATCTTCTGACAGCAAATGGTTCCAACAACAATTCAGGCTATGTTTTCCAGCAGGTTTTCTGTGTGCAGCATCTACCTCAGGACTCCTGCAAGGTGATGGCATTGAGAGGTTTGCAAATACTCTCTAGTCCTTTTTCAAATCAACTTTTCAAGGTGCCCTCTGTGCAGCCTCTAGATAGCTGATGAGTGATCATAGCATTAAAAGTCATAGTTGTTATAGCCCTGCCTAAATCAGAAGAGTGGAAGGTGGAGACATGGGGATATAGAAATCTGGCAATCCTGAGCCAGACCAATGATCTGTCATTCCATGCCTCTCTCCAGGGGTGACAAATAAAAGCTGTTGTTTAGGGAGGCTGTGCAAGCTTGGTCTTAGTCTGCAGTCCATACCCCTTGTACTCCCTGAGCATCAAAATCCTCCTGTGGCAGCAAACACCAGAAATTCTCTACATGTTTCATAAAGAAGCATTTTATTTTTCTGTTTTAGCCCGATCTCATACTGGTTTCATCATGCACCTCTGTTTCTCAAGTCACAGAACCTGGTGAAAACAGTTCTGCCTTTACCTGAGGAAGTGCTGTGTGCAGCCAGTGGAGGCAGAGGAGCAGAGAGGAGGAAAGAGCATTACATGGGTTTCTTACAGTTCTGTGATCACAGAGTTGTGTTAAAATATGTCCATTAGCAGACTAAGTAAACTAAAGCTCTAGCAGAAGCCAGAGTACACTCTTTTGCTATCTATGTTCTGTCTCTGAAGGCTAGCCCAGTGATTACAAATGCCAGAACAAGGGAACCAAATTAGTGGCTTAAATGTGGGCATTCACTGCCTGCATAAGAACATGCGGGCTTTGTGCCTTGCACAGAAAGCTTCTCTGGTACTTAGCCTACACTTTCCTTTCTTTAAAATTTTTGTTGTATTTATAGGCATAAACCCATAGACCACACTAAGTAATTGCTTTCCTTTCTTGATTTTCATTTTCTCCACATATTTATCTTGTCTCACCCGTAGCTGTCACTGTGTCAGGTTATGCAGTACAAGGGCTTTTTTTAGCTTGTTCTCTATTCACTAGATTCCCCCCATCCTATGGCAATTTTAGTTGTGTTTTTACTTTACTCTGATTTCCCTGAATAGGATTTGTCTGTTGGCTGTCTCACGTGTGTTTTATTTCAAGAGACATTTGGTGTCTGGTATTTCTCAGCTCTCTGACTGGTTTCTCTTCAAGTCCATGAAGGTTTTTAATTCCAGAGATGCCCCTATTTTTTTGTAGTCTCACTGCTTGAAGTGGGGGCCAAGAGACAAAACAGAGAAATAAAATCAAATATATGCCTGTGAACTACGATCTCCTGTTAGTGGCTTTATGCAACTGTCTTCTATTAGTGGCTTCATGCTGCTGTTACCAGAGATGTTTCTGAATCAAAACCTTGGAATGAAAACTGTGGAGCCCCAGGGGGAAGGGAGTTGCTCTAGATCTGAAATCTTATGCTTGGGTCCCTCCGGTTTCTCTCCCCCCGGTATCCTTTGAGGCACGTTTCGTTGGGAATGAAGTGCCTCAAAGGATGCAGTGTTGGTGCCCTCTCGTGGCGGCAAAATGGATATGAGGAGAGGACAAGAACTGTGACGTAGCAGTGGGACAATGTTTAAAGCAGATTAGAACGGATTATTTCGGCAAAAGGTGGAAATGGGGAGCTCACTCAGCCAAGCAAAAAGACTTATTTCAAGGATTTATTGACGGGCACCAGAGGGGTGTTGGCCAAATGAGATTTCTGCAGGTTGCTTGAGACAAGTCTGCCGGCCTCACAGCCGATGTGTGCAGTGTGGCACTGTGGGGCACAGCCCAGAGGTGTTGGCATCGGTGCCACCACAGGCAGCGTGTTGTCCCCGCAGGGCACCAAACCCCACCACAGCGGGGGCAGCTGCCTCAGCAGTGCCTCGCCTGGGGCCTTGGGCCTGGCCATTATCCTGGTCGCAGCTCAGCTCACATGTGGCTCCAGGTTTGCAAAGGAGCTTCAGTGTCCTCTGGCACTAATGTCTTTGGATTCCATTGCATTTCATCAGCTCACATGGGTCACATCTGAAAGAGGACTGGATACCTCTTTGTTTTATGTATGTAATCCTTGTTCATGGCATCTTATTCCTGGATCTCTGTGTTCTGGCTTTTCAAGATCCCTTTTGACTATGAAAACCAGAGTCCATATAATGTAACAGAAAGCATGGTTCTCTCACATTTCAGCTCAGTGTGTTTCCATTCTTTTTTCCATAGGCTAAAAGCTCATGGGTTTTTTTGTTGTCAAAGGGTTTGTGTGCTATATTTTTATGAAATCATGAGCACAGACTGTTGTAGCACCTGAAAACATCTAGGTTCTTCACCTGAGATGCCAAGCTTTCAAAGGCTGACCTGCAGTCAGTCATCTCCCAGCAAGTTATCTGAGACATCTTTGGCTTCTTTCTGCAGTTAATACTTCTAGTTTTAGCTGTTTGAAGAAAATGCCCATGGATGGTGAACGAACAAGAGTTTGTCTGTGATAATATATGGAAAAAAGTAGTTGCATCTTTCAGAGTAGCAGATTAGATTCCACTTCCTTTAAGCACAGGAAAGAAGTCTGTGAGCCAGTAGAATCCAGCCTTAGAAGACATTAATGGAATAGAGAGCAGCTTTATTAAATCAACATGAAGTAGCAAACAAGTCATAAACTTAAATCTGAAGCCTTCTCCCAGGCTTGATGATTATAAGATTTCACTGGAAGCTTTTTTCTGGCTTCAAGGTTTCTTGAAGATTTCAAAACCCTGGCTTAGTTCATCTGCAGGTGATAACTGTACTTTCAAGTTCAGTTAACTGAGAGGGCTATATTTTCAAGCTGAGTCCTCAAACCTACTACAGGTTTGGCCAGATCTCAAGGTTAGTTGTGATTATTCATAAGCAATATCTGTACTATCTGACCAATCACCAGGGTAGCGGCAAGGAAAGCAGTATTATGGTTCTAAACCAGCTATGAGTTATAGCTGAAACAATTTGAAGTAGAAGCCAGGGGAAAGTAGTGTCTGTCATTCAAGTAAATAGAGGATGTCATTTCTTTAACAGAAAGGCAGAGAGAAAGAATTCTTCATGCAGGTGGCATGGGAAATGATGTATGACATTTCAATAACCACTTGCTACATTTTTCTTAACTCTGCAGTAAAGACACAGTGTGTTTAAGAAGGGAACCTCCACCAGGCGCTCAAGGACTCCCCTTGTGAAATGGAAGAAGATGGGAAGAAGGAAACAGGCAAACTGTCATGCTACTGTCAAATCTTCCAACCACATCTTTTGATCTTGGAGTGGTTGTTTTCTCCCTAATCCTTCCTCTTCTTTACTTTCAGTAGCACTGAGTCTGCAGCGAAGAGAGAGGAGCAAATCAGGCCTGCCCTTTCTATCTCTGCTGTTTTCTATGGGATGAGTTCTGCCACAAACTTTCTTCCAAGGCTGGTCACCTTTTTGACATCCAGTTTGTTCAAGCCATCTGCATCTCATTATCAATTATACACAGTCCTTCCTCAAAGCATTTCACTACAAATATCTAAGTCTTGTAGCATCCTTATCTGCAGAGTGATGTGTGTCAAATCTGCCTTATCACAATCTGCCACCAGGGTTTTTACATGTGTAACTTTCATTACAGTTGACAAGAGTGATATATGCAAATCTACCACATAGCAAGTAAAAAAACCTGTCTGTTTTAAATAATCTGACTTGTGGAAATACCCTCTGTATAGCACAGTGAAACTAAGGCAAGATTGAAACAAACAATATCTATTAGGAGTCAAATGTGCTATGGCAAAATGAAGACTACTAAGTCTGCTTTACAAGCAGTTAGTTAGGTCTGTCTCTGCTCCATCTTGAGCCAACTAAGAGAACATTCTATAATTTCAGGGTTCAGATTATTAGATGGAGAAGCCAAAAGCTGTAGTGCACAGTAGCAGCTGTATTGTGTCACTTGAGATGTTATGGGCCAAAACATGAAAAAGACAGTTGGAGGAACTCAGGAAAGGACCTAGGGAAAATTTGAACTGAAAGGTAAAATTTTGTACAGGACCCCAGAGGTAGTCAGCTTGATTCAACTTGTCACCAAACACCCACTCAGAATCAACATGCCATGCAGTAGTCTGGCCACAGGAATGCTTTTACTGGCAAAGAAAGAAAGTGTATGTAACAAGGTGCAGCATATATTGTTCATATATATTCATTAAAGACAGTGAAATTACCACATGAGCTGCTGACTAAAAGCTTCCAAATTTGTACTTGGCTTAGACTGAAATGATGAAGTCAGTCTGGTGCCATGTATGTGGGAGTGCAGCAGGGCACAGTCTGAGTTTACAGGATATGAGGCAGTAAGCAGCTGGGTATCAGCAAACAGAATTAGAACAGGAGCTCTAATCTATTATAACTATAAATTGTTTGGCTCTTTTCCAGGGCTTTTTAGACATGAATTTGCTTTCTGGGTTCAGTTCCCACAAACTTCCCATTCCTCTCAGGCAAATATGAGAGCCAAATTCTGATCTTCATTTATCCCTCCGTAAATTTGGAATAATTCATTTGAGCCCACTGTGTGGCTGTTGTTCTAAACTGTCCTAAATGAGTTCAAAAGTTTGCCTCATTTCTTCATCTGTAAAAAGAGGAAGGATTCTTCTCATACCTTACATATTGCATGTTTGTAGCAGAAACAGAAACATTCTGTGTGCATATCAGTGAAATCTTAGCTGGCATCTCTATCTTCTAATATAATACAAGCAATAGATCGGTACTCACAAAAGATTTGAGCAAGTTCAAGGTGCAGTCCCAGATTCCAAACACTGTGACAGCAAGGGAGCCGTGTAGCACTGGCACATGTGCAGTTATTCAGAAAAGAGGCTGACCAGAAGGATTTAGCCACACAAATACAGTTTCAGGATTTTAACTCTGTAAGTGATCAACTAGCAAAAAAAAAAAAGCTTTCAAAAGAAGTGATGGGATTTCTATGTTCCTTGATCAGGCTGCAGATGTATTTCTGGTTGTTATATTTTAATCAGACACAACTTTTTGTCTTCCAAGCAGACACAGGCTAGAGAAATTCTATATTTAAAGTAATCAAATTAAATAAGTTAGTGTGTTAAACCTTTCGAGTTGCTCAGGTCTAAACAGGGCAGACAAAATGTAATGGAGACTCAGAATGAAGAACATACAAGGAACATTCATATATGAACCTGCAAAAGATCAAGCAGTAATTTGCTGCAGACTAATAGCAATTTAGTGTCTCTATTTCCAACAGACACTATTTAAATGAGTAAAGCAAAGAGAGACCAGATTTACACAAAGTAATGCAGTCCTCTTCTCAGTGTCTCAGTGCTCCTTGCCCTCCTTAAATACTTACCAAAGTGCATTTGCAAAGACACCTTTCATTAAGTGTTCAGACAATAAACAATTTGGAGATTAATATGTATGTTTTTGGAATGAGGGCTATTTGAAAACAAGTGACATGCATTCAACAGCACATCTGAATAGATTATAAATCTACTCAGTTTTTATGTTGAATCTTTCAAATTTCCCAGAAAAAAGTACTCTAAAAGTACTATCTAAATCATCTTTACTGTTTACCTATATTTGCTAGGGGGATGAAAATATATGAGCAAATCTTGAAATCCTGTACCTGAAACGGATATTTTAATCTTGAAAGTCCTGTTACCTAAGAGGAAAGATTGCTACATTTCAAAATCAAAACTGGGACACTTTTGCACTTATGTGTTTTTGGATTGTGAAATGCTTCTGTGAAAGACAGGGGTACTTCTTGTAAAAAATTAGTATATTGAACACATTGAAAACCTTAAATGTGACAGTGATGTACACCTTTTTTTTCTGTACACCTTTTTTTCTGAATAAGTATTTCCAATAGTTTAATGTCTGATTTGCAGTTTTCTCTTAGCGTTGAAAAGGTCCGTTAACATTTACTCACTGAAAAAGAACAACTTAATGAGGACTAGGCTTGTCTGCTCTTTCTCTTGCTTGCCAATACGGACCATCTCACCAGAAACCAACTCCACAGGTTGGGTTATCTTGTGATAAAGAGAGAACGTTGTGTCTTGGACAAACATGATGCAACCGTTTATTTTGAAAAAGCTTGATGTGAGAAGATGAGGTGTAACAGATTTTCCTGCCCAGTGAGGTAACATCATGCAGAATCTGGGCTTGTACCAACATAAGAATTACGAGCTTATAGGCATTTTAATAGAGAACTCACATGTATTGAATTGCACCATAGTTGGTACAAGTAAGAACGGTACAATTAATTTGGGCAACATGATCTCAGTTTTAAGGCTAGCAGAATCTGGCATGTAAAGTAGTTTTTTACTGAGAAAGTCAGAAGGAAGGATACAGACAGAAAGAGGCTATTAGGTATTCTTTGTGCACTCAAGAATTCTTTGTTTGAACTAATTTTCCCTGTGTTGTTTCTGTGGAAGACCATAATCAGTTGGCTGATTTTGTCAAGATCTTTAACTGCAAGCAGAAAATTACAAAATATGCTATTTTAAAATAATTCAGGTTTGCAAAATTCAAGTTGATTAATTTCTTCTCAAACAGTAACGTCTGTAATCTGTTATGAATGTCTCTGTGCCCAAATGATTTGTGCTCAAGTATAACAATTTTCTTTGGTGTTAACCAGGCAATTATTCTTCTTGCAAGGACCTCGTGAGCAGCAGAAAATGATCAAGCTTTGAGGAAAGCAGCTTTGGTTTAGTACTCTCCAGAAGATGACTGGGAGTAGCTGAGATGGGAAGTTGGAAAACAGCAGGTCAAAGAGACATTTCTCTCTTTCTGGAGCAAGACTTGTGGAATTGCTGAGACCTATTGGGATGAAAGCAGGTTCTAGGTAGCTGGACTTAGGACTGGGGTACACAGCTAGGGGGTGAGTGGTGGGATAAGACCTTGATTTCTTTTCCATAGCACTTTCTTTTAAGGAACAGCCTCTTCAAGGGCAAACTCTCCTGTCTCACAGTCCCTTGGAGGTAGAGGGTTTTCGGGAGCGGGCTTTACTTTGTAGATCTTTGGCTGGAAGCAAAAGAATATGGAAAGCCTGTTCTATGAGCCAGCTTCAGTCTATGGGGGTGGGCAGAGAGGGGAACATGAAGTACTTAAGCAGTCCTGCATGACGAGGCCATCAGCTATATCCAGTATCTGAAAGAGGCCTACAGGGAAGCCAGACAGGGACTCTTCATCAGGAACTGTAGTGATAGGACAAGGAATAATGGGTTCAAACTGAAAGAAGGGAAATTTAGGTTACATAGGCAAAAAAAAATTCTTTACTGTGAGGGTGATGAGACACTGGAACAGGTTGCCCAGAGAAGTTGTGGATGTCCCATCCTTGGCATGGTTGAAAGCCAGGTTGGATGGGGCTCTGAGCAATCCGGTCTAGTGGGAGGTGTTCCTACCCGTGGCAGGCTGTTTGGAACTAAATGATCTATATGGTCTCTTCCAGCTCAAACCATTCTATGATTCTATGACCCAAGAGCAGAGTGAGAGGGAATGGGGGATTATGGCACAGACATTAGTGAAGGGAATGTGTTACAAAATCTGGATGTTGTATTTTGCAAATAGGCCAGTCAGGGAAGTACCTTTGTACTAAATTAACATGGCAAGGAAATGAGAAAAAACTCCCCAGCGAGTCCTGCTAATATGTCTTATCTTTGATCTTAAAGGGCTTAAAGCAGTTTACTTTCCATGCCTGTGTAAGCCATTTGTGCTAGTAAATCAAAAGTGCATGCTCCACATCCTGTTGCCTTCAGATCTGCCTCAATAGCCACAAGCTGTGTAATGCCAAAAGACATGCCTCTATCTTAAAAAGAAAAAAAATCCTGAAGGTCCTTTTGATCTAAATTGCATCTCATTCAAATCTGTAGAAACCCTTATGTCTGTGGCACCTAACACATGCTTCGTGGCCTTGTTCCATTGCATTCACACCAATGTCCTGTGGTTTCCTTGTCATTTTTTGCAATCAAGTCACGTGAAATATATTGTTGCCTACCTTGTTCTGATAATCTTGATACCACATTTTCCTGTTGCACAAACATCTTTTTCAGAGCGATTTCATCTAAAAGTTTGAGCCCAGCAGAAAAGAAACAGCATGTGAGGGTTTTTTAAACATTCTACTACACCATGCTGAGAGTTGTTCTAACTGCTGCATCCTAAATTTAAATGTTGAGATCAAAGTGGGGTAAGGGAATGATGTAAGGAATTGCACCATATCTTCTTACGGCTTTGACACCATCAGTATCCTCCCAAAGATATGAGTGACTTTGATTTTAATTAGAGTAATAAATTTATGCCTCTTGTGCTTCCACTTGAGAAAATTTCTAGTATCTCCATGATGGGTGGGTGTTACACAAGCTACTGCATTAGACTGGGGTTTTGGCTTGAACCTCGACTCCCTGCCTCCATGGTCATTTTCACTCTGCTCTTCTCCTTGCATGGGAAGAGGGCTGGCAGCTGGCACACTTGTGCTCTATGGCTCTGGGCAAGGCAAAAGTAACTGGCTAAAACCCTTTTGCTCAAGAACTGGAGGCTGTCCTGGGGCACAGCTGACAGGCAGCAATGCCACAGTCAGAGGTACTTGCCTGCTGACAATTTGCCTGTCCCCAGCATGGAAAGGTCTCCTAGTCCCTGGCCATGGTCACTACACCATTCTTCATTTCTCCCAGTCAGAAAATGTGACAGGTCACCACAACTAAAAGGCAAAATTCATTAGCTGTCCCATGATAGGGGGAGTTAAAACAGAAGTTAAAACAGAAGCAGTTCTATCATGCAACTCTTTTGATGAGTTTCAGGTATTTGCTGGAGGTAGCATTGATGTCACTGAAATAGTGACATCAGTTTGTGTGGTTCTTGAGTCACCTGAGCTGAAACTGGTAATGTGTGTGCCAGTAAAGCCTGTTCCAAGTTTGGTTTTCAGTGATCTGAACCCATGCCACCCTGGCCCCCACTAAAACTATATTGAAAGTGTCACCTGATAAAATCAAATTATGAGTCTTCCTGAGAAGACAGCAGCTTAGACCAAGACTTCTCTAGGCCCCGCTTCATATAAAGACTTATATTAATAAATATAAATCCAAGGCAGCACATCCACTACAGCACCTTTTTCTGTTTCAGCTCTCTGGGTTGAAGGCAGGACCCAGATCCTGCCCCTAAACCTCCCACTCACTTGAAGGCAGAACCCATCTGCTGTCAATGAACAAAACAGCTTTCTGGTACCTGGGGGAACAGGGTGAGCTGTGTCTTCCATCATCATGCTCCCTGGTGTGTCGCTGTAAGTGCAAGGTACAGTCCTGCTCCTGAGGCAGAGCACACCTGCAGCTGTGTGGGGTTTGCTGTGACCTGGACTCCAGTGAGGTCAGGCTGTGGTGCTGGTGAGAGCCGGTGCTGGGGTGGCCTGGGGCCTGGCCACCAACTTGCCTGACTCTTTCTTTGGTCATATTGGAGCTGAGGTTTGTGTGTCCTAAACAGTATGTGATAGATTTCCCTCAGTGACCTAAGCTCCAAGTGCATGTGTGAGAGGAGAAACTAATTACCATCGAATGTAGCAATGGGGAGACACAGGGAGAGTTGAACTAAATCTCTGACAGCTGCAAGTAGGAGTACATTCTAGGTCCAGTCTGCTCTTAGATGAACCCCTTCAGACAGGAGCACTGAAACCAGCCTGTAACCACTGCCAGTAATACCTGACAGCAGGACTTGAAATCCTTTGCCTCTATTGTGGGCTCCATTTTCTGCCTCTGTCTTAGCGCTACCAGGTCTTAAACCTTGTTTTAAAATCATTCCCTGAGGAAGGAGAAAAAAAAAGAAAGAGAAAAAGGGAAAGAAAATAAGAAGGGAAGGGCCTTCTTCTAACAAAGAAGGCTATGTGAATGTGCTGGAAATCAAAAGAATCTTGACAAAGATTATTAACAGATGTAAGCCAGTGACATTTTCAAAGCAGGTGGAGTTATTAGAGTGCTGAGAACAAGGTGCCAAACAAAAGATTGCTAGGGAAAGCATTGGCTTTTTACTTTGAAGAATTAAAAAAATCAACTACAAATAAGGACAGGGTTTACATGGTTGAAACTGCTACAGCTGTAAAAGAAGTAAAGGAAATAGAGAAGAGGAACCTGATCTGGGTTAGACCATTGTGAGACAGGTTAGTTTTACCTTACTGATGATGTGTTGTTGCAATGGTGAATAGGGAGTGAAGCTTGCAAGCAAGTCATTAGCTAAGAGGAAGAGAAGTAGCTGGGGTAGCACCCTAAACTCAGCAGCTGAATGAAAGTCTAAGAAGTGTGTGAAGATGTTTGGACAGGGATGCTTTCAGGAGACAATATAAGCAATGAGAGCATTTATTCTATTCTGTGCAGCAAAGCCTGTGCTGGAGTTTGCCCATAAATCATGAGCTCAAGTTTTACAATCCCATCAGTTA
This sequence comes from Neopelma chrysocephalum, assembly GCF_003984885.1. NCBI lineage: Eukaryota > Metazoa > Chordata > Aves > Passeriformes > Pipridae > Neopelma > Neopelma chrysocephalum. The sequence goes on from NW_020897703.1 coordinate 9,242,630, forward strand.
AATCCTTGAATCTTTCACATTCTTGGGAAGAGGATTTAGTGGAAATACACTATCCCTACAGCTGGAACAACATCTCTGAAGAAACTGCTTTTTAGATCTCCTGAGGAAGGTAAAAAATGGGCATAATTTATGCCACGCTGCTATTATTAATCTCTTCAGGAATTATTGTTCCACAAGAGCAAAAGTACAACAAGTAAGCTAAGTTGCCTGAGGCACTGCTGAGCAGTGAACAGATGGTTGGAAAGAAAATCTATAACAGTGCTTGAATTTTTTCCAGGGATGGTAAACTAGCCCTTATTTAAAATAATTCGGCTGAGGGGCTGCTCATGAACTCCTCTTCACCACAGAGATTCACAAAACATCTCTCTGGTGTGTATACAGGGACACTGTAGCACACGTGGCATGGGACTTTATACGGGTTGTGCTGCTTATCCCCTCAAGGAAAGAACAGATAGTGTTTATTTCTAATGTAGGACAATTTGCATTAAGTTCCTGTGAGTTATGCTGACACCAATTAGGGCAAATAAGGCCATCATAACATTCCTTCTTCTTGGTAAAATAATGGTCAAACTAAACCCTAATTAATCAGAAGGTCTTTGGATTATGAATAAGAATTGTTATTCATGTGGTTAAAGTTATGCAAATCCTTCCATATGCCAGAACTATAGCACAACATGTCCTTCCTTCACTGGGTTCCTGATTCACTGTGACATGTGTGATATGTGTAGGGTACATATCTGACAGCCTGTCTCACAAAACTGTACCCTTTTTGTGAAAGAACTTAAGAGATTGCCAAGCCTTGTGCAAGGGTAGGACACTATGAATAAGGTGGATTCTGTCCTCTTAGGGAAGGGTTTGTGTTTGATGTATAGTAAAAAAGGAACGCTAAAAGAAAAAGAAGAATTTAATTCCCATTATACAGCCATGTCCTCCCAAACCCTGTGGAAGTGAGGTCAAGACATGTGGCCCACCACTTCTGAGGAAGAAATAGCTGAGAAAAAAAGATGAGTCACTTTCCTATAGGTAACAGAGACTTATGTTAAATGTGGCTCTCATTCACTCTGGTTCTGACATGTGTGTCGAAGTCTGAGCTAGAACTGTTTCAACTCTTACTCAGCCAGATGATCAGAGAAAAAAGCTTCTATGTAAAGGTTCCTCCTGTGTTGCTTATCACCAGCTTTCTAATGCTGCGATTGACCTCGATTACATGGCTTTAAAATATGACCTGTCTTCCAACAAGGGATGTTCCAACCAGTATTCAGTGATTAAAGCAGGGATCTAGGGGCAGAAATTTACTTTGCAATGATGCAGTGACCAACACTGTTAATAGGTCCAGGTGAGGAGTTCATAAGGATGCTATAGGTACAAACCACAGTAGAAGTTGGCTACGCAGGAACACAGACACTGCTCAGATCACTTGCATTTTATGACGATACTTCAATATGAAGAAGACATTCTTAGATGTGTTTCCCTGAAATTGGATTTGCTCATTCCAGAGCCTTCCATTCCAAGAGTGTATTTACTTTACATTGACAAGTCTTACAAGTCTTACTAAACAGCACTTCAGCCTGTGGTGGAAAATCTTTCCTGAGTCCACCCAGCACTTTCAGAACACCAAGGGCGGCAATCTTTGGAGTGAGCAGAAAAATTTTAACGGTTTGACTGTTTGTTGTTCAGTAGACTTCACCAGTATTCTGAGCTTACTTAGTTGTACTCCTTCTCTCTGGTTGTACTTATTAACATACTCCATTTCTTTTCCAGGGGTTGTATACTGTGTGGGAAATCCTGAGATCTTTCTGTTTGAGATGGAGTTTTTTCACAATAAGAAAGAGGAAGTTCCTTTTTTCAAAATTAAAAATCTTTAAATTTGTAGCTATCCTGTAATCTTTGCTCTGATTCCCCAGGAGGGCCATTTCCTCACTTTTCTGATGCCTTCTTTCATATATGTCCTAGAGAGGGAATTGAAATTTGTTACCTACTCTACATAATGGAGAAAAACCTTCTCAGAATACATGTTTTAAGGTTTGCAAGTCCAGATTAAGTTGAGAGACTGTCAAAATTATTATGATATCCAGGAAGGAGGGTTGGTAAAATCATAGTAACAGATTTCTTTGTCAGGTTTGGGTTTGTAGTAAAAGCACATGCGTTGATTGGTTCCCCCCAAAAGAATATCCCTAGAGGCCAGAGGCCACAACAGTTGAGCTTTCTCTAAAAGAGCCACAGGCTCCCTGTCCATTTCTAGCATTCACAAACGGTCCACACACCGTGCTTTAGAGATGCAGAGAAACACAGAAATAATATGTGCCTTGTTCTTAAGAAGAAAATCTTATGTTGGTCTCACTAAGGACTATCATTCTGTTTTGCAGTAGCAGGTGACAAATTGTGGGGGGCAATATCTGTTAAGTTCAAAGGCCATGAGTTTCCCAATAGCAACTGCATCACCTCCTAAAAGCAAAGGCCCCTCTTTAACTCTGTTCTTCAATGCGTGACAATTTTCAGTGTTCCCTTTCTCTGAGATATACAACAGCCACTATGTTGATGGGGTTGGATATGCTGTCCATCTGTGATATCTGCCTGATGGGAGCTGTAGTGCCATGTTTCAAGTCTTTCAAAATATAAATCTGTACCTATCTGAGCAGGGACATACCAAGGCTATGTGCTGGTAAGGCTCTGAATACTGTTTCCCTATCCTGAACTTTTTCTTTTCCTCTGTAAGGAAGATTTTCCTCATCACTCTTTCCTGTTGAGCAATCAGGCTCTCCTCAACATAAAACATCCTCCTGGCAGCAATTAAGAACCCTGTTCTGCAGATCACAAAATTGAACCCTGTTGTTCTGACATCATTCTGTTTCTTCCCAGGCATCATGCTGGCAATGCCACACTATTCGTCCCTTGGCAAAGGACCAAGGTAATGAAATCTTTTCATAAAAGCACAAAACCCTGTGGCAACACACTTTAGAGACTTCAAATCCCACATCCTAGGAGGGGGCTTGCCATTTTTCACAGGTGAAGAATTTGATCTATGAACCAAAGGCTCAGAGGCTTTTTGCACACCAGATCACGCTCCCCAGTGTTGCCTGCTCGAGTCTACATTGTCTTTCCCCTCATGAAACTGAAAGAACTCTGGTAACCCCAGTAGCTGTTAGAACAGGGCAATATATATCTCACCAACTTTGTGCCTATAAATCTTTTACCAAAAGCTGAGAGACATTGATCATCCTCAAATTAGTAATATTCTTCTCATTCTGGAAATATTGCAAAAAAATTACAGAGTGTGTATCTCCCTGTCTTCTCATAGACTCAGAATTTTAAATAATGTAATTTTCTGACTTTTCCAGGTCTTTTATTTGGAGCATAAACCAGAAATAATTGTTTATATGTCATCCAGAATGGACTGATGGTAATAATGCGTGTGTGTGTATATATATATATGAAAAATATTATATAATATATAGAGAGTATTTATTTATATATAACATAAAATACTAATTCTAATTATTTCCTTATCATCAGTAACTCTAGTACACATGAGTGGAATTTATACTGAAGTTTTCAACCATCATTCAACCCAGTTTTCAGAAGCCAAAACCACATATGCATCTTAGCAGTTTTTAGAACAACAATACTGTCTACAACTAGGACATCTCAGAGGCCACTCTGGGCCATCTGAATCCTTCTCACTTTGGCAGGGACAAGGAGATAGCAGCAATCATGTCTATGACTGCTTAAGATCTGGTGTTATTCACTAGCTTTTCTCACTGAGAAAATATTTCATATTTAAGTAACATACTAAAGATCCACATATACCAGAATGAAAACACTCTTGTAGTACATGAGAGTGCCACACATTAAAAACCAACCAAACAAACAGGATCTTTATTTCATTGGAAGGGACCATCTCCATATTGACCTGCACAGGGTTTTGAAATTATATGAATTTACTGTGCACTGACTTTTTTACCAGATTATCCCAATTCCTCATTTTTGATCATTCTTACAATTCTCCACCATCACATCCCCAGACCACATAAGAGACACAGACATGGTTACAAAACATGGATTATTGACTGTGTTATCCTTCTCTTTTTATGGGTGACAATATTACAGGGCATAGAGCTGGTAATGCCTTGCCCTGCTTCACACTGCTCAGATGGTTTCCACAGAGATCCTGGGTCCTGAATGGGGACACCTGCCCTGCCCTGCTTTCCTTCCAGGAGAGCACCTCTGCCCTGAGAGACTCCTTGCTTTCACTGTCTGCATCCACGGTGAGGACCCACAGGTGGAAAACCCATACTGCAGGATGCAGGGAAATAGCTAGAATAGAAAAATCATCACATACAAGCCCGAATACAATTATGGGAGACTCAAATATATTTTGGGTCCCAGAACATATTAGGGTGCTCTGAACCCACCTATCATTGCAGGGGAAGGATCTATGCCATAGGGTTGCTTGTCTTAGGAATAATTTTTTTATAGTGGGGACCTTGCCACGATAGCTATGCTTCCACTGTTACAATGATCAGACACATCTTAGGAGTCAGGGAACAAAGTTATATTGTTGAGCTTTTAGCTCAGTTTGGTACTAGGATTAGAAGTGTCCATGAGCTGGAAGAGGAAAAGGGTGGCGAGCCTGTGGAGCGCAGCACTTCTATGCAGACCTTGTTCGTCTGCTTGCTCCTGTTTCAGGTGTCTACAGGGGTCACTGAAGTCCTTAATCATGCAGCCTCAATTCTTGCTAAGGAATTCCTTCCCATCAGCAGTGCTACTCTGAGTTTCTAGTAGCTAAGAGAGGAGTACTGAGCTGGGAAACTGGAGAGAGGAATTTGCTGTGGCCTGTTCGGGATCTTTTGAGTTCCCAAGAGAAGCTCACAGGCTCTTCGCTGATGTGATTTAGTTCTGCACAGTACCCAGATTGTCCTCACCAGGAGTAAGTGGACTCCAGTTGTCCAGATACACCCACCACAGTTTGTGCTTTGTGGTAATCAGGTTTTGACACACAGTTGTTTGTAGTCAAAAGGCAAAGGTCAAGATCAAAGCTGGGTGTTGGTCCCTATCGGCTCACACATAACGAGGGCACATGAGCTGTGGCTTCACGGTACACACAGGGGCAGCGGCTGAGGTGACGCTGCCACGGCTGTGCCTCCCAGCCAAGTGAGCATTGCCTAATTACAACTGGGTGAGCTGGGAGCAGGTGGAGTTCAGAAGATGTGTATAGATGGGGAAGACTTCTACAATTTTATTCTATTTACGTTGTGTGTACCAGAAGGCCTGAAAGGAGGAGTCAGGGCCTTGCTATACTTGCACAACGTAACACTTACACGTTCAACTGAGGAACCTCCACATTAAAGGCAGAAGACAAATCTGAAGGAGCAGGAGGGGCAGAATGAAACAGAATAGTAGAGAGATCAAAATGATTTGTGAGAAATATAATTTAGCTCCTTTGATTTTTCTTTAGAAAAAAAGTGAGGATATACGAGTATTTATTTGGCAACATGACAGACTTATTAAAAAGTGTGTTTCAATTCCATGTTCCTCAGAAAGACTTCTGCATATTTGACAGATTGAGGTATTTGATCATCAAAGTTGTAATGTGCTTAGATAAAATACAACTTTCAAAAAGAGATTTAGTTGGTAGGGGTTTTGGTTGCTGGAAGCTGTGTGGTTAATCATTCACTTAAATATTGTTAATTTTATCTTGGTAATATTGAAATTAATATTCTAAAAATACAACCAATCTTGATAAAAGATTCTGACTGGTGCTTCCCCGAAGATGAGTCTTGCTGAAGTTGCTGATTTTGATCCCAGGCCGTCACGAGAAGCTGTCTGGGTTTGTAGAGAAGGCAGACTGCTGGTAGCAGCATAAGTTTGTTTTGAATACAATCAGGGAGAGAGTACCATCTTCTAGCAGATCTGCTTACTCTGTGTCTTTGGGGCTGTATATGCGTAGTTTTGCTACAAGAATATTTTGCTTATTTCATGTTGCTGATAGCCCTGCAGAGCAGTGACACACTGAGAAATACTTTTTTGGCTGCCCTCACCAGCTGAACTTCCAAACAAGGTCTTGATTCTCCACATGTGAACTCACATTGCTGTTATTTTCATTTGCTGTTATTTACAAGCGTCGTTACCTGTGACATGTTCTGCAACACTCCAGGAATCCCCTAAGCATGGCTGTGTATATGTTCAGTGGACTCTCCTAGAGTTACCCACAGGTGCAGGTGTCACCAGAACTGTGCTCTAGGCCCAGACCCATGAGTACAAAATCAGAGACCATTTGCTTTTCATGCTCTTTGCATTGATTTTCAACCCTTTTTGCTGTAGCAGAGGAAACTGTATGTTAGAAGTCTGTGTTGGGAAAGGGGCTGGTATCAGAAATGGTTTTCTGCCACTATCAACCCTATGGACATTCTTCAAAGTTCACAACAGTCAGTTTAGTCTCAGGCTATTTTCTGTGCTGAAGTCCCTTGCTGGTGGTCTGCTAGGGAAATCTGTGATCCTGACAAAACTTGAAGAGTCAGAGAAAATTTGTGAAGATAGTCCTGATTGTCCAGCCTTTACACAGGACTCCAGAGAGCTGCCTGGAAGGGAAGCTCCCAGGGACCTCTGAGGACAGTAGGGGAGAGACTTCAGTGAGAGCTTTACTGTAGCGGTGCTGGAACTGGCCTGAAAAGTTGCTAGCAGTGACCACCTAGAAACCAGAGAAAAACAGCTTGACTCTTCATTTTGAGTCTATCTTAAATAAGTTGCCTCTGCAAATAAGGGGATTGAATTTGGCTCAAATCTTTAAGCAAACCTAATGAAAACCACAGAGCTTCATCAAATGTTTGACTACAATGCAAGCACATCCTGGAAGTACTGTGAAATTTGCATCATTTTGATGTCAAATCAAAAGTAGCCAGATGTGGCAAAAGTATTCACAGATTAACTGTGTTCTAAGCAAATATGACCTGAATCTCAACCTTGTTAAGAAAGTCCAGATCATTTGACTTTTGCATAGTTTGGAGTTTCATTAAAGTTTGTCCATACAATTTACGCTGTAAAATAAAGTAGCTTTGCAATGCATTACTTGAATACAAGTTATCTACAGGAACAAGTTTGACCTCTCTTCATCCACTTAGCCTTTCAGCATTTTCTTTTCCCCTTCTCCCTCCAAGAGACCCAGTTCAGTTGACAGGCATTGAGCAAATCTTCTTTGAAATGCAGACAAAGGATAGCCCTCATCTGGCTTGCAGAGCAGGGCTCATCTCTCCCCCTTGCTTCCTGTATGAGCAGAGCTACGTGCAAAGCCCTTTCTCCTCTTCCTTCTCTTCAGTACTGCAGAACCATGAGCAGAGGCACCAGCAGGGAAGGAAATTAAGCATCTGGGTCACCAGGTCCCAGCTGGGAATTCTGTAACCCAAAGGAGTGAGGTACTGGAAGGGGGAGAAGTCTCTGAAAAAGACTACCCTTCTTCCTCCTGCACATGCCTGAAAATTCGAAGTTCTTTCTGCTAGCCAGACCCCACTAGTTCCAGTGCCTCTTTCTTGCTTCCATCATTGCACTGAAACCTTACTGTCAGTCTGAATTTTGCCTATTTGAGGGGTAGTAACTGGGGGTAGCTCTAAACATGTTTGGTAGTTTCCTTACAGCAGTATTACTCTGTGACACAGGAGACACAGGAAATACTGGTGATGTGTGAGATACCAGATATATGATATATAAAATGGTTTCAAAGGCTCCCAAAGTTCTAAATTTTCATAGGTGTTCCTTTGCCCTTGGCAGATATGGGTCACCATCTGTCTGCAGTCACAGTCTAGCCAGCATCCAGCAGCAAATTGCCTAATTAGGTGATTTGTAATTGTGTCAGTAGCATGTGGCTCACCCGATGTGGAGTATTTTACTGACTATACTTCGGGTTATCAAACAGCCCGTCCCAGGAGGGGTGATTTAAACTTCCTGAAACAGGCTGCAGGTTCACTGGGAGAGGGAGAGTGTGGGAGAGAGAGAAATCTCTGTAGTCCGCTAGCAGGCAGACATGGGAAGAAGGCGAAGACATAGTTCTGATTAAAAATCTCTTTTGGTACTTTATCCCTAAATTTATCACACAAAGTTCATTAGCAGTCCTTGGGAAGGTACTGTGAGTGTGCAGCCATTAGTCTGCAGGAACATGTTCCGTCCTTTCTCCAAGTCTGTGACCCGCTGCAGTGAAATCGCCGGCAAAGTGCTGCACCCAGGCCCTTGGGGCAAGACACCACAGTACTTCAGTCATCTCTAGCATCCTTTACCCAACCCAAACAGCTATACATCAGGTTTGGAGAAGGCTGAGTGTTTCAGTTTCTCAACCCTTTGGTAGATCTGAGCTCACACAGGACACCAACAGCTTACTGGAGAATGAGCCACGTTCTAGGTACACGTCCTAACACTTTAAAGAATCCCTTTCTGACCTTAAATCCATTTATCCTGTGACAACACTTGTGAATTCAGCTGCTGGAGTATGGCTTCAGGGACCTACCATATGGAGGCGAAGGAATTGCACTTTTCTGCTACTAGGTTCTTGGGGCAAGATCTTTGGACACCTCAAGGTGCCACAGACCCAAGCAATCCTTTGTGGATTGCTCAGTTGCACTTAAATGTCTGAAAATTACCCTTATTGCCCTTGCTCTACACTCAGATTCTTTATCTGCATTTGCCAGCACCCAGAAAGCAGAAAAAGTGTACCTTAAAAATTACTTAGAAGGGATTCCATGGCCATGGGATGCTCTGGTGAGCCATCAGAGTGATCTGAGTGAACATCTACACTTAAAAAACACACTGCATACGTTTTGTTCTGCCAGCTTAGCTGCAGCAATGTTTCTCTGCATATTTTTCTTCACAGTTATTGTTTTTACCGGTGCCTACTGACTGAGCACTGCTTTGTTACGGAAAGGGAAATAGGTCACCATTACCGGAGCACAGTTCAAGTCTCTGCAAGACTCTTTGGCTGGTTCTAAATACAGAAGGAGAGCTGTGATCTGTGTGCTGAAGGTATTTGGAGTCACTTGGAGCCTTCTGTTTGAATTAATAATTGTGCCTAGTGACAGGAGTTTCTTAAAACATATAGAGGCCTCTTTTCTCACCAAATAAAACATGTTTTCATCATCTTGAGTGAAGAGGATATTTCTTTTATTCAAATTTTCAGTGGAAATTATGAATCATGAGTCACTATTCAGCATGGGTGGCTGTTTTCTCCAGTACGTCTATATTTTCCAGTAAAGAGCATGCTTTTTTCTTCTTTAATCTTTGACCACAAATATTACCAACCCACTTAGCAGGAAGGAAAGACAGGGCCTATTTCATCTGGGTTGGATTCCTGATGCAGATGAAGTTTCCTTTAGCTTTTGAAGCTGGTGATGGGGCAGTAGGAAATGCTTCATAGATCTTTGCATTGGCTGTGTGAAAAAGAAACAAGGAAATGCAGAAAAGGTGCTCAGCAGCAGCTCTTGCACTCCCTTAATATGGCTCCTTGGCCAGGCCAGACTGCTGGAGACCACAGAGGGTGCCTCTGGCTGACAGCACAGCCCTGTCAGGGTTGAGCAGCTCCTTCACAGATGGAAAAGCCGTGGGTAGTGGCTATTGTTTGGGAAGGTAGTGTCTCCATCAGACCCTTATAGGCGGCTGAAGTCCAAGGCCAGGGAGTGTTCTGAATAAACATACTGTGCTTGAAAGAGATCCTTATTCACTGACTGCATGTTTTAGTTAGTCCCTTGAGCAAAAAACATGGCTTTTTTTGGAAGCAAAGATACTTTTTGCTCTGGAAGCATGCCTTAAGAATTGCTTATTTTAGTCTATTATAGTCCATAGAAGTTACAGACTGGCTAAGGTTTTGTCAAACAACTTGGTGGATGCCAGGTATTTTTCTGGAAACTACCTGTCCTCACAAGCAATATTTACCAACTTTTACTGCAAATGGGGACTATGTCATGGCCATGAGGTTTTGTAACTCCCCAGATCCTAAATCCTTTCATTTAGTTTGTCTTCCTTACACTCCTGGAACCCACACACCCCTCTAACACAATCATGGCAATGTGTTTAATTTCCCTTTCATGACCACTGTATATCCAAGGAGGGGCTTCTGCTCTACCCTTCTCCTGAGCTTCCCCTTTCTGCACAAGTGAGCCACTGTGAAGTCCTGCCACCAACAGCCGATGTCCCAGAGAGCTTCCCTGCTGCAGAAGAGAAAGTCCTGGCTGGGTCTCTGAAGCACAGGTATTAAGAGGAGCCAGGGCATGGGATGGATTTCAATGGACCTGTGGTTGTGACTGAACAGCAGAGATATAGAGAGGAATAGGGATGCAAATACAAGTGTTGGTCTGGCTTTCAAGGATGTAGGCAGCTAGAGCTACCGAGGTACAGCTCCGTTTCATGAGAGCAGCAGCACTAAGCTCTGATTCCCTTGAGATTCTGTCATCCCTTTGTCTCATGGTCATGGTCCTACCCAGTTGTGTGGGAGCATATGCCAGCCTGATCAACAGGAGGATCCATAGATAGGAGGATCAATAGGGACTTCTACTGGCACTCTGCCAGATGCTTAATACAACATCCATTGTTTCACTCAAGCTCAAAAGAGCCTTAATAAGCAAATCCTTCCTTTTTCTTTTTTTTTTTGGTGGGGGGGGGAGCTGGTGGGAGATGGATTTGCTTGGGATTTTTTTCAGGGAAGGGTGTTCAGTTTTCAAAGGGAAAATTATTTGACTGAATAGATAAAAACAAGTAGTTTACATTTTGTGGAGGAGGAAAGTAGCCCAGCAAAAGGTCTGAGAACGCCGGTTTTGAGCTTCCTCCTCAAAAAAATTTGGCCTCTGGTGCCTGAAAAGCCTATGCAGTGTTCTCATGCTCCATAGATGATGTTCAAACTGCCACCTTTGGAAAGCAATATTCCCCCTCCTGTTCTCATTAACTGGTGCTAATAAAATTTCCACTTTTCTCAGTGTTTCAGAGATTTTTTCAGAAGAACCCTAACACAGCAAAAGAGCCTTCCTTCTCAGCACAGGGAAAGAGAAGAGCCCCTTGCAAGGCTTTGCACAATCCAGACATTAAATCCTGGCCACAATTCTGAGGCATGGCAACACACTATTATAAACTGCATGAAACTTGCTGCTGCAGTGCATTGGGACAGAGGATGAAATATTATAGGTGATGGATTTGCCAACAGCGTACTAAAAACTGGGAGGAGTGTTGCAGGATTTAATACATGGAAGACATTAGATATTTCAAAGTTGTTAGTGTTTGCAGTTTTTAAAAATGATTATGCTTGATGTGTGCAGCCGCTAAATCTTTCTTGTTGATAATCAGAGCTGATTTATATCTTTTCAAAAATTGATCTCAAACTATACAAGATCTAATTGCTCCCAGGAGAAATTAAATAGCTCAGGCATATGAATTTAGATGAAGTTCACCCCCTGACCTCTTCTTCATATCTCCAGTTCATACCTGTCCAGTTCATTTCGCCAGAAAAGCTGTTTAATCCTTCCTATTCCTCCCTCTTCTCCAAGCAACCCCACACACTGAATTGTGAACTCATAATTGTAGAACATAAACACAAATCTCAAACTTTCATCTCTCAAGAAAATGGGAAATTTTTATGACAGTGGGTAGGCTGCTATAACAATGATGGACTGGACAACTTAGGGGACTTGGGTATATGGAGGGTCTCACTGCAGTTAAAGTCAAACCAAAGGCAGAGACTACCTCCCCAGTAAACCTTGCATGGGCAGAAGTCCCTACTAACTAAATAGATTTATTTTTAACTAAATAGTTTCAATTACCCTGTATTTTTCTTGTTTTGTTTTATTATTAAGGTGTTCTTCTGCATGGCAACTTAGAGATTCAAATGCATAGAGGACTCCCCACATTATAAAACCTTTATGAATAATGGTGAACGATATCATCAGTACTGATCCTGTGATTCATTTGTTTGCTCTACTCGAATTTAGGAGCCTCTTTTCCCCGGCCTTAAATAAACTTTTTAAAGTCTGTAAGAAATATGGTAGAACTTAGAACTATTTGAACTTTGAAGTCAGTGAAATACCTGTACTAAGGGAAAATGGCCCTCTCAGTGTCATTTCATTCCCTATACTACATATTAGGTATGAAATTGCCATCTTGAAGCTAATCATTGAATTCCAAGAGCGTTCAAATTTGGGTTCATAATGCAGGCTGGGAAGATAAGCTTGTAAAATACATATCAAGGTTTGGATTTCAAACCAACTCAAGATATGCAGGTGTTCACATTATGATATACTTATCGTTTATCCTTCCTTACATTTTGGAGTAGCTGAAGTTGTCATCCTGTACATCTTGCACCTGTTCACATCAGATCACTCTATCTGTTTAGCAAGATCATTTTTCTGAAGTGGTAAATTTTTTTATTTCAGGTCTTAACCTTCAAGATCATGAGTGGTTCTTTGCCATACATACCTATTTGGTTTATTGACTTATTGTCTTCATATACTCCATACTGGTACAGACTGGGAAGAGCTAAAGAGCATTAGTGGGTGTAAATACATGCAGGGTGACTTAAATCAGTTATAAATCAGAAAGGATGAAAGCATCTTACTGACACAATCTTGCATCAGATGTCATATGACAGAAACGGATTAGAGATTCAGCTCCTGGAAAAGCCCTAGCCAAAATAATTTTTCAGTAATAATCTCAATGAAACAATAGAAGACAAAGATGCAGAGGGAGAGGTTGTAGAACCCTCTTTGTGGAGTCTTGAACAACTGTTCAATTTCTGTGACAATCCTAAACCATTACGTAGCAAACCGAGAAAATGTAGGTTGAGATTGTATATTAGTAGTTTATTTTACCCTTAGACCTCTGATTTCCTGGCTGTTATTTGGAAGATTCTCAAGCTTCTGATTGTCTTGAAAGAGGATTTTTTAGAGGAGTTGGCTGTAATATTCTTATTTGAATTTTTTTCCTGCTAAAATGGTCTTTTTCCAAAACTGGCACTTTCCAAAGAGAGCTTTTACTTTTTGAAATGATGACCCGTTAGAATATCGGGCTTTTTTTATTTGTTTCTTTTATTTTAATCCTTTCTTGTCACACAGTCTATAGACTAGCTTGTGTTATTTTTCATGGTGTTTTCTTTTTTTTCCTCATTTTGTCATCCTTTGTCTTCTTTCAGCTCCTTTTAATTTTGAGGTTTTGAAGAATGGCAGAAAGGAATTGAAAAACGTCCCAAATTAATCCTGAATCTTATAAGTATCCTGCATAAGGGGTTAAAGGAAAGGAAGAAGAGATGGGATAATATGAAAAAAGACTTTCTCATGAAAATAAAAGGAAACAAACAGATCCAAACTGATAGTGTCACTATCTCACTGCATAGAAACAAGGCCAAATTTTTGGTTTTCACTTTTTTAATATTTTTTTCCTTACTCCTTTTCCTGTTTCCCACTAAGATGCTATACAGGGATAAATTTTCCTGTACTCTCTTCTCTCCCCATTGTGCTGTGGATTTTACAGAGCTTAATTGTTTCACATGACGTGTATTCATGCATGAACTTTCTCGTGGACTCATATGGCATAATAAAAAAATGTTTTATTAAGAATAAAAATATATTTTTCCAGAAAGAAAGCAGTAATGGAACCTGAGGCTTCCAAAGGTATTGTTATAATGAATAAAAATAATTTCTCTCTGCAGTGCAGGATGTATGTGTTTTGAACTGCCTTAATCAGACTTTCATTTGTCCTTTATCCAGCAACATCTCAAGTCAAACCTCAACTTTTTCCTTCTTTCAGAAACTCTTTACTTCTTGAATTTCCTTCTCAGTCTTGTGAAAGGTTCCAGGGGGTAGGATTCTCCTCTGTTGCATAGGATCTTGCATCCAGTATTTCTCATAGGTAGTAGAGGTTAGCTGTTTTCACCAATAATTTTCAACGGCAGTGATTTCACCAATACTTTTTTAAACGGTGAGATGGGTGTATTTGTGGAGGTACAGAGAAGAGCTTTGTTTGCTGGGGAGGTCAAGTAATTTGGCAAAGGTTATGTGTCAGGATGATGGGACAGAATGTAATGTTACCCAACATGGCAGGGTGCCCTTGTCATCCCTGCCAAGGAGCTGGTTACCTGAGCAGGGTAGGGGCTGTGTAATTGGCAGTCCCCACCTCATTCGGTGCCTAACTAGTTTCCCTTTGCTTAATGTCACAGTTAGCAATTTGCACCTTCTCTCTGCAATACTTCTGTGTATTCAGGTGTTTGTTGAGGGAAACCCTGCTCTTGATATACCAGCTTATTTCCTCCTCATCCCCATTTGCCCTATCACATCTGAAAACAGCCTTCTCTTTGCCAGACAAGCAGGCAGAGTATCTTTCTCAGTAGTGTCCTCTGACCAACGCCTGTTTTTTTTAATGTATTACAGAGAGGCTCAGAAACAATGTACCACTCTAGCAGCCAAATGGCATCTGGCAAGATATGCAGTTTGGATTCCCAGTTGGTCATTTATGGTCAGAGTTTTGATGGATTTCACAAGGAGTATGAAGGATTGATCATTTCATTCATACTGAAGGTTCTCAGCAATTTCAGGCAGGTCAAGTAACCCCTAAACCCACGGGGGAAGTGGTAAAGGTTTCATGTCAAACCAAAAGAGGAAGTTAATTGTGGTGCAGAGTCCATATTGACATAAGGCCATATGGACTGTGTTGTATTTGTGCTGCAGGACACATGAATAGGAGAGATCGTGCCTCCTAGTTCAGAGTCTGATCCTGAAGATGTGAACTGATCTAAAGAGAAATTGCACTCTTGAAATATATTCATCTTATAATATATTCCTCTGTTAGTAAAAGCATTCAGAATTTAATTAAATAAGGGGAGCCCCAAGGTGTGAATGGCAGAGATGTATTGACAGCACAAATACAAAAAATCCAGATCACAGACCTGAGGTACTGTGTCACAGAGAAGTCTCTGCTGTACACTCTCGGGTTTTGTTCCCCTGCTAAAGTAGCCCAAACAGAAGGGCGTGTGCAATACATTGATAGCATGGCTGTGCCACAAGGATTGGCACTGGAGGTAGTCTTTTTATTTTTTTTTTTGGTCACCAGTGGAAAGTTTGTCATAAAGGAGACTAGAAAATAAAAGTTCTCTCTGTAGCAGTACTACAGCAATCTACTCTCAAGCAAACTCATTTTCTACATTTTCTTCAACTACAAGCTGACATCTTTAACACGTTGTTGGCACTTCATGTCCAAGTCAGTGGGTTGGGCAGGGTGCCAGTTAACAAACAAGGCTAGAGCAAAACACAGCTCAGAACAGTACTGGGGTGGGTGTCTCATGACTGAGCACAGGACCGTCATGAGAGCTCAGGGAGGTTGGGAAAGGTGAGGAAATGCTGATTTCCCATTGTCCAGGTTCAAGTAGCTGGAAAACTGTGCTTCCAAAATTTCCGCACCACAAGCAACTTATACCTAGAATAGAAATGGAAAATCAGTTACATGAAACACCTCATATGTCTGAATCGGTCCAAATTCTTCTTCTGTTCTGTTCTGTAGCCAGTAGGCAGGACTTGAGTAGGCAAGGGCTTGAGTAGGTAGGAAGTTCCTCATTCTCTACAGAATACTTGCCTTTAGTCAGTAACACTCAGTCAATCTAGTAAATCACCTCCCTAGAAAGATTTTGGGTACCACACATGATCTGAAGATTCAGAACGGAACAGTTTCTTATCTCTTCCTCATGCATAAGATGGCACAGACATGAAGCAGTTGCATTTCTAGGAACCAGCTTACCACTATGATTCAAAAGGTTTTCAGAGATTTTGCTTTTAATTTCATCTTCCTGCAAGATGGCAGCATGAACTCCACTTACAAGCTATTGTAACAATCCCAACCAGCCACCCACCCATCTAGAAGCAATGGCGGAGACAGCAAGCAGTCCTTTCCCTGCCAGAGAAAGCCTTGTAAGAGACACAAACAGAGGTGTGAGTACAACTAGGCTTAATACAACCTCAGATTCTTGGTTTTTTAGCTGCATTCACTGCTGCCATGGGCATATATTCACTGTTGTACTCATGGGAGTTGGAGTCACACTTTTGAATCTGCCAAGAGAGGGAAAATACCATGAATTAATTTGTGGTCACTAACCTTTGCCACTCCTGCCTTTGTTCTTTAAGTAGGGCAGTAACTCTGTCTGTTTTCAGTGGGAATAATAAAGTCAGAATTGACAGGCACTCACAAAGAAAACTTGCAATAAAACAAACTGAAAATTAAAAACACACATTGCCCAAAAGAATAGCTAATGTCCATGGTCTTCCTTCTTTCCAAATGGTTCTTTGTTTAAGTGGTTTTGCACCAGAACAGTGCTGAAATTGCTCCACTGATGATTTGTTTCCCCTTCTTGAAGAAAACAATCAGGTGAATTTCTTACCAAAGTAATTTTGCTGACCCATGCAGCATTTCTCCTCTTTCCTTTGGTTCCCAGACTTTAAATCGATAAACAATTCTGTCTTCAAAAAATTACATTTGAGCTGCTGCCATCAGTGACTGAATTCCAGTGGTAAATTAACACCTCAGTCTTCTTGTCAAAAAACACATCACGTGCTCAGTGAGTATGTGCCCGTCCCACCCTTTAAATCTCATTAAATCAAGTTCCCCGTCCATGACCCTTGGAAAAATGGTTATGCATAATCTCGTACATCTGCTTACCTTGCTCCTTAAGCAACAGACTACAACACAGCAGACACAGGAAATCAGGGAAACCATGATGAGGCCAATAATTATCCATGACTCCTGTCCCAGTAAAAAGCAGTCTTCCTTATCTAGAGATGGGGAGGCAAAAAAAAGTCATTACTGACAATTTGCATTTTTGCCTCCTACAGATAACTTCAAATTATTTTCACTCTTCTCTTCATATTAAAAAATTAGCAAAAATGAGCTCTGGTGAAGGATTTTCCTGAGCTGAATCACTGCCTTGGAAAAGTGTATTCGGTAGGAAGCAAAATATCGCAGTTTTCCAGAAGGAGAGGTGAAACTGTTGGTACACAGTGCTCAAAGTGTAGACTGAATAGAAACCAAGCCAGGCTTGAGAGCACGATGGTATTTCAGATCTGAGCAAGGCTTCAGCTTGCATTCAGTGAGTACCACAGGTGATCTAAAGGGCAGCCTGATCAAAAGAAGGGTAGACTTTTGCAGTCATGTTTGGACAGGAAGGCAAGCTGAGGTACACGAGATCACTCTTGCCCAGATCTGGGAGAAAATATGATAGGGCATGGAAACCCTTGGAAAAAACTATGAACATCTGGCTATCCATGCAAATGGAAATGGACACTGTAGACAAAATCAAATGTCACAGCTTTACTCAGAGAATCTTCTTTAAATTCGGAGAGGGCTGAGAGATAATTTGACCCAACCACATAATTGTAGCCTCAGCATTTCAGCTTCTATCTTTGTTTATCCTTAACATTTACACTCAGCAGCTTGAAAATGGACAAGGGAAATTTCTGCTGCAGGCAAAGGTGGGACTGCAATCTTCCAAAAGCTGTAGTCTAGCTAACTTGGGTGCCACCAACAGTATGCAAAGCTCAGCATGGCCTGAAAAACCTGCCCAGGAAGATGAATAAATACAGAGAAGGCATGCTGATCAGCCTGCCAATACAGCTCCACTGCTACCACCCCCCTGCTAAGCAGTTTTAGGCTGTCCTGTAAATAGCTGTGCAAACTCCAGTCATATTTTTCACTGCAGCATAGCTATGCCTAATGTCTACTTATCAGTAAACTGAAGTGAGGGGAGAAGTAAACTTACCTTTGATGTACAAATAGATTTCTTTCAGGCGGCACTCTATATAAGGAGGGGGGAAGAATACCTCCAGACAGTAGGTATAAATGTCAATATGCTTTCTTTCCAGATTTTTAAGAATGAAAGTGGTGCTGGTATTTGAATTCTTTGTCTCACAGTAGGTGACATTACTCTTGGGTAAAACTTTCTCTTGATTCAAATGGAGTGAACAGATTTCCTTTTTTTCTTTCCCTTTGAAGAGGGTCATGCTGAACTCGCTCACATTTTGGGGGTTGGGAAATGTGAAGTTGAAGTTTCCATTTTCAAATTCTACCATCACCTGGGGGTCAAGGATGTGGAGCTGATCTGAAGATATGAAAACAATAAGTATAGTCAGTCACAGAACAATGAAAAGAATCCCTAAAGTGTTAAGAAATTCCTTTAAACAAAGCAAGTAAACCAAGTGATTGAAACTTAAGGCATGTAGGTACTCAGAAAGGCCTGGCTGTGGAAAGCAGCCCTCACAATGAGATACCATTGCATCATTCTGGTCATGTCAGACACTACTGACAAAAAAAATGAGACCTGGCTTGTTATCTACTATAAGGCTGGAGAGGTCACTGTTAGCATTAGATCAGCAACCTTGATAATATTTCTCATTACTTAAGTGGCTAAATGATAAAGTTACTAATGTCACTTACAATATCAGTTACTAGATATTGTTTAAAGACTCTCCTGGACCAAACACTATACAGACATACAATCCCTGCCTCAGACTGTCAGATTGTCCTATAGGTAAAACAAGGTAGGACAAAGATTACAATAATTATCTCTATTTTTGATTCATAATCTGTACCCCAGTGATCGTGGGATTATAGAATTGTGTGTGTTGGAAAAGACCCTTAAGATCATTGAGTCCAACCATTAACCCAGCACTGCCAAGTCCACCGCTAAACCATGTCCCTGAGTGCCACATGTACGTGTCTTTTAATACCTCCAAGGATGGCGACTTCACCACTTTCCTGGGCAGCCTGTTCCAATGTTTGTCTGCTCTTTCAGGGAAGAAATTTTTCCTAATATCCAAGCTAAAACTCTCCTGGTGCAACTTGAGGCCTCTTCCTCTTGTCCTGACACTTTTTACTTGGGAGAAGAAACTGAACCCTACCTTGCCACAAACTCCTTTTACGTAGGTGTAAAAAGTGTTAAGCTCTGAGCCTCCTTTTCTTCAGGATAAACACCACCAGCCACTCCTTTCAGCAGCTCCATTGCCATTCTCTGGATACACTACAGCACCTCAACAACTTTCTTGTAGTGAGGGGCCCAAAACTGGACACAGCACTTGAGGTGTGGCATCCTCAGTGCCGAGGGCAGGGGGGTAATCACTGCCCTGGTCCTGCTGGCCACACTATTCCTCACACAGTCCAGGGTGCCACTGGTCTTCTCGGCCACCTGGGCACACAGCTGGCTCATGGTCAGCTGCTGTTGACCAGCACCCCCAGGTCCTTTTCCACTAGGCAGCTTTCCAGACACTCTGCCCCAGCCTGTAGCTCCACACGGGATTGTTGTGACTCAAGTGCAGGACCTGGCACTTGGCCTCATTGAACCTCATACAACTGGCCTCAGCAGTCTGTCCAGATCCCACTGCAGAGCTTTCTTACCCTCCCACCTAACACTTCCACCTAACTGGATGTTTTCTGCAAACTTATTGAGGGTGCACTTGGTCCCCTTGTCTGGGTCATTGATAAAGATATTAAACAGAACTGTCCCCAAAAATGAGCTCTAGGGAACACCACTTGTGACTGGCTGCCAGCTGGATTTAACTCTAGTCACTACCACTCTCTGGGCTCAGCCATCCAGACAGTTTGATGATGTAGCTGAACATTTAAAATGGGATGTGAGCCCAAAACTCCTACATAACTTCCTTAAGCACAAGATGCAACTTTTCTTTGTTGAGTAGATAGTGATTTGAAGCACATCATAAAGTTTCAATCTAATTACTTAGATGGCTATAGCACCTTTCTCACTTACATAATGGGAAAAGTAGAAGACAGAGGTCACTGTGTGCATGCCCCCACATGCAATCCAGAAATCACATCTGACCTTCCTAAAAACTACCTGAAAATCTCTCAGATGTTGTGCAACTCTCACTGGGCAAATTTCTTGGAGAAGCAAAAGGAAGTAAACTGACCAAGGACCTCCTGCTACCTCACAGTTTGACTCTGTAAAGTCAGCAACCAATAGCATGGGAAACTCCTTCAGATAAAAGCATGTTCAAGTGTGCTGTAAAAAAAGTTTTTTCTTCAAGGGCAGTATTTTCTGATCTAAAAAGGCATTTAAAACCATAAACCAAATTAGGCAAATGTGTCTTACCTATGTTTTTGCACGGGTTTGATGAGCAGCTCTCAACTCCTGAAAAATACAAAATTGTTTCCCGTTTAAAATTCAAGAAGAGAGATGCAAGAGCAAGGGCTGAGCCATGCAATGTTAAGATGCCGAAGCAATTTTTTAATTTGTATCATTAGCCTGTCTGATCCTTTCTGTGCTACACTATAAACATATATGATGTGATAAAACAACGAAATATAAAATGCAAAGTAGAAAGAAAATGCTTAAGGCAAGAATTTATATTGACCATTCATATAGCATTTACAGATTCTGTTTTAAGAATCTGCAAAGTAATAGGTGTACTTCATAAACGGAAACTGAGACAGAAGTAAAATTTTTTCGCAAATACTGAGGAAATCTGGCCCACGTAATATAGCATACTTTTGATTTCTCATGAATCTGAGTCTGCAATGAGCCAGAATTACACTTTGTTTCCAGACCAAAGTGCTCATTTCCATCAATGTTTATTCTGTTTCCCCCACTGCTCAGCTCTGCATCAAAGTATCTTCTGGCACATCCAGAACGAATATGTGGTTGATGTTCCAATATGTACAGCAAGAAAACCTTCAAGCAATGCATACAGTTTTATTCCTTTTTCAATAGCAACTTTTTCCTTCGTTGCTCATAGATGTCCTTCATTACAGGACACAGCCACATTTTTAATGTGTTCTGCATTGGTTCTTCAAGCTGCAGCCTCCATCACCACCCACTATGGCAATACTATAAAATGGTTTGTATGTCAGTACTGGCAACAATAGCCCAGTCTGATAGTGATTCAATTAGAATTTTTCTTTTTGCAGTGTTCTAAAATTAAATGTATAGACAGGTATACAGACAAACAGAAAAACTGTGCTTTTCCTGTTTTCTGGGGGCCTGTGTAATTTCTTCAGAGGCTGCTTAGATTGAAATACACTCTACATCAGCATTTTATGATGCTAAGGAATTATGGGGCAAATACTTAAAGACTTTGATAATATTCTTGTTACTTCTACAGGGTAGTCTAGATCCACACAGAGCAGGTCCCCAGCTGTGCCAGGTAGTGCACTGATTACAAAGTACGAATAATCTTTTTCCCAAGGCACCTGTTGTCTTGGTCATCTGGCCTGTATATGCACAGGAACAGGGGATTATTCTCTTTTGGGTACCTGCATATGATCTCAACTCTTTCTGGAAAGAGGCGAACTTTTAGTGTCCATGCTTTTTCCTTCTTTGAATCCTTGCCCCGCAATTACTGCCATTGGCAAGGGTATTTCCATGAGTGATACTAGTCTGAAATATTTTTACTGTGACATATAAGCTAGTGGACTTCTGGAAGACACTTTGCAATGCTCAGTTGAAAAGCTATAGAAACTTTAACCCTTTTTGATCGATTTACCATCTTCCTAGCTACCACATTCTTCCTGGTTTACTGTGCACAATAAGCACCCTTATCTAATTCAGCGACAGTTCTAATATCTCTCTAATACTCTGCTCAGGACTGTTACTTAGGTGTATGATAACAGACAAGGTATTTGGCATCTTGGACCACTGGTGTGAAGATAGGCAGCCAAAACACACAACTCACCAACTCACAGTGAAATAGAGCTCTAGAACCTCTGAATGCACAGACAAAGTGCAAGCCCTTAAAATGCTACATAGTGTGAAAGGCTGAAAGCAAAGGTCAAAAAAAGAAACAGTTCTTGATGACTCTCATGTTGCCTGATGAAAAAAACTCTTGCTGCTATGAGAATAGTATTTGAAATAAAGGTCTTTAAAAATGCTCTGTAGTTTGGTAACATATACCTTTAAAATTTGGCCAAAGAGCAGAGAAATTATTTAGGGAGGGGAAATAAAGAACAAATGTGTTGGTACAGCAGAATTAGGGAATATGATGAATGCTTAAGCTACTCTGATACTTCTGAGAAGCACTCGCCTGTAGCTGAGACCTTTACGTTTGTCATTGGTCATCTGAGAGGAGAGACAGATGCTGACTCTATCGGGGCAGCTACAGAGCCAAGTGGTGCCATATTCCCTCCATGTCCCTGAGGAGCACGGCACTACCCTACACTGAGCAGTAAAGCAACAAATTTGAATTTGTTTTCTCTGTTTGTCTCTGAGAATAGTTCAATTAGGCTGTTAGCTAATGAAATTGCCCTTTCATACAGGGTAGTTTAAAATGTTTGTCAGAGATCATGGTTTTAATCCTTGTTTTTAATGGAAAAGGGCAGAGAGAGGTCATTAAGCATTTAGTTCATGTGACCTTGTGTCAAGCTGAAAGATCGTTTTGTATCCTCTCAGACCCAGAAGCCTAAACTGCCTATTTTCAAGAAAGACTCAGTAGTGTATTTCTCTGAATGAGCATTTTGATAAATGTGATTAATATTCCTTTGAAACAAGTGCCCACAGAGAAGAGTGTGCTTAGCATAGGACAAAGGCAGCACATTTTGAAATTAGATTAACAGTGCCTAAGACTAAAACACAAAATTGCCTACATGGATGACCACAATGGGTGAGATCGGACATAAATTTTCAACTCACTGCATCAGCTCCCACTGTGAATGCACTCACTGAATACTAAAAGGTGGCTCCTTCCCCCTCCCTGTGCCTGATTGCTGTTGTCCTGTGCCCAGTTGTGCCAGTTCATTCCTAGGTAATCCTATGGACCTGTAACATTCTGTGCTTAATGGCCAGACACACTTGGATTGTCGTTTGCCAAGCTCCAGTCAGAATGAATGTACCTTTGGTAGGCTTTGAAATAGGAAACTTCTGTTTAAACATCCAATAATATTGAGAGATTCACTGACTAAACCTCCCTAATACCACCTCATAAATATGTGAATAAAAGACTACACCATGGTATTGCTGGAAATGAACAGAAGAATCTCACCGGTTCAATATGTTTAAAATCTAAACATGCTTAGATTTGGCCATAAGGTTCCTCTTCATTATTTTTCATAAAAGAGACAATTCAATTGCATATGAAGGTTTTGAGACAAGAGGAAACAAATCGTTCATTTGTTTCCTGGCAGTGTCACACCGTGGAGTGGCGTGGAGTTGTTCCTGACTCACCTGATGTGAAGCAGAGAGTAAAGACAAATATTATGGTTCAGATGTAAATCCAAGAGATGAACATGTGTATGGAAGTAACATCTTGCTATATTAAACTATGGAAAAGGATGTGCATTTGTGTATATGTTTATTTACAGTTATGCCCATTTCCATCTCAATTTCATCTTTACTGCAGCAGGAAATCCCTTTGCCACAGGTTTGGGAATTTTTATGGTAGTGTGCTTGGATACTGAGGCCAATGGAAGGTGCATTATTTTCATTTTAATGGGATTGCAATTTTGAGCTTTCTAGTTGCTCTTTGGCAGACCTGGTGCTATTTGAAAGCATCATCAATCTGTTACACATTTTGGTCCTAACAGAGGTTTAAAAACCACTTTCAATTACTTTTCAAGGCTGAGGTTTAGAGTAGGAGCTTGGTTTTCTTGCTGTTTGTATTATTTGCCCTGGCTCTCAGAAAGCCAACTAGCTGATAAAAAGAAGCATAATTTCACTTGACTGTTTTTGCCTCTGAAGATGAACAAGGAGATTGCAGACCCTGCCTCTAAAACAAACCCATTTGTTTTGTTAATAATAAATGCATAATGAAACCACACTTTTTTAAGTTGCTTTGACCTTTCAAGGCACTCTGAAAGATGGCACTGTCAATTCAGTGTCATTAGTCATATGCCTAAAACTAACATGCTCCTATCATTCAAGAATCAAGGATAAAGAGAGGAAAGAGTGCTTCTGGGCAAAGCAAGAAATGACCAGAATTATCCTAGGAAGCCATCTATAATCTGAATTATTTTTATGATATAATTTACGTTAAGAAACACCAAAACTCTTATAAAATATACCACTAAACAACAGCCATTGTTGATAACATTTCAGAAGCCCTTCCAAGAAATGACCATGACTTCCTCCTGTATTGACAACAGGGGATCTGTGGGTGAAGAGTGATAATTCTTTGCAAATGTCGACGTGCAAAAGCTCGTGTGCAGTGTTTCATAGCAAGGGCCTCAAGTGCTATGGAATCCTACATACAGCTCTGTACTCTCAAATCCCATAGCTTATGTTTCTCTACAGTCACGCTCTTACAAACTATTTCTTTATCACAGTTGGGTTATCAAATTATAATACTCACATGTGCAGATATGTATCCCCCATTTACATTGAAAAAAACCCTATCCATAGATAGTTTAGGGCTTGCTAAGTAGGGCTTGCAGATCGCCAAGTTAAAAACAAACAAAAAGAAACAAACCAAACAAACAAAAAACCAAACCAAAACACACCAAAATCTCAGAAGTTACTCTGCTTTTACTCCCAAAAATTTGCCGCAATGCTGGGCAGCACTCTCTGGAGACCTAGCTTGTTCTCTAAGTAAGAGTATCATGCTGATATGTCTTATGTCAAGTTGAACTTTTCTTTTTAACAGGAATAGTTAGTTATAACTAGTATATAACTAGTACTTTTTATGCTGAGTACAGTGTAAGATAAAAAAATTTGAGAGATACCATTTCTAATTACAGGCAGTCTCTTTATCCTGTCATCTTCTCTCCCCAGTCCCCTTCCCAAATCCTATTCTCCATATTTGAAGGAAGGGAGAAGAAAGGGAAAAATGTGGGTATCAGATAGAATAATTACTTGCACTCTGAAAGTTACAGCTTGTTTCTGCCCACAAGGAATGGCCTTTTAGGTAGCTTTAGCCATGTGTAAAAGCATGCTGCTCAAGTAAACCTGCTACATGGGCTAGGTGAGAAATATGTAACCTAATTGGAAGGACTTTTTGTTAGTAGATTTAAGAATAACTTTTATAGGAGAAAAAGGGCAGCTCATGTCCGTTTAGTGATACTAATTACAATCGTCCTTTCCTGTGATTTCACCCATCTTTCCATTCTATCTGAAAGCTCAGTATACTATCCACGTATTAGCCTTAGTACCTGTATTGCCAGAAGAGCTGAAAACTGGCTTTTATTTATATGAAAGCTTAAGTTTTGCATGAAACCTCAGAAGTACCTAAATTCTAGAGGGGGG
This sequence comes from Neopelma chrysocephalum, assembly GCF_003984885.1. Taxonomy (NCBI): domain Eukaryota; kingdom Metazoa; phylum Chordata; class Aves; order Passeriformes; family Pipridae; genus Neopelma; species Neopelma chrysocephalum. The sequence continues at coordinate 9,267,801 of NW_020897703.1, forward strand.
CTTGAAACCTATCCTTTATCACTAGAACTTCAGAAGCAAGCATATTAATAGCCCTTGACATGACTTTCAAAGGAGCATATTTAGATCATGCTTAATAACTGCACACACTAAATCTCAGGTCTTACTTATATTGCATTATACCAAATCCTTGGACAGAGTATGTATAAAAAAAGACACTTCTTAATCAGATATCATCTGTATTTCCATTCTGACCCATAAATAAGTGGGTTTCAGAGATAAATGTGAGCTGTGGTATTTTACTTTGCGTAGCTGGGATAAAACACTGAAGCCTGTTAAACGCTACATCCATGTTTATGGCTGGACCAGGATCGGTGCTGTCACTGTGCAGCTTCTCAAACACAGCACAGGAATGCTATGCTTCCTTTTCAGTCTGTCTGTGTTTCAAGCCTGCATCAAACCAATCTCATCCACTCTTCCATGCCACATACATTTTTCATTGCATAGAAGTTCCCCGTCCAAACAACAGCAGGTTTAACATTAATAACCTGGCTTCTCTTTATTAAGCCATTCACCATCATGCTGCTATAAGATCTTATGCCCAGCAAGGGAAGCTGGCTGAAGCACTACAGTCCAAACAGCTAAAGGGTAATGCTGAGCTAAAGAACATCAACAGTTAATACTTGTACTTTTTAGTTTCAGAGCAAATGCCCTGTGATGGCAGGAATTCTCTTCCCACCAACTCTAGTGATAATAAAGTTGAGAGCAATCTTTTTGCAGCTGTTTCCCTTGATTACCTTTATCCTCCCAATGCTTGCTATCATGGCTCATTTACTGTCTCCCATAATTGGCTTCTTTCTATTCTATAGAGATACCTATTGCAAGGAGAATAATCCAAAATGATACTCACTGCACAGGGCTTCAAAATGAAAGCAGAGGACACAGAAAGTTACAGCAACTGACTTCATGCCTGCCTGACACAGAGGCACCATCCTTCTGTCTGCCGTGAAGATGGAGAAGAACACATGGGTAGAAAAGGAAGTGGTTTGTGGGCACTGGGGGAAATTGTAAGATAATCAGAAGGACTTCGTATTTAACCCCTGACTACATTATAGCTATGTCAGCATTAGCTGTTGCACACACCTGTGGAGTTTAATGCTTTTTTTTCCTACCTCATGGCTTGCTGTCACAGACAGGAAGAAGAAAGATTTTCTGACGTGAGTTTTGATGTTCACTTCTGCAAAGACCTATTTCTGGTTAAGTCTGTCACAACAGAGGCTACAGTACACACCTACAGATGGCCATGGTCAGCAGCCTCCTTCATTAGCTTACAATACAACTGCCCTTACGTAACTAATGGTCTTGCTCTGTGTGGAAACCATTCACTAGTAGGGTAGGAGTCTCTTGTGTGTCCTGGTCCTGAAATTCATTGGCAGAACATGGCCAAATCGCAGAAAGATCCCTTCTGCCCTGTGACGTCCTAAAGGTTCACTCCAATGTGACTTCCAGCCTGGAGGTCAGGCTTGCTTTGCCTGAAGTTTCATGAGAAACTTCATGCAGCTCTGTGAGAGGAGGAAATTAGACCCAGTGCCCTGGGGCCTTAGGTCAAAAGTTTCTGTCCTTCCCTCTCCCTTGCTTTTTGCAGCACACTCTATTCTAGCCTGTTATCCATCTGTATTCCAGGAATGTTTTAGGACTCTTTGCGACAACATGTTCCACAGTCATTTAGTCCTGGCTATTTATTCTATGTCTATAATACTAAATTTAGTGCAGATAACATGCAAGAAAAGCAGCTTATAAATCACGTTTAATATATTTGATGCAGTTAGCACTTTTGATTGCACAAAATGAAAACACAAGGGATTAATAATGGTGCCTTACAGACATTCCCAGGGTTGAGTTCTTGTAATGGTCATGCAGTGGTACCAAATAACTGGTGAATAACAGGATTGTGTTACAGATTCACTCCTATTTTATACTGTGTGAATAAATATTCACATGTTGGTTTACTCCTCCTCAAAAAGTGATTTAATTTCTTTCACTACTACTGCTGTAGTAGTGTTTACATGGACACTGGCAACAAGTTTTACTTTCTTCAAGTCTTTTCAAAGTCCTGCAAATCTTTGCCTTTTTTAAATTAAAACCAGAGCTGAGCCTGGTAACTCTAACTAGAGAAAGTTTCTGTGGTATGCTTTTAATTCTGAAGCTGAAAAGTAATATATATAGGTCCAAACAATGATAAAGCTGCAGAAGATACATCTGACTCTGGAACTTTGCCTATGAAAGTGTGACCCACATTGGGATCTACTGAGGTTCCAGGTAGGATCACCTTTTCCATTCCCCACAAAACTCATGGGGAATGCTGAAAGATCAGAGCAGCCCCCTCCTGGGACAAGACCTTTATTTCCCTCAAGTAAGCATAGGAGACACTGCCAGAAAGACTTGTAGTAAAAAAGAGCTGCTGCTGCTGCTGCTACAAAATTGAAGGTGGAAGAGAATCATGTGTCAAGTACCCCTATCCACATCTTTGGGAGAGCATGCTGACAACACACCAAGAACTGAGTCTCTACAAATCCTACCACAGGCTGGGAAGGCCAATAAATGTGTAGGGGAACGTATTCCTTTGAGAAAAGCTTTAGCTATTTTTTTACAAAAACAAGCGTCAAAACAAATCAGTATTGTTGTTAGGGTTCAAAATTTTGATGTCCTTCTTAAAAATTTAAACATTTTGTTAGGAAACTAATTTTGATAGAGAAGATTTTTTTTTTTTAAACCAATATATTTATTTTGGAGCAACTTACTCCTTCCCTCTCTCTCTGTGACGGTTTCAGTTATACCAATGCAGAGATGATTAATACACCTCTATTTCACTTCTGGGGTAAGAATAGCTACTAGCGTAGCTTGGTTGGCACAGATCTCACTAGAACAATCAAAGCCAGTAAACAGTTCGTATATGTTGTGTACTCTCTCTTTCCTATAATTATAGCCTGAAGTCTGGAATTACACCTTCTCTTTTTCTGCTTCCTGGCACTTGGGATTGCTAGAACACACTGATCCCTTTGTTTCAAAAGGGTCGAGCCTGGAGTACACTTTGGGGTACGTTTGGCAGCACTCTGAAGTTTGATCTAAACAGTGATTTCAAGTGTATTTGATGATGAGCCAGCAGAGCCTGGGGCTCTCACAGTGTATATTCACAAGCGAAGAGACACAAAGTCTAGCTCAGGGCCCAGTGCAAGGGATGCTCACCTTCTAGTCCCTACCAACAGAGACTCCTCCACCGCCTTTCAGTTCTCTTGTCTTTGCCTCCCTCCTCTGTCAGCACTTACCTACTTCACAAAGACATCGTTACTGCAATTTGGAAATGTTTCCTGTAAATACTACGGTTGGTTACAGTTAACCACCTGGGACAAGCAGTCTGTTTCCACAACACGTTTCCTACAACTGCAACTGTTTTTGCTCACAAACACGTGTTTCCTTTTTCCATCCTCATTCATTTCTCTTCTCTGTGTCTTGATTTTTACTCTCTCATCCACACACACCTCTCAGAGCTGGCTTCTTTCCTCCTCTGACCTGATTGTCCCCCAGTCCCTGACTACCCTTCTCCTCAAGCAGGGGCTGCCCTTCACCACATGCAGTAAATCCTGTCTGCAATGTAGCTTTTCCTTCTTGCCAAGCCCTATTCTTTCCTCATGTCCTGCCCACAACACTACCCTATAGTGATAATCTCCTTTTTTTCCTATCATCTCACTGCTGACTATTTACAACCTGGAAAAGCCTTATGTGAATTTTTATGCCTTTAAAAATGCATTCAGTGATACACCAAGTTCCAAAGAGAAATGGGCTTGCTCACCCCTTAGTCCGTTCTCCAGTGTTCTCTACCACAAATCTTCAGTGCTTCTCCCTTCTAGCTCCAAGTAACTTGGAAAACAACACTTCTGCAGTTTCCCTAAGGACACAGAAAAGATTTTCCCTGTGTTTATGATGTATATTTTTCTTTGCTCTGTTTAATCACATAATTTTTACTTATACTTACTGTTACCACTCTAAACAATGTCCATGTTAGCAAAATGATACTGCAAGGTCTGCTGTGAAACCAAGGTGCACTGAAGTGTCTTATTCCATCTCACCAACAGTTTTCCACTTCTGCTTACGGATGGTGAGCAGCTGCCCACAGCAATATAAAATATTCTCTCAATAGAATGTTTTGTGATTCTTTCTTCAGAGGCTTCTACAGTCCATCCACACAAATTATATTCCGTTGTCTCCTGCTGCTTCTCATTCTTTGCTTCAATATCTGGCCTATATTCTCATGACTCTGGGTCATTCCCTCAGGGCTGGAGCAGAAAGCCTCTACACTCATGTGTTTTCATTTCCTGTCCTCCTAGATGAGAAGGGGAACAATGACTGTGCTATTTTTAAGGTCCTGTGATGGTTTTAAATCCCACTTCCCATTTGCATCACTCCCCATTAGGTGTGTAAACAAGCTGAAGTCATTCAGTATGTAGAGATTTCAGCCTGAAATGCAGCTCATGTGCTCCCTCATTTGTTCTGATGCCTCCTTTGCTGATATATTGGTCTAATCTCTCCTGTAGGCCCGTGAGGTATGCTGTAATATTCTCTCCATCAATGTGACAGTGGAGGCTACTGGCGCTCAGCTCAGCAGCAGGGCACCTTCCTGCAGAGTAGATCTAATGAGATGGTTCCCTTTGGGGTTGCAGTGTGTGTGGCTTTGCTTCTTGGTACAAGCTCAGGTACCCTATGAATAATTTTTTTTTTTGATGATGCTTGAGAATATTTCATTGTCACTGACTTCCCTAAAAGAAGAAAAAAATGAAGTATGTTAAGGAGTTTAGCCCAGCTCTAAGGCTTGCAAGGGTACTGACCTATAAATTGAGTCAACAGGCGCTAAGTGGCAATTCAGCCAAATCTAAACAAGTTGCCCAGAGAGGCAGTGGAAGCCCCATCCCTAGAACAACTGATGAAGTTGAAGATGTCCCTGAGCATTGCAGGGGGGTTGGACTAGACGGTGTTTAAGGGTCCCTTCCAACCCAAACTGTTCTATGATTCTAAATGCCACTTCAGATCCTGGGACTAATGTCTTGGACTGGCTGACTCAAGGCCACAGAGGGCCACCTAGGAAAAAACTGTCTCCATCCGATGTGAGGAGCTGCTACGCCTCTGCGTATCCAGCCCCAGTGCGTCCTTCAACATAGTTACCTAACAGAGGTACTGAACCACTTCTCCAGGATATCTCCAGGATAAAAAAGGGCCCAATGTGCAGGAGGCCCTGAGTGTGCAGGAGGTATTTAGGAGAATGCAAGGGTTGTAGGTGGCCTGGGTTCATGGGCAGTGCTCCAGGAGGAGCGTGCTTTCTGAAGCCATTGCAATTCCCTGTGGCCAACAGGCGGCTGTGTGGGACTTTGTTACAGGGCCGCTTGTATCTGGGCTTGGAAGGGAGGTCTTCCAGAATGGCTACTAAATATGTAAAACCCAAATGAAGTGCAAACCTAGGGACCCATACAGGTATTGTCTGGCACATGGCAGCAGTGCATGTGAGATACATGCTGATGAGCTGGGTGACCATGGAAGTTATTTGGCTTCTGAATGTAAATTTGCCTGTCTTTTAAGTGTGACAGTGATGAATTATACACATTTGTAAAATTTTCACACCCCAACTCTTTCAAAGCTTGTAGTAGGGTGGGGACTCCTGTTATGTGGTTATCTGGTCAGCTGCCTTGAAGGAGTTAGGATAGAAAAAGCCACATTCTGCGGTGCTACTTGGGGTTTGTGGTGTGATTTTTATCTCAGCATTGTTGTGATTACTTTTTAAAGGTAAACTCTTACTACCACTGTGTTGACAAAGAGGATCTTTCTCCAACAGAAACAGTCCCCAAAGTTATGATGCATTCTTGTAGATAAATCAAAAGTTATGCTGAAAATTGCAAGGACAGGTGAAGCAGCACAACCCTGGTTTGGACTTCCAGAAACACTGAAGTGGCTGAGGACACACACATGCTACTGTCTGTTCCCAGGTGACTTAAGTGCTTTTGAAACCCCTGTTTCTCAAGTGTTTTCAAGCCAGGCTTCACTGTTGTTAGTGGTTAACTGAAGCAAGGCTTAGACAGCGGAGGCCTTGGTGGATTTGAAGGAGTAAAAACAATGAAATCACAAATATGTAGCTAAGTCTCCTCTGTTTTGTGTCTGTCATTCAGAATCTCACAGGTTACTGCCTTGGGAACAAGGGCAGTACCGAAGGCAGTTGCTCCCACCTGCAAAGGTGAGATCACTCGATCGTCCCACTCCAGGCTTGGTCCTGCCGCCCTCCTCTGATGGGTGCCAGAGCCCAGACAGCCACAGCTGGGCAGCAGCGCTGTGTCACCCCCGGGCTCCTGCGGCAAGGGACTGCTGAAGGGTTTGCTTCCCCTTCTGCAGGAGACGCTGCCAAGAGCTGCCCTTCATGCTGGGCGCTGTGGAACGGGGGGAGCAGCACTCCTGGGCAATGAAGCCGCTGCCCGCAGCGCCAGGCCCACGGCGGAAAGCCCCCCGCGCCCGCCCCGCGCGGAGCCCACGGCACAAGGCGGGCGCGGCTCCCGTGGCCGCACGGGGGCGCTGCCGGCCCGGCTCCGGCGCCGCCGGGCCCCGCGGGGAGCGCTGAGGGCGGGGGGCCGTGAGCACCGGTACACCCAGCGCAGGGGGGCCCTGAGGGCGGGGGGCCCTGAGCACGGGCACACCCAGCGCAGGGGAGCCCTGAGCGCCGGCCGGGGACGCCGTGCAGTGCCGCGCCGCGCCGCGGGGCTGTGTGAGCTTGAGGAGGTGTTTCTAATGCCACACTGGGAGCTCTCGCTCGCCCTGACCCGGGCCCAGCGTAGTTCCCGCCTTGCGGTGCAGCCCTTCAGGGTGACCCCGCGCGGCCCGGCGCCTGCCCTCGCGAAGGTGTGGCTGCTCCCTGCGGTTTCCTGGAATCCCACACGAGTCTCTGCAGGTGCACGTGGCTTTATGTTTAAAAAGGGTTCTTTTTCATCAGAAAGAAACGTAGAGAGCAGAGCAATGTTTGTGTCTCCGATGCCTGTGCTTGGAGGGACAGAGCAGGTTTCTTAGGGCTCAGGGGGTTTTGAAAGACCATAGCCAAGAGGGAGGTTTGGTCTTCTGTGTAGGTATTTAACACTGTTCATCTGTTCTTGCTAATTTGATGAGAAAGAGCAAGCTGTAAAAACAGTCCTTCCAGCAGGCCAGGAAAGAGCAAGAGGTAATGGCATTTGAATAGAAGTCACTTCTCTCTGTCTCTGTGTTTCGTTCTGGCTGTAGCAACCCCTCCTCAGGGGAGCGGGTGAGGATTGCTGATTCCAGACAAAGCCTGGGTTAGCTTGTTAGTAAAATTGTGATTACACATGTCCAGAGCAGAGAGGCTTCAGGTTGGAAGGTATCCCTTACTATACAATCAGTAAAAATTTTTAGTTTAGTTGCACTGGGTTGAAATTGGAGCAGTTCATAGATAAGGTTAAATATATGCTTATGATCAGCACAGCTTGTGTGGCCATACAGGGTCTGGAAACATCTATCATGCAAAACGTGTTAAAGAAAGTACATGGCACTGGCCTGCGTGTGTTAAATTGGAAAAGAGGACAAATTTCTCACTTGAAGACACACATCACATCTTCAAGAGAACAGGAAACTGGATCGTGCTTACACCTTTTTCTGGTGTTGATACCAAATCCCCGATACAAAAGAAATGCAGAGCAAAATTAATTCTGTTGCAGCAATGCCCCTGTAAGGGAGGGGTCTAGGCACACTTCTTGCCACCAGCTTGGACACTGTCACCACATGAAAAAGAATTTGCAGTAATAATTAGAGTGACAATGAGCAAAAAATAGAAATCAGATATCTATATTCTCTAGAGAACATGTGATTGAAATGACTACTCTAAATCATTACTTTAACCACATTGATCACATTACAGATCACTATAGGATATTCTGGTGAATTGGCCTTTGTCATGTAAAGACTCCAGATTTCCTCACTGAAGTTCCCAGCCTCCGTCCATGCACCTTTGTGCTCCTGGGAAACACGGCACTCGGAGCAGCTGCCCACCTGCAGTCTTGATTAGCTGACTTGTGTCTCTAGTGCACTCTCAATACAGTTCGGGTGAAGGTATCCAAATCAGCCCTTACCTAGATCATAGTGTCAGCCCGAATGCAGGAAGTATCCAGTTACCTTCGGGCAAGCTCCACAGTAGCTCATGCACCCTTGTGCTCAGAATAAAACCTCAGTAAGCTCTGCTCAGTCTAAACTGTTCCCAGCTACTATTAAGTTGGTCCAAGCAGATGTATGTGCATTGTATAGGAATCTGCGGTTCCCTGCTTGCCCATGACCGACTGAAAAAGAACATGCTTGGTCTCTTTGATCTCAGCTCTGTGGTTTCTGGTCATTAAAAGTGAATGTTGCTCAGGGGGCTTTTCTTGTCCTAGCCACACTGCTGCTTTGGTTTGGGTCTGTAGCCTCATGTGATCCTGACTGAACCACAGCAAAGCACACCCATACCCAGAGGAGAAGTCAAACAGCCTGCTGCAGGAGCCTGCTGCAGCACAGTGAAGCTGGGGAAAAAGAGGTGTCCATATTGTTTGTATTATATTTGTATGATAGATACTACAGAATCCTGAATTTTCTGTCTCGTCATCAGAGTCAGCTGAGTTACAAAGACAAGTCCTCAACCTGCAAATTTTTGTGGGTTATGAGAGTCTTTCAGGATAGCATCACCCTATGTTTTTCCTCTTGTTGCATTCCTCACTAAGCACCCGCTGTTGGGTAGTTATCTGTGAGGCAAGATACTTGACCTATGATTATTTTTTTTTGTTCTCATCTGGTACAGCTCTTACATTTACACTCTCATGAACTTAGATGACTGTCAGAAAAGGTGAAAGTTGCTGTTCCTCTGTTCTCCCTGTGTTGATACTGCTGCTAAACATTAATGTTGCATTAGCATCTGGGGCTAATGATAGCACTGTTCCCTAGCCTAACTTCAGAATTGCTCAGGAATCCCCTTCTGGCTGGAAGCTGCCTTGGTTTGCTGCCAGGCCAGGAATGGAACTATGTCTCATCAGATAGCCCTGGAAAACATGGCGTGGTAAATCTCAGTTTTCTCTCAGTAGATCTGTTTACAGATCAACTACTTATTCTGCTGTTTCAGGTGACCACTGAAAAATCACATGCATATGTCCTATCTCTCTTTAAATCTTCTTGTTGCTTGCCCTGTTGGTTGCTCGGATTCTTTATCCTTTGTCTGCCTGCTGTACTCAGCAGCAGAGGCAAGGCATGGCCCTTGTGAAGCCATCAGCACTGAAATTGTGCTCAGTACCATACCACAGAGGTCAGCACAGCTGATGCTTGTTTTTGTTAGCTGAACTAGCCTCCCTTAGACAAAAGTGGTCCTCAGGTAACTCTTCAGAGGTGCTGCTGGATGTGATTATATTCCTGTTGGTTATCCCGGATGTTTTTTAAGACTTAGCTCTGCCCCTGATGTTAGGGGGTGTGTCTTGTGATCCAGGCATTTTTCAGCACTGTTTGTTTTGTTGATGATTACAGTATGGTGGTGAGGGTACACGTGCTCCTTATGTTGGGTGTCTTGCTGCACATGCAGCCAACAATATAGGGTATTGTAGTTAGCAGATCATTGATTCATGTTATATAGATTTAAGCATGTACCTCTGTGGGCCATTGAGTTTTTTTCCTTCTGTGCTAGGTAAGAAAAAAAAAATAAGCCAGTCACGCCAAGCTACTTCTCATTGGGTTGCTGTGGTTACGCTGTGTTCTTAGTGACATCAGTGAAAGCTCAGTAGTGTTTGCATGATGGGCTGTTTTGGTGCTTCTTTTGCTTGAAGAAAAAAAATAGTTGAAGGGGGAAAAATTAATTTGGCCATTTGCATCTTTCCTTCTAGTTACATTTTCGTAACTAGGTCATTTACACTGGTGGTTTGCAGAGGAGCAAGTGATGATTTTATCATTAGCTTTATATCGTACAGCTACACATTGTTCTAGTTGACATGGAAACATAACTAGTTTTCCGCTATGAAAAGAAACATTTAATTGTTTCCAAACTTTGAAAACTACCCCAGATATCCCCTTTGGTCTGTCTAGGTTTTTCCATTGTTTTCAAGGCTGTTTGTGTTGTTTTGAGTTCTTCCATTTCTTCTGTAATACAGAACAGCTGATCATCCTTGTTTATCTGAACTCAAAGTCCACAGGGTTTCAAAAAAGTGACAGGAAAAATCCATGGAAGAGAAATCTCTTGAGGCTGTGAAATAGAAAGACACCACCCTCTGAAGCTCCTGAAGTTTCATAGCATACTTTCCTTGATTTTTATACTCTTCCCTGACATCTGCTCTTGGTCATTCTTGGTAAGTGGACAGCTGCTGCTGTGTCTTTTAGCATCATTCCTATCTTTTTTTCTTCTCTCTGGTCTTGAATGATGCCTGCAGACACTGTAAAGCAGGCACTATTTTATTAGTACTCATTTCTGTTGTACTCTTTCTGATCACTGTGAATAATAATATTACCACATATAAAATAAAGACCTATTGCTACTGTGTTGTTCTGTTGCAGAACTGGGTGTCTTTGGGTGTTCCCGCAGCCAGCGAGGTAACAGTGAGTGCAGCAGGGCTCAGAGCCAAGGGCTGTGTAGTTTGCCAGTTTCAAAAAGATGAGCTATGATATCTGATGCTTAAATACCTACACATAGTACAAAAAAGAAGCATGACTGCAGTATGTGTGTGACTTGGAAAAGGAAAAGAAAAATTAAACACAGTATTACCAGCACAATTCAAACTCCAGCTGGAGGTGGATTCAAAAGCCTAATCCTTGGTAGGTGGCAGCACCTAAATTGTTGATAAGAGTTACAGATGAGTTTTTCATGTCAGAGATCTTTCTTGCATATGAAACAATGATACTTATTGTTTTCGAACCTTATACAACCTGTTCCTTCTGTCATAAAAATTTACTGAGTAAAGGATGTTTAAGTATCTGAAAATTGTTGAAAGCAGTGATTCCTAGTTCTGTTGCGAGACAAGGACTCATGGACTCATTACTAAATCTGCTGCTGATCCATGCTGTAACAGGACAGTGTTGGTAATAGCACATCCTCTTCTGCAATCTCCAAGACCTTTAATGCAACAAACAAATAAATCAGTACAATGTTTGGTATTAGACTTGTAAAGTTTCAAGATAAGAATTTCTCTATCTTTATCAGTGCAAAATTGCCATCTTTCACAGATTTTTCAGTAGGAATCAGGAAGGCCTGCCAGCCTTCAAAGGTTTCCACTGAAAGTGCAGAGGATTAGGATAGTCAGTGATCTAGGCAAGCTCCTGCCTCGGATGGGATTGGGCAGCAGCCATCTGTTGTCTCCCTTCCCAGCTGAGTACCACAGCCTTCGGGCACGTGGCTCTGTCACCAAACACAAAATGTTACTTTGACCCAAAGAACGTTTTGTCAAACATGGTTTAATTGCTGCATTCATGCATGTGCACACATGTACAGAGGCTTTTTAAATAAATGAGTGTTCTCTGTAGGAAATTTCTGGACAATTCTAGTTAAGTGAAGGTGACTAATTGGATCAATTCACCCACCACTGGAAAGTGTGAGCCTTGTACTTGTACTTACCCAAGTGAACAAATTAGTCCAGGAACTAAATGAACTCTGCATAGCTTGTAAAATCTCTTGATTTGAGATTTTGCTGGGGTATTCTTTTTAACCACTTTATTACAAAAGTGATGTGGTATCTCTGGTAATCACATATCATCATTGCATCAGTTTCGTACTGGAAGAACTGAAAACAGCACTTCAGCAAAAAATGGAAATATTTTCTAGCAACAAGACAGAAACTGGCAACACTTCAATTTTCTGCTAATTTATAGGTTTTATCTCAGAACAAAGTCAAGACAACATATTACTGAGTAAGTGCCAGGTTTTGTTAAGAGTTTTTTATTATAATAATGAATGGGTTTAGGTAGCATGGAAAGCCTTCAGGCATGCTCAATATAGAGCAATGCATATTTCATATGCATGTTTTTATATTACTATATTTCCTTATATATGTTTAACAGATTTAAATCCCAAGTCTACTTTCCCACACTACTTGTTTCACATGCAATAAGCTATTTCCAGCTTCTTCTCTTCCAGTTCTGTGGCTGGGACAGCTTTCTGCAACACCTAAACATATCACTAAACTTTACACTATTGCTACTATGACATGATGAGTAAGTTTTTGTGACTTAAAATCACATGACAAGCCACTTGAATAAGCTCTTCGTGCGAGTCTGATTAGTTAGCTACAAGTGTCAGTGCTTTTGTTCCATAAACTGGCCTCCATTACAATTAAATTAATAAAGTAAGGAAGGGATTAAGTTAAAAGGAAGTCGGAAAGACCCAGATAGGTGCAACTGACAGGTCTCTTTGTCATAATAATTAACTTAACTTGAATCACATAATAGTAACTACCTATAGCATAACCAGAAAAACAAAAAGGCTGACTAGTTATTGAAAAATAATTGGATCTTCATTAGCCTCTGAAGTGTCACAAATAACACAGAACACTTCTGGTTTTATTGTAAGGTGAGAAAGGAAGATCAAAACAATAGTTTTTGCTACATTTGGGCTCATCTGGATTTTGTGATATTAAAGGTTCATTATCTTTTTTCTTTGCAGGTTTGACACTCACATCCATTACTTCTGTTCTTTTGCAAAGACTAGATTTATGAGAATAAATAGTTTTAAATTCACTCCTAAACTGAAAATTTGAAATTTTAACAAACTAGGAAGTTGAGACAAAAATAATTTTATGTTTGACAAAAAGGGGGTTTTTTGTTATAAATTTGCCACCTGACTTCCATTCAGGTGCTGTGCAGGTTGTTACCCTCCCCTGCGTGTCATCCACCAACTGAACAAGACATAGCCCATATTGCCTTCAAACTATTTCCCGTATTTGTTGGATGAGACACGAGCAGTCAGGTCCTGTGGAGCACCCAGTGTTGACAAACACACGTGCACAGTCAGCATCGTGCCTGCCCTCCTTCCAGGAACCGGAAAGCAAACGCATAAGGTGTATTTCCAACTGAGGCATCTGAAATGTGAGAGTGAAGTGTCTTTGTCCACTCCCATGAAAGAACAACACCTTCCTTGTGATCAGTGATAGTAGGGCAATTGCTGTATTTAATGCAATATATGAAAGTCATAAAATATGAAGTAAAAACATGAGAAACAATAATGAAAGTTAATCTGAAAATTACAGTATAAGTGATTTACATTAATGTGAGGAATTTTTACACCATATGTGCCTGTGGCTTATGTATGGGAGGAGGAATAACATAAGTTTGGAACCTATTGGAGAAAATATTTTAATGATATTACATTATTGCAGAGAGATGAAGAGAAAAAAGAACTTAAGATGTTTCATCTTAGTAAGAGAGTACTATAAAAAGAAGACTAGACCAATAGTCTAGTCATATAATAAAGTATGATATAATGAATTAGTTTGACATTGTAAGAGAAAGGAAAATATTATTAATTTGTGAAGCAGACAGTCATCTTTGCTACAGAATTAAAAGTGAGAAAGCTTTTATAAATGCTACCCACACGATATAACACCTCAACAAAGCTCAGCTATGAAACCAACTTATTCTGCTGATTATTGCTGTTCTAGCCATCTTTCCTGCATGTAAAACATTAAGTCAGCCAGTTATGAAGCTGTTGAATGTTTCCAGAGTGTCACTTACCAGAAGGATTTGATAACTTACAAAGAAATGAACTGTTTTGCTTTCTGGTCTAGATTAAGTACTGCTAAGGCACCACGCTTTGTGACAGTTTCAAATGTGCATTATTTTTGGTTCTTGTTTCCCCCTCCAAGTATTTTTACAATTTTTATCCAGCTCATTGCATCTACGTTTTTAATCTGCATGATGCAAATCAATTAGACTATAATTCTGCCTAACACCTTTTGTAACACAGGAGAAGGCCTGTTTTTAATCACCAATTTATTGTATTTGTTTGAGTTCAAACAAAGTAGAAAGATGACAATAGCAAGAGCTAGCAGCTCTGTCTAGCAGGTAAAAAGGCCAACTCTGAAAGCATACAAGATGAAAAGAAGTCTTATCAGAGTTTCTGCAGAACTTCAAACACCTCAGCTTTCCTCACGTACCAGCACATGGAGAGAGGTCTGTGGAGTTCAGCTGAAGGCCAACAGAGTCCAACTTCCAAAAAGAATTTTCACAGGGAGGAAGGAGGTTGAGATATTTCTTATAGTTGATGATGCTGCAAGTGCCCAGCACTAAGTGCTGTGGAAGGTAGTACGTACCAATCCCTCACACTTTCTAGTTTGCAGAGGGAAGACTTTCTAGTTTGCACAAAAATAAGCAGTGCTTCTGCTGGCCCCTTTCATCACTAGTTCAAGGAAGCTACAAATCCCCAAGAAGAAACTCTAAAAGCAGGACTAAGGTGTAGTATATTAACAACAACACATTTAATGTAGAGCAGGATTTATTTATTGCCTGTCTATACTGAACTCTACGAGTCTTTGGGGTCTGGTTACTCAGTTTCTAGTTTGAAGGAAACATGGAATATTTGCTCAGTGTAGGTGTTTTTATTCATATAAAACCAATGATCCTACATTTTTTATGTCAATGGCAATCTTGGTCCAAACATTAATGTTCATTTCCTATGGAAAACCCACATCCTAGGCACTGATCCTGTCTAGGAAGAACAAAGCACCCTGGTGCTTGTTCCAGCTTTCAACACAAGTTGCTGCATCACAGGGAAGAGCATGAATGTGGATAAAGCCCACCCAGAACTCGGCATAGTCCAGCCAAATGTTACCTAGTGTTTCATGTTTCCCGATTGCGTCACATATCCCTTTACAGGAGGTGGTCATCTAAAAGTACCGCCTAATGGAATCATATAATTGTGTGAGATATTCCATTTTCCTTAAAAACAAGGTCTTGCATTTTGCTTAATGAAGCAGTTCAAACAGAAGTCAGAAAAAAAACGAAGAAGAAAAACCACCAATGAAGAAACAGAGAACTTCTTGATCAACTGTAACTTCATTACCACTAAAAAATGTTCATTAAAATATAGACATGACTGTGGTTAAGACAGCTCACTATGGAAATAGAAGGAAAACTACATTTGAAAAATTGAAAAAGAAAAGAATAGTGAAATTTTGACTAGTTAATAATCTCTTACGTCATGGAGGCATCTGCCACATCACCTCAGCTGCAATTACTAATGATTCCCAATGAAGTTTTGTCTCTTACTTGAACTCTTCCTTGCTCTGTCCCTCTAGTAAACAACAAAAACTTGAAATGGCTTCAGTGACAATTTTTACACTGCTCCCCACCCCACCCCTGGTTTCTAAGGTCTTTTATCAGTAACTGTTATTTGCTCAAACATACCACAGTTCCTCACCACTCCTTTTTTCTATAGAATATAAAAGTGCCCTCAAATAAGACTGTTCTCTTATCAGTCACAAAAACATTCACCAAAAATGATAACAAAGTCATGTAAGTGCTGACTGTCTGTGTGTAGAAGTGCCCAAGTGATGCTCAGGAATCTGCAGGATCAGCAGAGTGTGGTGCTGTGTATTTCTAATTATTTTCTCATTCTTTGCAGCTCAAAAATTTTCTGAATTTCACCTCTACCCCGCACCTCCCTCCCAGCCATAAACCTGCATTCGAAATATACATTAACCTTCCAGGGAGTGCAGAGGCCTCACAGCCTATCTATGATAGAAGCTATCTCAAAGTACCTTTCACATGATCAAGCAAACATACAGTTTGCAAATGACAAGAGTAGATTGGTTTTTGTAATGCATAAATCCATCTGCTATACACCAGCCTGCTTTGGTTTGGATTTCATGTTACAACTCTTGGATATGTCATCTGATCCCTGTTTATGCCTCTCCTACAGGCAAAGCTATTTAGTCATAGTTCAGACTCTTCCCATCCCAGGGAAAACTGGTGCATTTTCTGGTTCATTTTTCAGAACTCACTCCCCATTACATCCCCAACTTTTGTCTATTGAAAGGAAGAAGCCAGTCGTGTCTTACCTTCCGATGTACTTTGCCTCCAAATCTCCTCAGCCCCTCACACACATTCCTACCCTTTAATGCAGACAAGTGCCCCTGTGAATGCCCTCTAGTGCAGCCAGAAACTCACCATCTCTGTTTCACAAACAGGTTGCCAGATCTCCTGACTGGGTGAAGAGAACATCAGAAGAGACTCTTCCTGAACCTCACCAAGCAGTATGGCCTCATAATTTGCCTGTCCAGGTAACATACTCAGTTATGTTTTTAAGCTCTCCATTCTAATGAGCAGAGTTCTGAGACCAAATCCTTTTGCCTTTGCTTTTTCCATTCTTCCCAGAAAGCAGCACAATTTCCTCTTTATTGCATTTTCTGGGTTGTACAGTGACTTAGAGTTTGCATCTTTCATTTTGGTACTGCTGTGATCTGACAGAACACTATAGTTGACTTGTATGGGTAAAATTTTTTGGAGTGCTGATCATGTAAAGGCACTCTCCAAGTATCAGGGAAAAGCACAGACCTCAAGGTTCTGGAGGGCAGCACAGGACAATGGAAATTCCCTGAGGTCTGGTCTCTGCACTCATCAGAACTAGCTGCTATATGGACCATATGGAGATAGGTATAAATGCCATCTCTGCAGGCGTTTAGTCTCCACTCCTCTCTGTGGTGCCAGATATAAATTATGAGAATATCATTGTCAGTAAAATCTGAACTGAAATCTCACTTTGGTCTTCGCTGTATCACTGTATCTGCTGATTTGAGTGCACCTATTACCCTGCCAGAAAATTCAAAAGGGGAATCTGGCTTAGAACAAAACATGAAAAAGCATACTCATGTAGCATTTAGCTCAGGAAAGGCTGCTACATTGGTAAGGAAAGCCAGAGAAAATTAAGCACTGCAGAAGTAAAAGAAGGTATGAAAAAGTAACTACTGAGAATTAAGAGAAGTTCATAACAGCCAGATATTTTGGGTAAAATAATTTCTAATAGGATAATTAATAAACATCATACCAAGAATTACTTAAGTGTGGGAGCAAACACAAAATATTGCTATTTCCATGCGTGAGATGATCGTTTCTGCTCTGCTCTCCCATAACCTTCACTACTCAGCTATTTTAGCAACCTGCTGCTAATTTATGGCAGAATTCTGTGCTGGTCATTACAGGCTGAATGTCCCAAGGAAATGCTCATGTGCTGAGAGGAAATAGTCCAGGTAGATGCAGAAGGCCTAATTATGGTCAACCTAACTGCCAGAAATGGAGGTGAGTTGGAATGTCCACAGTGGAATGTTCTATGGTGACACAGATTCACAGCCAGCTGTGGCCAGAGGTCGTGAAGTTGTGGATACAGGTCTAAAGCATCTCTTCACCCAGGAGGGCTAAACTTGAGGAATAATTTACCTGAGCTGCTTTTAGATTGCTTAAGAAAAGTAAGTTCTTGGTCCCAGTATATAGGAATTGTCAAGGAAAGGAAAAAGAAGAAACAATTGATTCCTGATTAGGAGTCAGACACATGATTCACAGGATGTCTGAACTACTACTTACTATGGTGGAAAAAATTGCCCTGTATGATTATTCATGCTTGGTACAGCTTGTACAAGTGGATGTGTGGAACAAATCTATTTTTCATCATAGAATCAGGGAACGTATTTCTCTGATAAGGCTACACTTGATGGGCAGAAATTTAGTCATTTTGCAGTGACACCAGATGTGATCTTTGACCATTTCTTATCCCCAAAACACCAAGTAGTGAAAAATTAGGGGAAAAATCCCAGACAGATGTCCGAATACTAAAAACACCTTCAGAAAAAGGATATGTCATCAGATGCTACTTTTACTTGATGCAGTACAATTGTATATCAACAAAGAGCAGTTAGAACCTGCAAACATTAGCAAACTGAGAATGGGAATATTTCTTTGCACCAGAAGAATGGGCAAGAGGGCAAAAGCTAACTAAAAGAGCTATGAGATTTGGTGTACTGGGAACTGCTGCAACTGCAGCAACATGGAATAAAGGGCTGTGGGGTTTGACTTCACATCTGTGTAGCCCAGAAGATAAATTCACAGCTGTGAACCAGAGACACATGCTGCCAGATCTTTGAGTTGCAAGGTGAAATTTTGATAGCAAAGAGTCAAAGTAGTAGGTAGTACCTGAGAATGCTGAAATAGCTTTAATCTCCAGCAGCTTTGTGTGTTGACTAGCATTTACTGAGTGAGAGTGTTGAAGTTGTGCAAAGAAAACAGGATTTGAAACTAGGACGAGTTTTTTGTTTGAACATGTACAGGACATGCTATCAAAGTTGTTACAGCTACCTTCTGCAAGTAAGTAACTTTGCTGGAAGTGAAAAAGTGATTGGCAGTGTCTCTGAGCAGCATCACAGCAGCTCTAGACAGAAGAACTGTCAGACTGTAATGGTGGCCGGCGAGGAGGGGAGCTGAGAACGTAAGCGTTGGCGTGAGCACACAGGCTGTTTCTGAAGGGCAAAACACAGGGTCAGAGGGGAAGGGTTCATGTTGTCTTCACTGCTTTCTAACATGTAGCCACTTCCTGTTTCTTCTGAGAACAGTGAATAGGAAATGAACTTGAATTTGGGCAAAGCTTCAAGGTTTTTATTGACTGGTACATAACTAATAAACAAGATTATACACTGTCAATATTTTCATGGAAAATAGTCAGTTAAACACAGCAACATACATCTGCCTTTTGGATAGATGCTAATTTAGCATTTGTAAAACACAAGGCCCCAGCAGAGCTGTAACATCCTCCCAGCACAGCGTAAGAGGGTTCCTGCTGGAGCCTCCTTTCCAACCAAACTGTCAGCGCTGGCTTAGATATCACCAGTGTCAGCTCCAGCACGGCACTGCTGGGACACAGTCCCAGTGAAGGGAGCTAAGATCAGGCTTTTAGAGCAGCAGTGTCATCAGTGCCACCCTATGGTGATGTCTCTGTGGAGTGCAGAGCACTAACGCCAGAAATGGAACCAATAAATATCAATGCAGGGAAAC
Source organism: Neopelma chrysocephalum (assembly GCF_003984885.1). Taxonomy (NCBI): domain Eukaryota; kingdom Metazoa; phylum Chordata; class Aves; order Passeriformes; family Pipridae; genus Neopelma; species Neopelma chrysocephalum. The sequence continues at coordinate 9,286,824 of NW_020897703.1, forward strand.
AAGTCAACATTCCTTTGTACATTAGTGTGCTCTTCTGCCTCTGCCCCCCAGACCTGTGGGATCAGCCTTGCAATGACACACAAGCCTCTGTCATAATAGTGTTTGGATTTCAGTTGATCAGTAGACATGGTGAAATGTGACAGTAAGATGCTAAACTGGAACAGCAGTAGCTCTTAATGCTATATATATATATATATATATATATATATATATATACACACATATGTATATATACTACATATTGGTACAATATGTCTCAAAGATTCAATGGCCTGATGTAGCCATTTTTATGTGACAGGGTTAATCTTCAAATACTAATGCATATGCTAATTATTCTCCTCCAAACCATTGACATTACAGGGAATATTCTCTCTCCTTCCCATACACCTTTGTAATAAGACAATTAATTTTATTTCTTTAACTGAAGTGAATTAGCAAACTCTCCATCCCAGCTAGGAAATGGTTTCTCTCCTTCCTTGTTACAGTTACCAGTGATGTGGAATGGAATCACTTTTTTCTCTAGCTTTTCGGAAGGCATTTTCACATAGACTCCAGTAGTAAGACATCGTCTTCTCTTTATCTGTAAAATATGGGAAGACAATAAAATAAACAACTGATAATGCCATAATCATTGACCAGCACATTTTAGAGAAAACTGATGGATGTTCTGCCTTTCTGAGTAGAAGGTGTTCTAGACACCTTTCTCTGACATACCTCTTTATAGGAGATCTGTTGAGATCATTTGAGGGAGGATCAGGAGGTACAGAAGCTATTTAGATATACATATATATATATTAAAGAGTTCTGCCATTCATTTAGCCCTCTGAAGGTACTCCTGCTTCAGAGTTCAGTGTTGCTGCAAAACTAGGAGTGTTCACACCAAACAGCTTAATTTAGTCTCTAGGGACAAGGGCTAATTGAAAAATATGGGACAGAGGTACTGTTTGGTTTTAAGCTTTGCCATCAGGTTCATTTCTGTGAGTACTGTAGACTCCCATGGAAAGAGGCAACACAGGCTTACATTTTGCATGCCTTTGTGCAGAGATTTCTAGTTGTGAAGTTAAAAATTCTTTCAGTTAGATTCCCCCCTATCCAAGGAGAAGCCTCTTTAAATTTGCTTTGCACAGAGGTGAATAGTGAGAAAAGGAAAAAATGAAATCCTGGGATTTTGTGTTAATCAGTTAAGAAATCAGAGTACATGTGAAGACTGTTGCCTTTGATCCCTGAAGTGTCCAGGACTCTGACCCATTTTAAGCATCCAAATCTAAGCCAGGCTCAGTCCAGCTGATGAAAGCTGACTGCTTTCTAGTACTCTGGCAACACAAATGAGCCATAAACAAATATAAGTGGCAGCTCCAGCAAGTTCTCTTATCTTACAGTATTGTAATAGCGTTGCACTAGTAAAATGGAGCATCCCAGTGCATTTGTTCATGGTGTTCTCCTTTCTTTCTCCTTGTCCTCATCACACAAAGGGTATTATTAGCAGAGTGGGGCTGAATTGATGGCACTTACCGCTTTGCCCACAAGAACAGCTGAGGTGATGATACTGTAAAGAAAAAATCCTGAGGCAGTAGCTCCTAATACCCAGAGATATATGGCAGTGTCTGGACAAGGTTCTGGATCTAAAACATAGGATATCACACAAGTCATGTCACACGTGAGCCTCCTAAGGATGGCCCTATAGTCAGTAAATCAGCCTCCACTCTGTTTTTCTCTAGCATGTGCTATTCCAGGATACTACCAGGACTGACCTCTGAGTCCCTGCCCACTCCCTCCAGTAAAAATAGGCTTTATCTGTAGAAGAACATACTCTGCTATTTCTTTACTTCTGTATCTAACTGTCCAGACATACATGGTGTTGCTTATGCTATCAAACATCCCTAAGTTGCTAAATAGATTGCATGACTCTGACTACGCTTGCTTTAGGTGTGTGGAGATAGGCATGAAAGGAATAAGAGCTAATCATGATTTTCAGAGCTCAAACCAGTATTCGCCCTCACTTCTTGCAAACAGAACTCCAAAGACCTTTGAGACATAATAGCAACTCCCTTAACTTGGAAATATCACTGTACTGTAAAGCTGTGGCTTACCAATGACATAGAGATGTGTCCCATTTCCCATGTTTGTGAAATAGGGAGGGGGGTACATCCGCTCCATCTTGCAGACGTACAGACCGGTGTCATTGGCCTGCAGGCCAGCGAGGGTGAGGGTCACATTGTTTCGGCCAGGGCTGACACGGCACTGAATGACCGCTTCCACACGGAATGTTTTCAACTCCGAGGTGTAGGTTGAAGCACAAATTTCAGTGAACCCGTCCCCCGTCTGTTTGAGCAGCGTCACTCGAATTTCCTTTGCGTTCCCGATGTGTTTGTATTTACACACCAAGCTGGCAACTCCTTGCCTGTTGGCCAGCACCGTTGCTGGCTGAGTCACTTCCATTACTATAAGGAAGTAAAGAGCATGATGGTAAGTGAACTGTCAAGAAATGATCTGCAGTCATTTCCTTGAAACCTGCATGGTAGGAAGGGAGTCCTACCACCTCCTATTATCCGTGGGTACTTCCTAGAAATACTGCTTTCAAAAAAAGGACTCCAAGACCACAATTCACATTAGCATTGCACTTAATATTCTATATTCTTTAAAAAGCTCAAGAAATACTTTGATTACTAAAAATTATATTATGAATCTCAGCAATTACTTGCTACTTAAATAATAGGTTGTTTGACCCACTCACTGGAGCAATGAATGACCTGCATGCTTCGGTTTCCCTCAACAAATTTTTTAATATATATAAGAAAACGGAGAAAAAATAGACTTCAGATGGTAAGACTGAAATTTGAATTTTAAAATCAGGCATTTAAACCACAATTTCTGCCTAGTAGAAATAAGCATGTTCACATTTAGAAACAGAAAGGTTGACAACCTTTATGGAACATGGAACAGAACCATAAGGGTTACAGTAAAACAGAATGGAAAACCTGTTTGCAAATTTTTGTTTCTGACCTTTTTTCTCCTTTTTTTTAACCAACTATTTCCAAGCCACAATATAGCAACACACAGCAAAGCCTGATAAACATACTGTAAAAAAATCATTACAAATCTTAAATTAGTGTATCATGTACATCCCCACTGACAGTTTTCTACAACTTCTATGCTCTATCCTGCTACACAATGAGAAGGCTCTGACTTTTGCTTTAATAAGCTGTGAAGACTCAGTGTTATTTGTTCAATGTCATTTTGTATCAGTCCATAATGGGGCAGGGCTTATCTTCTTCAATTCTGCAGTGCAAGAATTTGAGACGAGAATAAAATTTTTCCATCCATTCAAACCTCTATACCCATGTTATCAGCTGCCATAACTTCACTTGCAGGGCCTGGTTTGTCAAAATCTGTCTTCCTTCTTGAGGTACTCTGAATCCTGCCCAGTGTCCCCGCAGATGGTACTGCTCTAAAGTCTGTGTGTGGTTTTCCAGATACCTTGCAGTGCCCCAGGACCTTGCTTCCATCCAGTCTTGTGTCACCTCCCTCTCCCTGTTGTACCAAATCCATCATCTGCAAAGATGTGAAACTGAAAAAAGGCAGACACCCCCGGATACCTTGCCTCCTTCATCTACCCACCTTCAGCACTGGCAGTGGCTGTGCAGAGAAAGCCCACGATGACCAATATTGAGAGCATTCCCGTGCTGGGACAGATGCTGGAGGGGCTGAAGGTATCTGATGCCTTGAGACGGTAAGACAAACTGGAACTCTCAGGACTGGAAAAGAGATGACACCTTTCAGGATACTGAATCTTCGAAATGTTTGAACCCACACAGAGCCAGTGTGTATATATAGCTTTGATCCAAGATGCTGTACCTGAAAGTAATATGAAGCTTTGTTTTGGTTTTACGAGAAAGGAAGTAGTGGGTTTGATTAGTACGTGCACAGTTAACCTCAAACAGCACGAACAAAAACAACTATTCAGCAGATGGAAAATATATATTCAATTTGAAACTGCCGTCCATTCTGCTTGAAGAATTGTGGGAGGAAAGGTAATCATCCATTAGAGCAATTCAGCCCTTTGGTGCTGCCAGCTTGCAGAATCATAGCACTTAATATTTTAGAAATAACAGGCATTTTCTTCTAGGACAACACACTATAGAACTATACAACAACTAGAGAACTATACTTCTGCCTAATGTGGCACAGTGAATCACTGCAAGCTGGTTTTTTTGTGAAGGACTTGCCTCCACCCCAGTATCCTCCACCAATATCTTTGCTTGGTTTAATGTTAGTGCTTTTGATGTTAAAAAATTGCTGCCCCCTCCAAAATACTGACTACACTTGCAATTACTTAATTTTTTCATATCAGCAACGTGACTTGAATCATAAGGGTTAAACCTCTTTAAGCTTTCCTGTTTCCAAGAAAAAATTATCTAGTTTTATAGCTGACTTCCACATCTGTATAGAATTTTCCCTACCTACGGACTTTACTGTCTAACTACCTTGACGTCAACAGATAAAAAACACTGCAGGGGCTTTGATTATTGCAATCTCTGCTAAGAGCACCTGTGTCATTTCAAATCTCAGTGAAACAGTTTTCACTCAAGGGCCTTTTAGAAGTCATGTAAGGTCTGAAAATCATTTTGCTTTTTTATATGTTAGACTGTCATATCCATGAATCATTGCCTAAAGAATTCCATAAAAATAGTTCACTTCAGCTATACTGAAGGTCAGCATTCTTTTTTTTACCCACACTTTGAGAAGTTCTTTTAGAAGGTGCTTCATCATTTGTATATGTAGATCTAGTAGATTGCAAAGACCTGCTTTTGGACTGTGACCTAGAAAAACTAACAGCTTTAGCTCTTGAACAGTAGCCTGCCCAATCCGAAGATCCAGGATAAGTATTTGATCTTGAAATCACATAAATACCTAATGATATAAATAAGTTTACTGCTTCCATATTTAAGTGATGCAACAATTGTTTGTAATTACAGATTCACAGTCAGTTTAATCTCAACTAGCATTCAAAAGAGAACTGATAATAAATAAAAATACAGCTATGGGAAAATGAAATGCACCCTAATAATGAGTCAGGCACATATTGTATTACTGGTTAGACAAGCTTAAATCAATTTTAATATTAAATGTAATCTTAAATAAATGCTATTGCAACATCACATACCAGAATATCTGTGAGATTTATGATATGAAATTACCAGGTTATGTCTGGCATTTTCATATCCAGAGTAGTAACTAAATTTTCTGTCCTTTGTATCTTTTGGGCTTGGGTTTGGTATGCAGTTAAACAAATGATGCATTTGACCCTCGTCAACTATAATGTCACCTGATAATTGATTGAGACTGCAAATTGATGGTGCAATTAGCCACTAAACACTGGCAAAGGATTGCCAGGCAAAACTCCATGCTCGTGCCCCACATATTCACAGCATCTTATACATCAAGAGTGAGAGTGCTCTGGCACTCCTCTCTCTGGTGTTTGAGACTGCTTTGGCAAGCATTGTTTCCAGTGCACTCATTTTGTTTCCTGGATATTTTGTTCTCAGTGTGGCTTTTCAGCTCCACAAGTTTTTAATTCTTTCCTTTGTTCCTCCTTAAAAGTCCCATGTTATGATAATTGCTCTTTTAAGTAAAGCACAGTGTGTTTTCCTGTGGAGTCTCGAAGTGGTGTCTGTCTTCACAGCCAGGGCAGCCTGAGGTGAGCCCAGGCTGCCCTGGGTTATCCCTTCTAGTTATTAGAGATCACCTTGCTATGGTGCCCTCTTATCCTTGCTAATCAGGCTTTAGATCTTGAGTTAATGTATGCAGATAGCAGATGGATGATGCAGTAAAAGAGATCTTGTTCCAAATAAGATCTCACCTTCAGTGTTCCCATCCTTCCCAGCTGTTGTAGCATGGAACAAGGTATTGGTAACTGAACAAGTTTTCCCCTAAAATAAAATCCACAAGAATTGCTGGGGACACCTTTTCTCTCTGCTGTGCCCCTTTTCTAACTACTCTTCAGCTGATCAAGAATCTCTGGACTTCTGCTTGATCCACCTTCCCTGTGTATCACAGCCATGCTATGTGGGCTACAGCCATAGGATCTATCTTACCTGCTTACTGCACCTTCTTGTCTGTATAGTCTGGTATCTTCCTGCCCTGACTATCTTATCTTGTGAACTCTTTTTCTTTCACCTTTTTCCATAAATGGAACTTTACACATGGCCTAGGGCCAGAGCAAGGTAATGGGTGAAAGAAGAGCCCTACTTTTGAGATTCAGGTTATTCCTCAGGCTGTTTCAAACACCCTGTGCTTTGTGCTTGCTGTGTCCCAAAGCTCAGTGCACATACTTACACTATAGTACTCCTTGTCCTAAGGGGTGATATTAATTCCCATGTCACAGGAAACCTTTATCCTCTACATATGCTACCATAGCAAAGGCTCAGAGCATGGGAGAGGACTGAGGGCCTCGCAGAGCTGAACTGCAGAGCCTTAAAGGGAGAGATCAGCTTAGGAGTGGTTTGGGTCTCTCGCCTCTTTGAACTTAGCTGAGGGAGGGACATGCAATTTACCCTGAAGGCTGGACGGCACTCCTGTGATTAGTCACCTTGTTAGGAAGTTAAATAACCAGGTTTCTCATGTAAGTTTCTTGCTCATTTGGGGTTAGTCTCTTGCATTCTAGTGATTTGCTTTTCTTCATTGAATGCTTGTTAGGGCAAAACTTCCTCCTGACACTCTGTCAGAATTCCCATTGTAAAATGTTATTATTCACAAAATTATTTTCAGACTTTAAAGCCTGTCTCATGCTGCCCATGTTTTTTTCTTCTGTGACAGGAACTTACTTGGTGAATTACTTGAGATGTAATGGAGAGAAGAGATTCTTATAATTTGCATAAGTATCTAGTTTCAGGATATTTTGTTAAACTCAAAATGTGAGATCATGTCTTATTATGTTAAACAGTTCACGTTTTTACCATGTTAGTTTGCCACAAACCTATTGGGGTTTTGAAATGCATTGTCATTTGAAAAAAATCCAGACCTCTAAGTGCAATGGCTGAAAAAATCTTTTCTACAAAACAATAGGTAAAGAGAAAAGGAAATAACACAGTGACTGGAAAAATATCGTTTCATTACCATGAAAGGACTAAAACCTGATTAGTGTAAGTAAAGGCCTAGATATGACCAAGTTTGGTGGATCAGTCTTAGTCCCTAAAGGGACCTCAATTCATATCACAAAACCACTGATTTTTAAGTCTCTCAGAAATGTTGCCTTTTTGTCAGCTTCTAACCTGGTTTTGTAGATGCTGCTCTCCAGTCCTAAGGCTGTGCCCTCAGTTCAGCCTCAGCAGAAGTGAGGAATTCTCCTTTCACTGCTTCTCAGAGCACATTTCTTGTGCAGTTTTGCTGACCAGCAGATTGTCCAGAAGGATTTGAGGTGTGGGTGGATGTGTGAGCTTTTCTTTGTGCTACAATTGTTGGCATTTATTTTTAGAATGTAGGCTTTGTTTGCCCTACTGTAAAGCTAAGTATATCTAACAAACTTTCCTGATATTCAGAGCATCTGTAGTTATCCAATACAGAGGGCAAATTGCCTCTCAACTGTTCATGCTCCCAGTTCTAAATTAGCCTGGTAGATCTGCATTGTAGCCCTTACCCAGCTGGGTTTGCTATATGTTCTTTGTCCACATGTGCCCCAGCAGCAACCAGGCCCCCTGCCCATGTGACTGTATTGCCCCCATCCTGTGCCCCATGCAGCTTGCAGTCAAAATGTAAGACCTGAACTGTATAGAAAGAGATACAGAAATAAAGAGACAGGGCTGAAAAGCAACAATGACAAAAGGTCTATACACACAGACTTCCTTGCACTTCTCCAGTTTCATGTAGGGGGTTGTGGCAAGGGAGAGGTTTTAGAAGGAATTTGAATAGAGATCCTGAAGTATATTGGCAGATGTTTAAGGACCTTCCTTTACTGGAAGGAGCTTTCCAAAGCAGAGCTCCACATATCTGTTGTTTCTAGACCAATCACTTGTGAGTGGACACAGAGTAAAGCAGACATGTTCACCCCAGAGTGAACACTGAAAGCTGCTCTGTTTTCATGAATAAGCAAAGAATCAAAGGAATCCCCTGTCAGAGACTGAAATAGTTAATGATTTATGCATTCTAGGATTGCCAAGGGACTTTTGGAGGCTTTTGACTTTTGCATTATACCTCTATTGGGCAGTTGGGCCCATCCCTCCCTCCAGTGCTGAAGGTGTGTGGTAGTTTGGCCTAGGCCTTCCTTGGTGACCAGTTTGTAACCAAGGAAGTGCCCAGATTTACCTGGTATTCCCTACGATTTTTACGTAAGCTGGGGTATAAGAAGAAGGGAGGAAAGGCCTTCGCTCTCTTTCCTTCCGGCGGCTTTGGAGGTGCAGGTTTCCCTGCTGTTGAGTCTGTCGGCTTGGAGAGCGAGGCCTGGTAAGGCCTTGTTGACCTTGGGAGGCGGAGGCTGCCGGCAGTCGCTCCAGCGTGACTCTCCCTTGTCCCAAGGAGAGTAGTAAGATATTCTTTGCTAATTCTTTTAGTTGATAGACCTTGGGCTACTGATCAGGATGTATATATATATATTATTTTGGTTTTTGTTCTTCTCTTCCCCTTTCCCTTTTTCCCTGTGAAATTGTATATATATTTCAACTGTACATAACTGTAATATAAGTGTAAATATATTTTTATATATATTGCTTTGTCTCTCTCTCGTTTTCAGTTCTTTGGGGTTTTTTTTCCCCTCTTCTCCCTTGGTTTGGGGTGGGGGGGGACTTCTTGTGGTAAGGTTTGGAGACTTGGCAGGCAGCCAGCTCCAAACCATATCACTTGCCAAGCCCTGAAAAGGCAGAAAGAGCCGAGTTTATACCTCTGATGGCCCATCAAAGCCCATCCCCCCCTCTGCCAATCTTGAAAGGCAGGTCCCAGGCAAGACACAAAAACTCTGCGCAGGCCTAGGGAGAGGTTAGAGGCTCGAGACATTGGCCCGTGACACTAACCATGGATATAACTCATAACTTCTTGGAGTGTGAGTGCTTCCCTCCTTCACCCCCAGCAGATCAAGGCCACCACTTCAACTGACAGGCATGGAAGCGGCAACTACCAAGCGTCACCGCTGGACCCCGTGGGCGGTGACTATATGCATCTTTCCACTCTCATATTTTCTTTCCCTTACTCTCCCTTACCCTTATCCTGTCTTTCCTTTCTCTCCCTTGTGCATTTCCCCTCCCCCCGAAGTTATCCCTATGCCATATTGCTATAAATGATATAGATGATAAAGCCCAAAATGCTAACATACCAGTTGAAACAAAATTGTTAAAATGAACCCTACCTATATATGTTTAAAATAAACCCTACCTATATATGTTTTCATACACTGATTATTCAGTGTCATTTCACTCTAATCCACCCCAAGGGAATTATTGATAAGAACCTGGGTTACCCCCCTCCCCTTCCCTGGGGCGGGTGGTAACATCCCCCCAAGTCTAAAATTAAACATTTAAGTAGACCCTGTGACTGGAGAAATACTGGAGAAATGTTTTACTTCCACTTTCTTTTATTTCTTAAAGCATTGCAAAAGAAAAAAACAACAAAAGGTAGCTGTATTCTTAGGGTCCCTGGCTCTGACAGTACAGCAGTTTGCATTTCATGAGGGACACAAGAAAAAATCATAAAGCTTTGCTGAAAACATGTGAGGAGTGACGTTCTAATAAAAAATGAGATGTGTAAGAAATATTTTTAAAGGGTACAGATGGAGAGCATAATTAAGAGCCTAGTTCCAGTTTACACAGAGCTAATTTAGTTCCTGATTAAAAAAAAAATAAAATTATGGCATTTCAAATTTCAGATCAAAGTAGGACTCCTGGAAAACCTAGAATTAATCCTTTATAAAGCAAAAGACTCAATGAAGTTTACATAAAGGAGATAGTGCTCCAGCTCAGTAGATATACAGAGAAAGCAAATATTTGAAAGACAGGAGACCTGACAAGGAAAGGCATTTTCCTAAGCTCACAGTGGGAAGTTCATCCAAGGAAGGGCACAGAGCACATTCTGAAGTACCTCTTTGAGTAATGAAGATCAGCTTTGTTTGCCCAAGTCTGGAGGCCATTTCTGAAGAGTGAATTTGAGCTGATAGAATGGGATGGGCTGGGAAATGAAATGAAATTAAATTAAATGAAGGAAGGAAACAGTAATATAGCAGATGGGGGAAATCACCAGACATGCACAAAAAGAATGACAAGGGGTTCAAATTGATGGATTCACACAAGCATTTTGAATGCAGAGCAGTGAGCCAACCTTTGTTGAGACCAGCAAAGAGAATGTTTCAACAGTTGAGGTGAATAGTGATCATGGGCTAAGGCTTCTGAAGGTATTTTGTTGCATTCAACCACATCCACATTTTGTCTGATTTGCCTTTGCAGAGACTAGATCTCAGAAGCACAGCACAGGTATATATCTCTTCCCAGGGGCACACCGAGTTTGGGAACACAAGCCACAGGCCTTGGACATCTTGGGGAAACAGTTTCTGTGTGAATATCTCAGAGGGCTTGTGATGAGATGGAGGTAGGGAAATGAGAATACCAAAAGTGGAAAGGATGTTTGGATGACTGGGAAGAAATATGAGTGGCTGCATCAGTGATGGTTATATGTAGCTTTTCAGTGCTTTCAGATGTCACTGTTAGGCTGTGAGTGAAATATATTCCCAGACAAAACCTGCCCAGAAGCCTCTTGTGAATGAAAAAAAACCCTTTTATTGAAGACCAGATAATGCACCACCTGCATCCCTGTCAGTAATGCTCTTTAAATTTTGCATGGCAGAGCAAGGTGGTATGGAAACCACCCCCACTGAGGGATGGGGATCACTTCAGAATCCCTCCTTGATATAACCTCACCTCACTTTTCTCCTTCCCACACCTTCTCCTTGCCTCTTTCCCTGCAGTTTTACTTACAAAAAGCATAGAGTGCACAGTGGCTATATCATAGATTGTTCATTCAGGGCTTGTCAGAGAATCTGTTCCTGGGAATTATGTCTGAGGTCTGTTGGGTTTATGCCCTGATGTAAGGAAGTTATATGCTCGATCTGTTTGCCTTTGGTCCATGCCACCACGTGTTACCAAAAGTTTACAGTGATGTATGCAAGGACTGTGAGTTTCCATTAGAATATGTATTAAATCATAGGCCAGAGGCTCTGGAAAACAATGATAAGGAATTTCTAGCAGAGGATTATAGAATAAATCCCAGACTTAGCAAGAATCTTTCTGGTTTTGAAGTGTAACAGTTGCAAAAAAAATAGTTACCCCGTAAAGCAGACCTCTCTGCAAATGGGATACTATAGCCAAGTGCTGGGTTTGTGGCTGGCATCATGTGAGTCAGCAAAATAAAAACAGGGCCTATATCTTCCAAAATGTCTCAGCTGCAGGATTTGTTGTTCAGCCCACTCTTCACCACAGAATCTGATCTCATGTACAAAGCCTTACCCTTGCATTAGTGATAACTCAAACTTCCTTTGTCTTCCCTAGTTTACAAAGTATTTGAAACCACATTTCTAGGAGTCAGCTATTCCCCTTTCCCACAGTGCCTACCAGGGCTAAGTATGAAAACGAAACGCTGAAATGTCAGAAAGGCCAGATGTGCAAGGAGGGGATGAAGCTTTTCATTAGCCAAAGTGACAACTTGAAAAAGCTGACAAGGCTCTACCTCTGCTTGGAAGCTCTTTCTTACTATACCTGTTTGCTGACAGATATTAACACTCCCTACAAGCTTTATCTTTTTCATATTCTTACACAGTCACATCTATAGCAATGCTAAGAATATTAACTTGAATGTGTGAGTGTGACCAGTTTGCTCTCCTGGTTATTTAAGCTGAGCACTGATTAATGCCTGCTTTAAAGCCTCTGACTGCAGTGAGCATCCAACTAAAGTGCTTCTTCACAGCTCCAGCTGGCTCTTGCCACTATCATCACCTGAAAACCCAGCTAGGAAATCCTGCATTTTAAAATCAGATCCATCCTCCAAAAGAATTCCTAATGTTTTGGCCACAGGGATAACAGATACTAAAAGGTATGGCAGTGAGCAGTTTGGCTGGCCTATGTACTAGGGATGAAGAGGAGAATCAAGGTTTGTAAATGTGTTTCTAGAGGGGAAAGAGATTATGATATAAGGCTGCAAAATCAGTAAGAGGGGTTATAAAAAGAAGGACAAGCTTGTGGGTAACACATCACTTGGGGAATTTTTTCTTTTACAAATCAGTGAGATTATATCTGGTACATACAAAGAAAACAAATGTGTTGGATGGGGTCCAATAAAAAATCAAGCTCTATGCAAAAGGGGAGGAAATTTTTTGAATTTTACAATTCTGATGAAATGTTGAAGGAAAAGGGGAAATTTTTGAGAAAATGCATGTACATATTTTCCTAAAACTTTTTTCAAGTTCCCAACAACAATTTTCATTTTTAAATCATTAGCTCTTTTGCAAGAAGACCCAAGGGTGTCTTACCTACTTGCAACATACAAATTTGTCTTTTTTCTATCTATAAGCAAAAATGGGTGAAATGAGAAAAATGTGAAGGGAACCTTTTGCAGCAAGAGCAAGTGCAGTTACGCAAAACTTTCTTGAGAAAGTTTCACTTCCTATGTTTGCTCATTTAAATGGCCATTGTATTAACCCACTTTTTATAATTTTCAAATGTCAGCGACTAACTTATGTCTTTTAAAAGAAGTAGTATAAAGCAGACTGCCTGGTTCTCAGTACTCTAAAGACCTAACTTCATCAACAAATTTTGCTGTCACGGCCTTGTAAGGGGTATTGCTGCAGTACTACCTGCCTGATATGTCAGCCTGTGTGGAGTTATTGCCAGGAGTCAAGATTCAGTGAAAATACATGGAATCTCTATACCAAGGTCTTTGGGCTAGAGGTCCTGGGCAGGATTTGGTCTCTCTTCATTGCCATTCCTCTATTCCTTCAAAAGCAACCAAACTACAGCATCACCCATTCCTAACTTGAAGGGACTTAACTACGAATACTCTGTAAGAGCACTTTTGTTGTTGCCCTTTTAATACTGCATCCAGAAACAGAGTAATTTAATTTCCAAGCTATGTCATGGTACACTGTGTGTTATGTCATAACACACTGAGCTGGGAAATGCAGGCTCTGTAGAGAGTGCAGCTATATTTTCTCTCTGTGACTGTGCAGTGACTGGTTAACTTTTTGTTAGAGTCCCTGGGCCCCTGGGGAGCTGGAGACACATGGACCTGCAGGCTCTGGAGTCTTGAGAAGTCTGGATTTGCATGATAAACTGCTGAGCCTTGGAATGGGGCCTTTGTTTTTGAAATTAAATTCTGCAGCCAAAAGTTCAGGACAGGAGATAGTAATACATTTCAAGAGCTTGGCCAGTACAATCATATTCTTTAATATCAAGAAAAAAACCCTCAGAATTTCCAATGAAATTGTTCTCAATGTTTTTTCAAATTAAAGTATTTGTTTTGTCTTTCAAAGCATCTTTTTTGTTTTTCAAAAATCTCTGTATTTTGAAATATTCAAACAATACTTAAATAGCCGTCATCAAAATCAAGCATTAAAATTTTTAGGAACAAATGTCTGATTTGAAGCCTCCAAATTATTATTTGTTTTACTTCTCAGATCACAAAAAAAAAAAATCATTTTTTCCCTTTCAATCTGACTGAAATGAGTCCTCTTGACTTTCCAAATTTGCCAGTGAAACACAAAAAAATAATTATTCGTTGAGTTCCAATGAATACCCTTCATAAAACTTCTGAATTATGCAAACTAATCACCTTCTGGGAAATAGTTAGAGATCATTTTATGGTACAAGCTTGCAATGTGACTCAAATGCCTCTTCACTTGCACACTATAACCTTCCTCTCTCATCTGACTATCAGACTTTTGCCTTGTCTATGGTTTTGAGCTCATTCCCCCCCACACCCCCAGTACCACCATGAATCTTCTCTAGTTTTTCCCTTTGCTTACAACAAATATTCTTTATCTTTTGAGATATCAAATGCTGCCATCCTGTGAGGCAAATGCAGCTGGGAGGACAGAAGTGGTTACATGACTTGGCTCTTGAAGTTGTAAAGCTTGTTCCTACTCTGATGGTGTCAGCAGAAAGGGCGAGGAGCAACCACCTGCCCCCATCCCAGATATAGGGGCAGCAGGAATGGCAGGGATAGCAGGGATAGCAGGGATAGCAAGCCTGGCCTGCCAGCTGCTGTTGCTCAGGATCTCTAGCAGAGCAGGAATTCTTTTTTGGCACAGTGTGGAAGGGATTCTCTTCACAGATGTCTGCCCTTGCAGGTGAACCTCTAGGGAAAACAAACACCAAGAAACACAACAGAAATAAGACACAGAAGTTCAAACTGAGGTCCAGAAGCAGAGGAGGGAAAGGAAGAAGCTTTGATCTCCCCCTCTACTTGCAGCCACCCCTATCTCTTCATTTCCCCCTTCTCTGCGCCCTGTGACTGCAGGCACTGCACCAGTGAGTGTGGTGGGAAGCAAAGGCTACCAGCCTCCTCCTCACCATCAACCAACGCTCTCCTGAAGTGAATCACAGTCAGTTCCTCCCCAACAGCCTCTCTGAAGCAGGACCCTGGCCTCATTCACCCACATACTACCAGACTTTTCAGCTGGTTGAAGAGGAACACACCTGCCTCTTGGGTTTAGTATTATTGCTTGCAATTTTTGCACAAGCAATGTTCTCTTTCCTGCACTTTTCACTCATGCATGGGGCCAGTGGGGCCCCAGGGTGGTACCGTGGGTGCCCCAGGTGAGCACTGGTACTTCTCTTTGCACTGAAATGGACAGCAGAACCGTGCATACTGTGTGCATGGTAATCCATTTACTCTGCACTTTCAGAGTAACTTTTTTATTTAACTTGCATTTGCTGATATGGAGATCCACTTGATTAAGTGCCGAGACTTTCTTCAAGGCTTTTGCTCGATTCCCTGGTTTAATAGCAAATGTCATAAAGGCCACAGTTAGCTTGTACACTCCAAACTGTGTAAATGCCTAACACAGTTGTCTGCATAATTTTTGGACATTTTTTCTGAGTGTATGTTTACAGCAACCATCATTCATTTAGCAGGAAAGGGAAGGCAGATGCCAAGGTACTTTGTGATCAAAGACAGGTCGGTTCTTTAATCCCAATGCCACCAAGAGCTCCAATCCTTGAAGATTGGACAAGAGCAGTGCTTAGCTGATGGCACCTTATCTTTTAAGCTGCTTGTGTTCATTTCAGGGACATTGTGAAGCCCAGACAATCAACACGTTTTAGTGGCAAATCGTGTTTCATGTGTCTTGACTTCTGGTGAAGACATGACGAAAAGTTTATCCTTGTACTCTTAAAGCTCCAGGCTGCAGGCACCTCTACTTTGCATTGGCAATCATCAACCTTCAAGAGGAAATTCTCCTCAGGGAGCAGCACTGTTTACCAACAAACTGGGCCACCTTTGCTGTTACACTGTGGGCACTGTTGTGCTGCTTTTGAGATGCCAAAACATTCTTCTTGTGACAGCAACCTTACACAAGGCAGCACTAAACCTTCCCCACTAAAGGAGGATTGGCTTGCAGTTAGTTCGTGCTACTGCCAGGTATCAGCTCTTATCTCTTAAACTAAAGTAGCTGTCAGCCTCCCACCTCAGCATTTCTCTCAGGTAGGCCAAAACTGCCATCTTTTAATGATTAAACTGGTGGGGTTTTACTGTATAAATTACTGTGGTCCAAGTGAGAAGACATTGCACAATGTCTGAATTGTCTCATCACATAGAGAAGAAGGAAGGGCCCCTGTCCTGCAAGTGTGGTTTCACTGACAGCCTGACCCCATCTAAGAGCAATTTCTACCAAAATGGGCAGAATCATTCCCTGCCCCCTATATCCCTATCCCCAGCCCCGTGTCTCTCTCTTCCTTGTAGCATCACTAGCCCTTGTGCAGCTGTGCAACCCAAATCCTATCTTTGTTCCAGTTAATCCCATAGCCAAAATAATCTCAGTGCCACCCCAACAGGGTGGGGTGGTGCAGCTGGAGGCCAAAGGGGCGTTATGGATGGCGATGTCTTTTCTTGATGATGCTGACTGAATCAGGTAAAGCGGATAATGAAAACTTGTCCTAAAATACTACCTAGCCCAAAACACTCCCGACGGTCAAGACAGGGCTGGAGAATTCCTCAAGGCTTTTTCCTCAACCATATACATTTTGTTTTTGTTTAAATCTTTCTGAGTCTTGGCTCTCCAGTAGACCATATATAGTACCTCTAACGTATAGTGAAGATCACTAAATCCTAATACAGTTGAGCAGTGTCAGATTGGAGGATAAATCAGTGAAATGAATCTTTGAAATTGAAATTTATTTCTGCACAGTTGCTGGTGAGGCACTTGAGGTTTTCTCACCTTTGACCTCAAAGGCCTCCTAAGCAATGACTGCAGTAGTAAAATCTGTGAAAATGGCACATTTGCTCTGATAGAAAGGGCTGAAGGAGGGCCTGATTTGAATGATGGCTGTGAGAAATACAACAGATATTTAATTTGGGCAGGGGACTATCTTCCAGAACCACACAGTTCACCCCAGAGTCTAACAGACACAGCAAGTGAATGTTAAGGGCTTAAAGCAGGGCTGAGCTCTCCCTCCAAAGAATAACGTGAATCTGGGCATCTTAGGAACCTCAAGAGGGAGCTCAGGGAATAGGAGTTCTGGGTGCCCAGAATTTCACTGTGGTTCTCTGTATTTATAAGGTAAATCCTGTTGGATCAGCCACAGCCATAGGAATGATGTGGATGTGAGGAACCCTGCACATATCTATGTGAACAGCAGATGCTGCTCTGGGTGTTTGCCATAAGGTACTTTCTTCTGGAATGAATAGCTCTGGGCTTCAGGAATACTCTGGCTGCTGCCACACCGTTCTCCAGCAGCTCTGCCTGAGTGTTATAAGGTATTTAAACTCAAAGATCAAGTGTTAGTTACCAGCTCATGGTGTTGGCAGGAGAACAGCCAGCCCTTACCCTGGGGCAGCCAGCAGGTGCTGTTGCTGAAGGGCCCCACACATGTGGAGTGGGGATGTTCCAGTACCAGCTCCAGATAAGCAGTTTGGGTGCAGTCACCCGGCTTTGGAGGGAGAGAGGTTTCCCCAGTAGTTGTCACTGATTTACTAATAGACACAAGTCATACAGTCCAAAGCAAGATTTAGCCCCAGGAAAATGGTGCAAAGGGAACTTTTTTTGCAAGCTTTCTGAGCCGAAGTTCCTGTAACTCTGGAGGCTGGTACCCTGAGGCTTTATAAGTAAATCACAACGTTCCCCCCTTCTAGGAAGAACCTAACTTTTACATTGAAGAGTAGGCCTCAGATCTTAAAAACATCGTTAGTTTTACCCCTTCTCTGCCCTAAAATACGCCCACACCTTCAAGGAGCATTTGGACAACGTTCTCAGGCATGTGGTATGATGCTTGCGGTTGTCCTGTCCAGGGCCAGAAGTTGGACTTTGTTGATCCTTGTGGGTCCCTTCCAACTCAGGATATTCTGTGATTCTGTGATATACATGTTTAACATTTATGGTGGGGTCATCCTCACCTTAGAGTCAGGTTTTGTAATTTTGTATCTAGCCCTTGCAAATGGGGGTGTGATTGTCATTTTAACAAGAAATGACAGCTGCTGACTGCTGTAACTTGCCAGCCCCCCAAAAAAGAGGAAGAGAAAAAAGATGGGGAATCTCAGTTTAATTTCTCTATAATTCAGCATCCCTCCAAAGTATTCAAGCGTAGACAATTAGGTAAAGACTCTGGTGTAAACGGATAATGAAAAAAAATAACTTTAAAAGAAGTAAAAAATGAGCTGAGTATGCATTAATGTTCTTATCAGACCTCCTTGATAGATGGGCAGGGCAATATATATCCTTTGGCCTTTCCCCTTTGGCAAGTGTTGTGTGTAATCATGCAGTATATTCTTAGAAAAGCATCTGCCATACCTTCCAGAAGAATTCATTTCTCGCAAACCCTCCCCCTTTTCATTTTGAGAGCTGTGGGTTGGTACGAAGTGTCATTGTAAAATAGGTCTACCACAGCCAAATGTCACTTGACATGCTGCGTTCTCAGAACCAGCGATACTGCGCCCTCGGCACGAATGATGAAATACCGAGGGTAACTATGAAACGTGTGTGAGCCAGCGAGTCTTTCCTTTTGTGTCCTCCTCAGCACCGCTGGTCTTTGCTTTCACGCTGAATGGCTGTCTAGCTGGGCCCCCCTCTCAGATGTCCTCAAGAAGGGAATGTGCTCCCTGCTTTTTCTGCTCGGTGTGGCTTGCAGTTGTGCTGGGTATACCACAGCTGAGAGCTCGGTGCCCTTCTGCAGGGGACAGACCATTTGTACTGAGGTCCAGCCGCAGAGATTCGCATGGCCCCAGACAAGGCCCACAAGGCACATTGTGGCAGGTGCTGCATGAGATAGGGAAAAGGCACTATCAATATCACAGGGGTACAGCCCAAAGCTTGAACAAATCCAATCCTTCAAGTTCATTTTTCACTGCACAGTCACTACATCATACTCCAGTCAGTAGGTGAAGCATTGTCCTGGCAGTTGTTCTGGTGGGAACCACCACACAGGAAAAAAAACAGTGAAAGTCCTTTAGCCAAGTTTGTGCAGAGCCCAATTCTCCTGCCGGGAAATGTTTCATCATCACCACACATTGCTCAGTGTCACTGTCTTCTTAATTTACAAGGCTATAGGAATATCACCGCATGAGGATGTCGGACGAGAAGCCCAAAGTTTATCAGTAGTTTGGGAGCTCATGAGAAATGTAGGGAATATTTCCTGCTGTTCTGGAATGGAGTCATACTTTGTCTTGCACACGTTTAAACTAGGAAGCACAAGCTTAAACCTGGAATAGTTGACTAGATCAAGTGAAGCTTATTCCTGGGGTTTGTATTATGAGGCTTTGTTTACCAAGTGAGACAAGTGAGCATTATGAAGTGAACAGAGTAGTGAGAGCTGTGGTGAGCCTTCTGGAGCCTCCAGTTCCCTCATTTTGCTTTTCATTTGCTGAAAGAATCAGCAAGCAGACCCCTGACCTCTTTCTTCCCTCCCCACATCCTCTCATGTGGGAATTGTCCAAGCCTGTCCTGGGAGACCTCTAGTACTCAGCACTGAATGTCACCACTTTGAAGAACATTTGTTACTTTCGGAAATGCGTCAAATTCCTCTGAACCCTGGGGAGAGGCTGAATGGGATCTCAGCAGAAGAGGCACCTCCAAGCTCCTTTTCCCACATGCAGTTTTCCTCAGCACAGCTCACAAACAGCCCGTGTTGAACAGAGGACTGCAGCCCCTTGCGTGCAGCAGCCCATCGCAGTAGGTAGTTTCCGAGAAGAAACACACAACTTTCCCACCAATTACCTAACTTAGCCTCTTCTGCTGGCAGCAGTGCAGTTGGATGCATGCAAAGCTGAGGTGAAGCACATCCCAAAATCTATGGGGTGCTGATAGTTAGCTCCCTGTAGGCCTTTAAAGGCAGAAGGAGAATTTTGGTCTGGATGGATCAGCAGGTAGAGAAACACTGCTTCTTGATACCAGGAACTACCCCCTTTCCTCTCTGCCCTCCCGTTCCCAAGTGCATGTGGCAGCAGGGCTGTGGGTCAGTGTGAATGTGAAGAGAGCCAGAATGCAGCCCTCGGCTGAGCAGGGGGGAAGGTGGCTGCCGGCGGTTCGCAGACACTTGGTGCAGAAGAGCAGCTCGTGGTTTCTCCAGCGGGCCTGGAGCGGGGAGCGGCAGGAGGGGCCGCGGGGCAGTGCCATGGCCGCCGGCAGGACCCCCGCGCCCCCCACCCCCCCACCTTCCGACCTCTGCCGTTCCTCCTCTGCTGCCCCCCTGCCGCCCAAAAGGGGCCCCGGTGCATGAACGCTGTGCCCGCGCACGGGGAATGACCGGCGGGGAGGTGGGTGCGCCTGTGTGCAGGAGAGGAGGATGCGCGGGGCTTGGCGAGTACGAGCTTCAGGGTAGCGCATGTCTCAGCCTGCTGTCACTGAGTGAGAACATAGCACGGGAACAGGAGATGACAGCGTGAAGGCAGCTTTCTGGAAATTGTGGATGCTGCTGAAGCCCAATGCTTTTCCATCAGCACACCCACAAGTAGACCTACAGCAAACAGGAGCAATGCTGAACCCACTTGCTGGAGATCTCAGAGAAGTAAAATATGATCTCAACCACATATGAGCTTTTCTTATTTAATATCCATGACTCAGAGGGTCCTGTGCAAGAATGAAGCCTTTTTTTTTATTATTTTTTCAGTCCAGGGACAGCATTGATGTGCTGTACAAACGCTACGAGTTTAAAGGCAGGGAAATGATTTGCAGAATTTTTTAATATCATTTAAGTAATTTAAAATCATTCTGCCTTGCACACTTGTATGGCTTACAGGTAGTAAAGCAATTGAATTTCCAAGTGTTGGGCACACACAATGATCTATTTCATATTATGATTGTTGCAATTTTATTCTGAAAGTAATAAAGGCTTAGGTGAGCATTAAATTTCAGGATCATATTCTGTATTTTCTCATTTCCTCTTTTAATATTAGGTGCTCCTTTTAATTCTTGATTCATTTATTTCCTTCTCTTGTATTTATTTATGTCCTTCTAGCTCAAAGGCTGCCCATGTGTTCAAGGGGAAAAGCTGAATTTCTATGCAACCAAGTAAAAATTGAAAGAGCAAATAGAGCTGTTGCTCGTGCCTTTCCCACTGTGAGACATGATTACTTCAGGCAGCACCTCAGGCCCATTTGAGTATTGTAGCTCTTAGATGGTGACTGGGCTTAGATGAGCAGTGTACTCCCATCCCCCAAATCACCATGTAAGAGTTACTGTACCACTGACATGGTTTGCTGAGCAGTCATGGTATGGAGACACACAGAGTTTTGTGAGGTCACTTGAGCTAAGTAGCTCTTTGGCAGCTGTCTGCTTCTGTGAAGCTCTGGGCATTATAGAGCCTTTTAATTATTTTCCTCCTAGCAAGCACACAAGCCTACAGAGTTTTTCTTCTTAAATTCCCTTAACTGTGTCAAAGAATAAAAAAGTCTGCACATGAAGGATTTTTCCTCTAATCTGAATTTTCTGCACCAGCTTGAACAGTCTTGTTTGGAGGACTAGCAAGCAGTTTTCTACCCACCTGTGAGGGAACACCTGAACTTCTACAGAGGGATTCCAGCAGTGATATCTTGCTACTCCCTGCCCAGATCACTTTTCCTTTCCAACTGATGTTTGTGGACTAGGCCAGTGATATTATTCTCTTAGGATTTCTGGCAGAGTACCCAGCTCAAACAGAAGATGAACCAAACAGAAGGTAGAGTGAAGTGCAAGAGGTGGGAAGTTTTTTTTTCTGGGAACTGCCTAAGGCAGGCTGCTAGCCAATGCAGGTGTCTGCACCTAAGGTATTTCTCCAGAGCCCCTTCAATCATCTTTTTACTGATGTCAGATGTTAGATGAGATGAACTCTGTTTCTTTAGGCTCTGTCATTGGCCATGAATGGACTCACTGTAGTGTCAAGTATGGACCTACATAAAATGACCAAAATGACTGCAATACAGGTTATTTTAACCATGTGTTCTGCCAACTTGTAGTCATGCCATTTTTGTGAATAAACAGCTAGGAAAATGGGGAAATGGGTCTCTGCATAGTCCTGATAAGAAACAAAATCAATTTGATAGGAATAAAAGAACTGAGTTCAGAAAAGATCACAGAATCATAAAGTAGTTTGGGTTGGAAGGTACTCTAAAGGTCTCTCTAAAAGTCCCTGCAATGAGAAGGGACAACTTCAACAACAACAGGTTGCCCAGACCCTCTCCAACCTGATCTTGGATGTTCCCAGGGATGAGGTGTCCTCTCTGGACAGCTTGTTCCACTGTTTCACCACCCTTATTGTAAAAAATTTCTTCCTTATATCTAGTCTAAATCTATTTAGTTTAAAACCATTGCCCCTTGTCCTATTGCATCAGGCCCTGCTAAAAAGTCTGTCCCCAGCTTTCTTATAGGCCCCCTTTAAGTACTGAGAGGGTACAATAAGGTTTCCCTGGAGCCTCCTCTTCTCCAGGCTGAACAACCCCAACTTTCTCAGCCTTTCCTCATAAGGAGAAATGTTCATCCTTCTGTTAATTTTTGTGGCCCTCCTCTGGACCCTCTCCAACAGGTCCATGTCTTTCCTGTGCTGAGGATGCAGTACTCCAGGTGGGGTCCCGTGTAAACAAAGCAGAGGAGCAGAATCCCCTCCCTTGACCTGCTGCCCAGGCTGCTTTGGATGCAGCCCAGGACACATTTGGCTTTCTGGGCTGTGAATGCACTTTGCCAGCTCATGTCCAGCCTCTCATCCACCAGCATCCCCAAGTCCCTCTCTCCAGGCTGTTCATCCTCCAGTCTATGTTGGTAACGGAGGTTGCCCCGACCCAGGTGCAGCACCTTGTACTTGGTCTTATTAAACCACATGAGATTCCCATGGACCCACTTCCCAAGCTTGTCCAGGTCCCTCTGGATGGCATCCCATCCCTCAGTGTGCCAACCGCACCGCTCAGCTTGGTGGCTTCTGCAAACTTGCTGAGGGTGCACTCAATTCCACTGTCTGTGTAACCGATGAAGATATGTACAGGTCTCAGCACAGACTTCTGAGGGACACCATTTCTCACTGCAGTCCACCCACTTGAGAGGTGTAGGAAAAGGAGTTTACACTGAAGACTGAGACAATAAAAGTTGCTGAGTACCTCAGCCTTCTCCTCATCCATTGTTACCAGTTTGATGGCCTTGATTGTTGGAGGTGGGTAGGTGGGGGGACAGTGTGCATTTTCTTTGACCTTCATGGAGATTTGGCAACAAATCAGGGCAGAACTATTTTTAGAGCAAATTATTCATGAATGCAAAGTTCCCATGCTATTATGTTATATGACGATAGTATAATGAAATTGAGAAACAAAGTAAATATATTATCTCCCATGAGTTTTATTAAGTGTTTGAGCTCCTTTACTAAGGACTCTTTCCCAATTTTCTTTTTTTTCCCACATCAAATCTCTCAAATCTTCCACCAGGGTGTTACTTTATTCTGCACCAGAGGAGGGAGATACATATCCACAAACCTTCTGAGAAACACATTTACAGGAAATAAAAACCAACCAAGCAAGTCTTTCTGCCCCATTCTCTATGTGAAGAGACAATTCACTCTCACATCCGCTAAATAGCTTAGTTCCAGATTAAATTAGAGCTAAGTACTGAAAATGTAGTGGGCTACATAGTGATCATCACATGGTCTTCAGGTGCTACAATGCATGAATATTACCTGAGGGAATCATAGCCCACTGAGTGTCATACACAAATGACAATCACTGCTGTTCTAAGAAGTCCATCTTTCTAATTGCTTTGCTGGCAGATGGATTCTGCAGAGGATCTCATTTTCTCACTGCAGGCTGCCTTTCTTTTTTCTCACTTTCTAATCAGATAATTCAATATGGTTTTGCAGACACATTACACTGTAGAGACATATACAACACTAAAAAGTTCTCATGGGTTTTTTTCTACAGCACTGGAGTTGCTCCATACCAGTGATGTAACCCTTCAGAACCTGAAAAATCTCGATAGAAAAGGAAACAGAATTTACACAGGTAAGGGTTGCCATTTTAGTTTTGAGATAATGGAGCAATTTCTACTTTCTCTCCATCCTTCTTGCCATGTGAAATAAATAAAAGGTTGACAGTCAGGCCCTTCATTTAGATTCAAGCTTCAAGCTGTCTCTTGAAATACTTTTTCAGTAAGAGCATCCACAAAGTTTTTGAAAAATTGTTTGCTTTATTCACCAAGGAAAAGATAAGATAATCTGACATTTTGACTCATTCCTAGCATAAAAAGAACTCTAAGGCTTTTAAAAAAATCCATGTCCTAAAAACTTAATGGATTACTTAGGTGGCATGCATAGTTCAGCCTTGTAGTGCCTGAAATGGTTTCTGGTGGCTCAGGAGTTCCTGATTTATTTAAACTACTTTCAGGTACTTGTCCATGGGGAATAGAGATCTCATATGGATTTGTGATTTTGTTCCTTCAGAGTATCTGATTCCTTGAAGAGCTTCTGTTTGTCCTTCTTTTCCTAGTAACAACAGAAGGTTGTTCTGAATGTGCAGCTGTTCTTTGCCTCACTCTTCACAGCGAGACTTCACCTTCTTACGTTCCAGGCTGTTGCCCAGTGAGTGGATGGCTGAATTTCTTCTGAGGTTTTGAAGGAATGCTTCCTCACATTGCTGTGCTCTCTGTGCACAGGACTCGCCAAGTTACATCAAGAGGGGTCTGCTTCAGTAGAGGGCAAAAGAACCATTAGACAGCCTCTGTGTATTCTTGTATTAATTCTTCAAACCAGCTTATGTGCTGCCATACTATTTCCCTAGGGTACGAGATTCCTGCTATACTGTTGACTTGCCTCTTCCTACAGCTGATGTCATCAGTAAGATTCAGTATTTGCTAAAGAAATACCAGCACATGCTGACACTGCAAAGAGGGCAACAGTGCTTGTGCTTTCATTCAGCGTCACTGTAACCAATTTTCCTATCCCGTTGGTTAATATTTGCAAGTGCAGCTGGAACCTGGAGGCCAATGGGCTGTACATGACAAATTTGTTTTGATCCAAGGAAGGAACAGTTCTTTTGAAATCAGAGTCATTGGTGTTGAAATCTAAATTAACATGACCCAATTGCCAAAACTTCCTTGATGCAGAAGGAGGTTGATTAGGCAGCAATCTCTTCTCCTGAGCAGTGTCTGCTTTGAGAGAATGAATAACAATATGAGCTGGAGTCTACGCTACGTAATACCATTAGGTTTATTACTCCGCTTTTACAGCTTGCAGTAAAGAGGACTGTAGCAATTAATGAATGAAGTGGATACAATGCTGCAGCCAAGGTCAGGGTGAGGCATAAAATACAGAGCTCAGTTCTGCCAGAGTCACATGCTGGCAGGAGAAAGCACCATAGTTTATCAGGAAAGGAAAATAGGATCAGCTCACCCTTCCAGTGCAAAGAAATCTCTCCCTCACATGTATTTGACAGCATCCTACCAAAACTCTCCAGGAATGATACATGAGAGCAGAGAGGAAGTTAATGAAGGCCTCAGAGCACAAAAAGAGAGAGATGATTCAACCAGTTAGCCAGAAACTGGAGACACTGCCCTGCAGATTGCTGGCTGTGGCAGGCAGGTTATGTGGGTGGTTCTGAAGAAAAAGGTGGCTCCAGTTCCGAATTCACACTCCTGCACCAGTGTAAATCCCAAACACCGCTGACAGTTCAGTGTTGTGTAGCACAGAGATGTAGATTGCGTTCCTCTTCTCAAGCATGAGAACTGGTGCTTGAGTAAAAACAAAGCCGGCTAAGCCTGAAAGGCAGTAACAATATATATTCCTCTCTTTTCATTCCTTATACACCCAGTTTAAAAGCAAACAGCCACACATGCCAATCACATTACAATTCCTTACATTTTCTTGTATTCTATTTCCCAGGCAATGAGCTCTCATCTATTTTGCCTTTAGCCTCTAAACTCTTGAGGACATGGAATATCACTTTTCAGCTTGTACAGTACGGAAAAAAAATAAGTCTTTGTTTATTACTGTAATATAACTGCATATCTGTGATCACAATGATTGCACTTGCATAAAATGGGAATCATAAAGATTGTTTCTCAAAGCTCCTGTTAAAGGCCATGAGATGATTGCTAGCTAATGATAGAAACACATTTGTTTTAGGGCAAGCTAGGCTATCACGAAGGCTTAATATCTTCCAGTGGCGCAGCTACTTTGCTGGAAACAGGACACCATTGCCAGATGGAACATAGGTCTGTGTTTATGTTCTGATGCAAAAAGCCTCATGAGTTCTGGGTCCCCCAGGATGAGGGAAGAGAGTTAGTATAATATAGTTTGCAAAAGGACCAACTGATACATTCAAATAGCAAGTTTCTTCAGGAATTTTTTTTTTCCATTAGAAAGGGCCACACTCTGCCAACCAGAGAACAGGGCAAGCAGCAGTCACCGAACAGCATGGACTGTTGGTGCAAGGAGACCTTACATTGACCAGAGCTGGGGAAATAAAAAACCCATGCTGGCCTAACTGTAAAAGAAACATTATATTCTCATAGAACGGAATATATGTGTAAACGTTTACCCCCTCTAAACCATATACACATGTTCCATGTGGAATAAAGCATTTTCGAATGGGGAAGAGGGGGTAGGAGAGAGCGGGCAAATGGGATGTGAGGTGGGTATAGAGCTTCCTTTTACCCTTTGAAAAACATTCATTTGTCTTCTGGCTTGTGTATGTGTGCTTGAAATGCACTCTGTTCTTCCTCCTTGTATGCGCCTAGTACTGTGATGTTGCAAATTTGTTGCAAGTCAAGCATCAGCAATTCTCTCCCTCCATGGAACTGCTTCAGGGCAGTGCTGTGCTTGAATTCAGTGTGAGGGGATCACCTATGGTTTCTGGGTTGTGAAATGAGAGAGAACACTTAAAGAACTCTCTGTTGATATTGTTTTCTTGGCTTCCCTTTGATGTTGATGTGTAGCCACATAAATAAGTGATAAAATGAAAAATAAGCTCTGGAAAGACCACAGCTCTGACGGCCAGATGTGTTCCAAGTACATAAGAGAGGTGCCAGAAAGGAAGTGAAATGTGTGGGAGGAAGAAAAAGAAAGAATATTTTTGTGTTTCTGTCCCAGCCCCTGCAACTTTGCAGGTTTGTTTTTATAGTACTTTCTCCTCCGTGGCTTTTAACGATGACATTTGCTGTAGAAGGGATGAGGATCTGATATAACGCCTTGTAAAGTTATCGCTGTCATTTGTACAACAATATGAAGACCTTGACCAAGACTTGGAGTCCCAGGTACTGTACAAAAATGTAGTCACTAGTAAAAATAGCCCAAAGTCTCCATAAGGAATACGCATAGGAAGTGCCAATGAAAGCTCAGAGGCAGTGCTGACAGTGAAGCTTATCTGTGTGCTTCTCTGGGTCAGAGTCTAATGTAATCTCCACAGTACTCTGCTTCTGCCAAGTCTTTCTGATGAGCTCTCAGCCCAGCTGATCTTGGCCACCAAATTGTTGAGCTGTAGGGACAGCAGCTACCCAGAGCTTGAGGGCATCTGTAGGAATGGATGCAGGAATAGACTTCAGTCTTTATTCTTGTTGTACATGAATATGCTCGCAATCTGCTCAAGAATAAATTGCAGACTAACTTATCCTTGGTATGCAAAGCAAGTTCCACGGTTTGCAGAGAGAATATATGCTGCGGATGCCTTGTCAATACCCTGGCAATCTTCTTGAGGAATAGAAAATGTGAGTTAGTCTGAACCTCCTGCTCCCAAGTCAGACTCCTCACCTTCACTTGCCGTCTTGCTGTGTAATGAGGTATATTCCTGATCTTTCCTGAAGAGCAGTGGATCAGATGACCTTCACAAGGCTCCAGCCTGGTGGCACAGACAAATTCTGACACAGAGCTTTGACTTTCTGCTGTCTTCGATTTGCCATACTCCATTACTACAGTGTACTGCCATGCCACTTTACCCCTTTACTCCCACAGCAGCCGATAGGCTGCCTCCTTTCTAAATGGACCTAAATGTTCCCCAGCCCTGTCTTCTGGTAACCAAAGGTTGTCATCCTCTGTCCGTAAGTAATAGGGGACATTTGGGTTATGGAAAGCCTGTAAGAGATGGGCAACTCTGTGACCACAGGAAAACTCATTACAAAAACTAGGTGATTCCACAGCTTACAAGTGATCAGCCACTAGCTCCTCTAGTTCCTGTGGAGCAGAGTCCCCCACAAGATACACATGCACACTTGGTGTGTGCAGTGGATAGAGTTTACAAGTGGTGTGAAGAATGTCCTGGTTGTGCTTTCTGCCCTCATAACTGCTGAGCTTCGTACTTGTGCATGAGCACCCTGCCTCTGTTTCTCCCTTCACTTCCTTTTTTCATTTTTCATCTCCTCAAGCAGGGACTGGCACATCACTTCTGTGTGTGTCACACGTATATTCTGTATATCTCACAAGTACAATGTCTAGCCCATCATTGTGCCAGCCCAAGTGCTTTCCAGATGATACCCTAGCAGAGAAGAAACACAGAGCGGCCAGGCAGGATGAGCCAGCTGGCTTCAACTGGGGAAGGAGGGACATTTGAGTGCAAGGCAGCATCACAATGATGATGAGTCACCCAGGTATGCACAGTAACTACAGCAGTGGCTCTTCCAACACCCGCAACAGCCTTCGCACTGTCTCTTGGTTTCCTGTTCCCAGCATAAAACCAGTTTGCCTTTAGCAAGTAAAATCTTTTGTTTCTCTGTATTTTCCCCTGTCTGGGATCCTTTAGGTTTTTGCTGTCTCTTTGCAATCTATATGTGTATATGAGATGCTAAAATTGGAGAGATTACAGTGTGAACTCAGTCCTAACCAATCCAAGAGTGCTACTCAGCTGCTAGCGCTCATGCCATTCAACAAGAGGCAGCACTGCATTGATCAGTCCCTCAGATTTCACAGTTTTACTTCTGATATTTTTCTTGTTCTCTTCGATAGTCAAAAGTGCAAAACGTTAGTTTGTTGACCCAGATTGCAGCCCAGCATTCACATGAGGGAAGAAGACACTCCCACAGCGAGTTGCACAGATATGCAACTTCCTCACACAGCTAATGATACATCAAATGGATTCTTCTCCTCAGTAAATGGACACAAGAACTTGTTGTTTGCAAGAACAAGGAATTAATCTTTATTCACCAAACATTCATTATGGCAGCTGTCAAGAACAAGTGAGTTTAATTTTTGTGAAGAGGTCTGTTTAGTGGGAAAGGTGAATGTCATATTCTGCACCTGGGCAAGAAGGGTTAGTCAGGTCCTTGGTTTTCCTGGACTGTAGCTGGGGCATTGGAAGAATGCAACAAGCACTCTTGATGATTAGAACAGCTAAAGCAGAGCCACAGGTAATCTGCTCTCTGATCTGCAGTCAAAAAGGGATGGTCATCAGTGTTCTCATTGGGCTTAAGGATAAAAGTCTTATGAATATATCTCAAGTCTAGGGCTACAGCAAATTACAGCAAATTTGGAGGTGTAGGAAAGTCTTACTTTTAAATACAGACAGTCTGAATTTAAAATTTTTCTGATACTTCTTATATTTCGATGGCTGGTCGGCTGACCCAGACAAGTCAGCACACAGCCACATCAAACATCATTAGTCTAAAGATACCTTAGATGCAATGAGCATACTGTGCTTGATGTGCAATCCAAGACATGTTCACTGGGTTTTTATTTTATTTTATTTTTATATATTTACATAATGGTGGGGAGAAAAGACCAAATATGGCATCCGTGTCTGTACAGTTGTTTGCATGTCCATACATACAGTATGCCTCAGTAGTTCCAATGTATGAGATGCCTTTGCTTTAAATCTTTTTTTTAAATAGTGATTTCTATGCAATGTATGCAGCAGGCAATGTTTAACTGTGTGCAGAGATTCATTCTGTCACAGACACAAATGTGCAAGGACAGAAGAACCACATTTTCTACATCTACATAGACACTAACACTTGTGAGTTGGTTGGTGACCCAGGACTTCCAGTTTCTGTCAACTTCCCTCAATAGCAGCCCAAACAAAATGTTATTCTGTAAATTGATTGCACAGCAGATAGCTTTTCTTGTTGCAAATCTCCATAGTTCAGCAGATGGGAGGAAGGGGGAGGGAAATCAAACTCCTGGCCTGGGAGCCAGGCTATCTTAGTGATTTACAAATGACCTCAGTGATTGCAGTCATTCTGGGCACTTAATATTGCTCAAGTCTCTCTGTCTCCCTCTCTCTTGCATTCTCTCCCAGCATAATAAAGCTGAGGAAATCCAGGAGACTAAATTCAGTGCTGCAGATTAGTGACAGGAAGGAAACTGGATATGCATGAATTAAACAAGACCATTTGCCTTTTCTGATCTGCAGATGTTGTTCTCACAGAAATGCAGCTTCTTTTTTTTTTGCAGGTGACACCCACATGTCTCCTTCACTTACTGGCGATGATAAAAAAGGAGATAAACAACTGGAGCTCATGCAGTTAGGCTTAATCTTTATATGTCATCATCGCTGAGCAAAGCCACAGCAGTAGGAAAACAGAGCTGGTTTCTGCTGCTCGTTTCTAACTGACATTTTTTCACCAGGTTGCTCATGTAACCTGTGGACTCTTTAAACTTCCCTTTGTACCTACTGTCTTTCACAGTGCGTGGGTACTGCCATGCAGTGCTGAGCTGCAGTACATGTGTTCTCTGCCTATACCCCAGTCCTCATTTTGCCTCTCTCCCTCGGCAGTTTGAAGTCAGATTTCAAAACTACAACGTAAATGCCTTAATAAAAAATTGAAAATTAAAAAAAAAGAGTAACAACAAAGGAATGCTGATTTTAAAAACCTTTTAAAAACCTTTTTACTGTACAATTTGTAAGTAATCCTATAGTACAGAAAGGAGAAAAGGAAGAAATAAGGGTATTTTTAAATCTTTTTTGTATATGTATGGTTATTTGGACTTAAATCTCATGAAGTAACCACAGAATCTTCATCCTTCCAAAAGCTACTTTTATTGGAGGAAATTCATCAGGGCCACGGTTCAAACCAATGCGTTTCTCTAGCTGCTGGAAAAAAGCTCTGGAGTTGCTTAACTCCACTTTTTCTGCAGTCAGCCATTCAGCCATCCTTCCTTTCCAGCCAGTTTGCTTGTCCACTGCCCTGTGAATATAATTTGTGCTTTATCCCAAGAGTTTCTTGGGAGTTGACAGTGCACCCAAGTCCACACACAGGACCTAACCTGACTTTCACCATCAATGCAGTTTATTTCTCAATGATGCAGAGCAGCCTAAGCAGTAAAAAGTACTTCTTGAGGCAAGAAGGGCTAGGATGTTTTTAATAGTTGTTTCTAGTAGTTGGCTAGGGAGAGGCAGAAGTCTGGGTTGTGTAGTGAATCCTGCAGCTGGTTTGTTCATTTCCATTCCCTGAGGGACTGTTCCAGAGCTTCACTGAAGTGGTTTCAGAGTGGTTTCTCGTTTAACCCCTTTTGCTTCTCCCATCCTTACTTCTGGATTGCTCCATCACAGAGCTGGACTTGAGAGAAGTGTCAACAGTGTATGTCTGCAGCAGGGAGAGAGTTTATTCCCCTGCTGTCCAATTCTGTATCTTCATAGTCTTATATTTTTTTGTTGTTGTTAAGAAAAACTTTTGCATTACTTCAACATTCTTCTGAGAGAAAGAGGTACAAGGGATAATGCTCCCAAAGGTGGCATTCCACTCTGGATTTCAACCTCTGTCCCTGCATATCAGGAGCTAATGAGCTATGCAAAGACAGAAACAATTTCCTTTCTGCAGCCAGTTTTGATTTGTCTGGGGAAGCTTGAGAAGCTCAGGAAGAAATGCGAGCAACCTACTTCATCATTTTCATGAGAAAAAAAATAAATCATCTCTTGACCACTGGTGTTTGAAGATTAAAGTAGCCCAAGGGCTGTCACAAGCAGCGAGCATAGCAGGAAAATTAGTTCGTTCTGACTCACGACAGAGTGATCTAATTTAATGGGGCACTGACAAGGCTATCGGGCATTAATTTAGCTGTTATCTAAGCCAGCCTGATTGCTGGTTGTGTCCCGCTGCAGCTCTCCACACGAGGGGCTCGAGCTGTCACTCGCCATCTGTAGCTGCAGCGTGGCCGGCTGAGCGCCTGCTCCAGCCGTGCCCGGAGCCTTCCTGAGCGGCGAGAGAGCGGGGCCGGCCCCGCGCAGCGTGTGCTCGGATTTAAGGGGAAAATGCAACTGTGATTAAAGAGCCACTCTGGTCACACAAGGGGGCAGAAGGGAGGCTGGATAGAAAAGCTTCCTTCTGGCGTTTCCTGCCTTTGATTTCTTAATTTTGCAACCTGATCTCTTGTCTTCTAAGGTACTTCAGTATGTAATTTCTTAAGCTTCTTTATTTTAGAGCAAAAGGATATTGTAAAAAGGCCATTTGTTCCTCCTTCCAGATTGAAACCACTACGTTAATTTCCACGGAGCTGTATTGTTACTAATTGCTTGTTTGCGTCTTTGATTTTGCTGTTTAAGTAGTAATCTTTCCTGTCTGAAAAACTAGAGTTGTTCCAACCCATGAGAACATTTCAGCCTAATCCAGAATAGTTCCCTTGAAGGAATAAAAAGTCAGTGAGGAAAAGGAATGATGTGGCCACATAATGATGTAATGGCTAGGAAACTTGTGACATTTTAAAATTCCTTGTAATTTCAATGGTCAGCTGAATGGTCAGCTCCCCAAAACTGAAGAGCTCCTGGTAAGTTTATGGGACCTGAAAATAAAAGTTACATTTAATTTTTATTTTTAAAAAGGGCCAAGGATGGGAGGGTGGTGCAGAGGGGGGTAAAATTAGAAGCAGTACCTTGATCCTGGAGATCCAGTGGGGAAAAAAAAAAAAAGGCAAACAAAAAAACACCATGAATTTGAGACCATTCAACTTTCTGTTTCTTTGCAAATGGGTTTATATGAAATTGGCAGCCTCCTAATACTTTGTCAGCCAAATTGGCCACGTCAAACTATCTGCATGCCCTTGAGGCTGGAATAGTAACATACTGTAATGTGATGCTCTAACAAAAGCACCTAATTGTGAAGAACAATCCATTTGCATCAAGATAAGCAGCTAGTTTCCCTCTCATAGCCACTTAAAGACACTGACTTGGGCAACAAATTGCTGCCTGTTGCTGTTTTCAGCATTTTCCCATCTTTACTGGACCTTAAAAAAGCTGATGCTGTACTTATCACCCTAACCTGTTTTCTGGTTAGTATGAGTGACTAACAAAATTATGTCTTGGTCTGTGATTCATCTTGAATAACATATTTTCCAGTCACACAGCAAAAGCCTTGCTGAAAGTGGAAAGGTTTGATCTTTAGCACTGAAGCCTTTGCCTGTGTGCTCCTAAAACTCAAGCTTTTTGTACCATGTTTTTATTAGTCAAACATACCATCAGTAGCCAAAGTTGCTTCTGCTGTCAGGGCATGTCTGCAGGCATAATGACTTGGCAATAGTCAAAAGCCTGCTATGCACAGGAAATGAAATGTGCGGAAATTAAATGCACTGTTGGAAGCACGTGGTGTGTGGGATTCCCACGTGGCTGTTTGGCCCAACTGGAAATCTGAAGATGATGGGAAAAATCAAAGGGATGAAAGACCCCAAATCCTTCAAACAGAAAACAAGTACCTATCCAATCACCACATGGCTTCAATCTCCTGTGGCAACTCCTTACCCCAAACTGAGAAGGAATGTGGCATACAAGACAGTCTTTGTGAAGCAAATAACTAGGCAGGCAGGGGCACATATGGAAGGCTGCACAGTGGTGTTAGAGATTAGCCAACAGGATGGGTTCCTGAACTGCTGAGTCTGGCATAGAAATGAAAGGAAAAAGACGAGCAAAAAAGCAGGGAAAGAAGATGGGATATTGTTTGGCAGAGATGCAGGGTTCACCTTTATAGCTGCAGAAGAAATAAGAGGCATTTTGAAAAAAAATGTGATAGGGGAGGAGGATATTCAAACTAGAAGGAACATCTAAGACTTTTGGCTTTAGTAAACCTGACAACTCCAAGGGGGTCAAGACACTGCAAAGATAACACAGGCTCCCTCCTCAGCATTTGTCTTCTAGGGGCTTGGTTCCTGGAAGCATAGAAGAGCCAGGCTGTTGTTTCGTGCTGTGCTGGAGACGTGCAGAACAGGAATCAGCATGCAGGGGGCTGGAGCTGCACAACCCTTGGTTGACCCCTTGCAACATATGTTGATTGCTGTTCAGATATGATGACTGTAGATCAGATGTTCACTTGACATGAGATCCAAAAGTGGGGGAAAGGAGAATGAGAAATTAAATCACTCTTCAGCAGGATTTTATTTGTATTTGAATTAAAACCTGTGTGTAAGACAGAAAACCCTATTGATCTACTGCTGCCCTCCATGAGGGCCAGTTTCCAAGTTCAGAGCAGCAGCAGAGGGAGGTTCCTCTTTACATCATCCCATAAACAGCATATAGACCCCAAAGGCAGGGCCAGGAAGGGCCAGGGCTGTCCTGGCATGTTGCATTGCCTAAAACCAGATGGAATAAATTAGAATTGCTGTTTGTTGAATATGCTAATCCACATACCAAGAGCCAGACTCCAGCCTTAACTGGCTTGTTTCTCTGCAAACATTTTATTTTAGTCCCTTACAGTGGTGGATAAAAGGTACTTACTGGTATCCCATCTCCAACAGTCTGTAATTCATGTCCCTACAGAGCTTTAATATGACAGCAATGTCCATTTTAACCCATGGCTGTGGCTTCTCCTGTCCTGATTGTCCTCATTTTTTCATTTTATGTTTAGGATGCTTCCTAAACATATCTCCCTTTTTGGTCAGTCAAATGAATTAATACTTGTTCCAGATGCTCCAGGACTTACATGATACTTCCAGTATCATGTCCTGGGAGCTATCAGTATGTTTTAAACATGGAAAGTAGAAAAGTGTTGGGGGAAGGAAAGCAAATTATACCAACATTTGCTTTAGAAAGTAATACTTTCCTCTGACTAGCCTCAGGCCTAATACATTTATTCAGGATTTAATTAACCATATCTATTTAATAATTTTAAAAGGAGATTGCAAAAAGTATGATAAAACTCTAAGGAATATAAGTATAATAAATCAGATACATCTATATCTAAAAATATATGTATGCAGTTTACACAAAGAACGGTTATCCTGTTTTGTGCTTTTGATGCACTTTTGCCATCTCACCTTATATTTGCACTGTGAATTTTCACAGCACATTGTAATTGGAGCACTTGTTAATGTTGTGTCACACAATGACAGCACTGGAGCACAGCAAGACAGTGCCATACCCTGACAGAGGACTGTGCTCAGCCTGCTGCTCTCTGACGGGAGTGGCTGGATGGCCCTGCACAGGATCATTCCCAGTCAGTGCCAGCAAGGAGGACCAGGCTGGGACCGGGCAGGGACTGCCATGTGTCCACCTGGCTCCCTCCCCTCTGCCCCCTGCACGAGTTCCTTGCTGCCTCAGCTGCAGTACAAAGGTGCAGTGAGGGGCTTTTCAGGAAGAGAGTAAAAACTGTATGTGGAAAAATGTCAGCCTTTCGGTGTTTGTGCATGTGATGAGGGAAAAGGAGAAGAAATAAATAATAGTTTGTTTTTAATTTCTTCAGCCCAATCATAAGCTTTTGGGTTTGCTGAACTGAGCCAGAGCAAGGCTCTCAAGGCCTGCTGGGTCCATGACTGCACTCCCACGCCAAACTCACAGCACTGCCTCTTGGATCTCTTGGGCCTCCCTTACCATTGCCATCGGGGGCTCTGCACCCAGGGCTGGGGCCCCAGCTGTCCCTGGCCGGGGGGACAGCAGGCACCTCACCACTGCTCAGAGGTGGCACAGCACCCTCCAGGAACATGGTTCACAACGATATGACTCAGAATGAAAGGTTTGGGGCCCAGTCAGCAAACTCAAATAAAACTTGCGTTTGGAAGAGCCAAAATTTTTTCTTTGATTAAGACATCAAAGCAGATTGTTGCCATACTTCCACATCTCTAATTTTATTCTGAACCCTCAAAGAGAGAAAGAATCTTCTTGTCCCAATTTGGAGGAAATTAAATGTTGTACAATCCCAATTTTATTTCAATGTGGGAATATGGATTTTTTTTCTTTTAATTTTTTATTCAGTAGTCTCTATAAAATAAACCTTGTCTCCTCAGTATGAAAAGGGATTTTATGCCAAGACAACCCTAATTACAATTTTGGATGTCCTGTTATTGTAAATGTGCCAAATTGAAAGAATGAATCAGGTTTTGCTGAAGACTTTGTCCTACTCCAGCATGGAGCAGTCCTGAAGAACATCTTTAGATAGAAATGTAACCTCCAGTTAACACAAAGTGCACAGAGCACACCCTGAGCACTTGCAGGTCCAATTCACAATACTGGGAATGAAGAACCCTCTCACATCCCAAAAATTGGGTGCTTATGGGAAAAAAAAACTCAAGTGATCTTTAGTTTCTCATAAGTGGACCCAGAGTTTTGAAAGAGCTTTGGTACAACCTAGGTGCCAGAAGATGTGCATAAATCTTCAGGAGCACTCAGCAGAACACCTTTTGGATAGAAACAAAAATTCAAAAATGAAAGTAAAAATCTTCTCAAAATCTGACCTCTGTGTTTTCTAATGCTTCATGTATGACTTCATGTTCTTTTGCTGTAGGCAAACAAAACCTAATTGGGGTTCTTCATGTCAAAGACAGATCTTCTTCTCCTGCTTATCTCGATTTTGTGTTCAGGTTGATTGCTTTCTCACTCTGTGAAGTTGCTTGGTCATGACTGCAGATGGCCTTATGAACGTTCACAAAGTGTCCAACCTAAAGACTCATGTCAGAGGTTTACTAGTTTTGTGTCAGCTTGATTTTTCCTGGTGGATCATTTGTGCCATAGCCTAATAGCTTGGATGCCTTCTGACTGACCTTTCCCTCTTTCTTTTAAGCATGTATTTTGAACTTCGAATTATGTTCTGGTCTAGTAGAGAAGAAAATATTTTTTTTACATTTTGCCGGGTTTAACAGCAACAAGGGTTTCTGATGATTAGACACACAGGAAAGGAGATTAAGGGTTACATCTAAGGCAGCAGTTATTGGAAAAGAACAGAAGTTCTGCTTCTCCCAACAGCTGAGCAAGACCACAAGTGTTAGGAAGAGACCAGCTCTGAGGTCTGATGCGATCATCTTAACTTCTGACAACCCTCAGCACAAGTTGGGCCTCATTTTCAGCCATCATGGAGAACAATTCTTTTTTTACTTCCCCCCGCCCCCCTTTTTATGTTTGTTGGTTGGTTTGTTTTTTTCTTTTAGTATTTTATATCAAAGTTTAGCCAATATTTGCTATTGTGTAGGCATCCATGATCAATAGCAACAAACATAATGAGAAAATGAGAGGCTATCCTTCCATGTCCAAGAGCAGGTGACTGCCTAGAAGTGCACAAGGCTACTGTGGGTCAGCTGGTGGGTCTTACGGCTGCCAGGACCGATACGCAGTGTAGTCTCGTGTTGGGGCATAGGATGGGTAACCCTTGTTCTTCTGGTATGGTGGATGCCGGGGAGTCATGTTCATGTAGTCACTCTGATGGTACATATTCCTTCTGGATTTTTGCTGTGGGAGAAGGGTGAAGAGAATCGTGAAAACTCTCATTTTAACTGCTGACGGTTCTGGCCCTAGGCCCTCCTTCAGGGAAGCAGGCATATTTATAAGGCAGCTTCAGGTTTAAATATATTTACAAGAGAATTAGAATACATGTTCTCATAAAAGAATCTGTGGAATTTGCCCAACCTGAATGTAAGTCTCTGTCTTATCTGCTGAGAGATTTACAGTGTAGTTCTCCAGGTAAAGGAATGCTACAAACTAAGGATACGAACTGATGCCTCTAACCATCACTTCTCATCTGTGGAATGATTCAGCAGAAATAATACAATCTGAGCTGTGAAGGCTGTCCTCATTTATTAGGAGGAAAAAAGAAATTAGCTTAACTCAAACAGAATAAGAGCAGGAAAAATCAGCCCAAACTATGTGTACCATGGTGTGCCTACCATTTACAGCAGTAACATGCAATGCATATGTTGTTCTGAACCTTCCTTCGAAGGGCAAAAGAATCAGAGCTGATGTCAATCATTTATGTCTCCCTGTCTGGGCCTCAAAAATCTCATTTCCACCGTTGAATTCCTGCTTATAATGCCCCTGTGAGACGTGGGAAGGATCAGCTCTTTGAGAAATAAGAGTACCAGAACAGAAGTGAAATAATTTGCTTAAAATCACAGAGGATGTTTGTGGCTACAGCAGCACTTCAGCCTCTGACTGCTGCAGGCTGTGCACAAGGCTGGTGTTTTTTACATAGCTTATGGCTTTATTGATCAGGGGAAGGTAAAGTGCTTCCATGCTTTTTCCTTAATACTGATCATACCTTGTTTTGCAATCTCCTTGTTACTGAAATTTCCTTCCAATGTACAGAAATAGTTGCATATGCTGCAGTATAAAGTGATACTGTGGCATTGGAGGAGGTTTGCATTAGAAAATCTGATGGCTGAGTTATGTTGTACTTGCAGAGTGGGGCAGTTACTATGAAATATGGTAAGCTTTTTATATTAATGTTATATATACGCAGAGTGTTGAATGTAAGTTACATACTGCTTAAGCCATGTAATGCAGCCAATGCATATAAAGCATTAGATAGAAAAGCTTTATCTGTGTGTGTTCATCTCCACAATACACATTACCTCACCTAAAAGGTAATTTTGCTTAGGAGAAAGGCATTTTGCTAGTATGAGTGAATGTTGGCCTGTTACAGGATCAAGGACTGCTACTCTTGGAGAAAGCGGTTTTCCTTCAGGGAAGGCAGAACTGTATGAAAACAGACAAATCTTTATCTGCTTTCAGGAGCTCAAGTGATCAGGCTTAACATGTCTGTCGGTTATCACATTTAGGACCTGTTTTTTCACAATTCATAATGTCTTTTAGGCAGCTGTGTTTACATTCAGCAACACTCTAAATACATCCACAATCAGAGTACATATTATCCAAAGAATACGACCAGCAATAATAACAGCATGTAAGAACTGATGCAGCAAACAACACACATGGCAATGCAGCCTTGTCACTCTTGCTGGGGGCAGACATGTTAGTAGCAAAGTGTGTAACCATTAGGTACCAAATGCATATAGCACAGAGAAAATGGTTCAGATGTAAATGATGGATTTGAAGCTATACTGTCTCGTCAGGCACAGCCACAGTAGCACAGCACTGTAACACCAGCAGCTGTTCGCTCTAATCCTCTCAACTCTCCTTGGAATCAGCCTCTACAATAGGGCACAAAGAAGGACCACTTAACCTGCCTTTGCATTTTCCTAAGGCAATGCCCCCTTTGACTGTTTTCCATTAGAAATAGCCATAGATAGAGAACGTGTATTTTTGTGAAACACTTAACAGATCTCAAGCTTCAGCTAGCAGTGACAGTGGCTTTCTGTATGCATGCAACATTCAACTGGTGAGGGACTCTGTACCCTTTATACAGGCTACCTCATAATGTTTGAAAATCGCTGTTTAACAAAATAGAGGGGAAAGTCAGAGTGCAAGGAATAGAGTTCTCTACATTCAAGTCTCTCACAGGGAGTACTCCATTGGCTCTGGAGAACACAGTCCTAAGGCTTGTCAAGGAAGATGTCCTGCTGCTGCCTCTGCACCATGCCTCACTCTCTTTTTACTCCAGCAGGCAGAACTGGATGTGACTTGGGCCAGCCAACTCTCCGGAGAGATTAGAAAGCAAAAATTACGAGCCATAAGGCTGTCTCAGCTTTCTTAGCATTAATGTACAGACAAGGGTACTGAGATCCAGGTGCTCCTATTCCCTTATGCTCAAGCTGCCAGAAATACTGGTTACTCAAGGGAATTTCTGGATAGGCACAAGTTACCAGTGCAGATGGTCTTGGGTCAAATGAGGGCTGTTTCATTGTAGGTGAGCTCCTGTCAGTATAGTCTCAAAGGATTTTGCCAGAAATGCTTGTAGTTCTACACTTCCCTGACAGGGACAACTGGCAGAGGGTAGGGACAATGTCCCAGTATTTCTGGTGTACAGGGCACTGCCAACACTGTGGCATTACTGTTTGCTTTAGGACTCAATGGCAGAGGCCTGACTGCCCACCTGGAGTGCAGGTGGTGTTTCAGCTCTTTGGGGACACATGTGGTAGTGTGGGTGTGTATACATAGCTGGAATGAAGAAACACTGTCATCCTGAACTGAAGGGCTATCAGTGAGTTAGGGGTAAACATGGCAAGTATAGCCTGAGAAATGAAATAGGGACAAAGAGCATATAGAGCAAAGGAAAACAGAGTTTCTTACCCAATAGTTAATAAAAACTGCAGTTATTAGCATGCTGTAGAAAGCAAGAACTCCAGTCACTGTTGCCATAATCCACAAAGGAATTGCAGACGGAGGCTCTCGTGTTTGGATGGGTGTCTCTTTAAGGAGGAAAGAGCAAAGGAAACTTTAGGTACATGAAAACAAAAACATCAATCTCTGCTTATTTACTCCTTGTTCCAATGTGTCATTTTTATTAATTATCATTTTAAGATGTCTTCTTCAGGACATCAGGAGCAGGAATGTAATTTTACTAGGCAATCCACTTTTTTTTTTTTTAAGGAAACATACTGCCTCAAGCCATTATATAGGGAGTGTATCTAGGAAGGATACTGGCCTACAGAGATTTCCCAGCTTACCTTGCACATGAATGACGGTCCCATTACTCTTCTCATTGTAGACATATGGGGGTGGATACATGACCTCAATTTTGCAGAAGTAGATGTCAGTTTGGCTGGCACTCATATTCCATAGACTAAAGATGACTTTGTCTTTATCATGAGCCCCCTGGCAGTTGAATGGTTTATTTGAAATACTACTACTTTTGGTTGTGTTCCATGAAATAAAGCAAACTTCAATTGCACTGTCCGTTCCTTTGTGCAGCGAAGCTCGAAATTCCTTCCCTGTTCCATTGTATGTGTAGTTGCAAATTAGAGTTGCCGTCTTGTTATCTACCTTGAGCAAAGGACTCTGAGCCACTAAAATCTTGTTTTCTGGAAGGGAGGGGAAAAAAGTGAGGAAAGCACTTGTTTATGAAATACAGCATGAGACTTGAGAACCACACATCCTCCCAAGCAACTCTCCTCCATACCTCCTCTCCCCTGCTGACACTCCCTACTAGGGAGTACGTAACCAACAGTCTGCAGAAGAAGCTTCTCACAGGAGCTGTTGTTGCAGCAATCCACCTCTACACAAATAATTACATAGTAACTAGGGGAGACTGTGCGGTCAAGAGTGTTTTTCTTCAGTCAGAACACTAGCACAGGCAGTGGCCCATGTGATTAAGATTTAACATCAGGGCTCAGAAGGCTAGTCTGCATCTGTGTGCATGTATGTATATATAAGGCCACCTAAGTCTATCCTTTACCTAGCAAGCGGCTTCCCAGGGTACAATATGGAGTGAAAATACTGTGAATTGAAAGCTTAGTTTGGCAGTCAGATAAGAGATTTTTTATACATTTGCTTTTTAATTTAAGGACTCCTGAAGAGTTTGCAGGTAGATTTGCAGAACCATTTCAAGGGTTTGGACCTTGAGCAATAAACACTAAAAGCATGAACTGCTATCATTTTAATGTAAAGTAAGTAATTTCTCTAGCTGGCAGCTGTAGTAGGTTCTTAATTTCTCTAAGGACTCAGGAGCTGACTGATTTGACACTGCATTGGCACTTAGCACTTGAATGGCCTGCAAAAAAACATGTCACATGAAAGTATAATTCAATTTGAATTGACCAGACTGATACATAAACAGGAAATGTTTTCTGACATGTAGACCTCTGTGCTACCATCTGCCAAACAATGAAACACTGCAAGGACTATGCAGGAAGAAAACTTCTTCCAAGAAAAGTCATCTCATACAAATGACGCCCTACTTTTCAAAATATGACCCCTAAGAAACAGGAGAGGAGTTTTAGCTTTTAAGCTAGGAACTTGCCAGCACTTTTGTGTGTGTGTATGACTGTGTAAATTTTCATGCAAGCTCAGCTCATAAGAGGTCTGGATAGTCTTCGGTAGATCCCTGAGAATCGCTGTGGCTGTCAGAATGACAATTGTGCCTCTTGCCCTCAACATGTGCTGCAAACCTATATTCTTTCTACTTAATCCATGTGGTGAGACTTCGAAAGGGCTAGTCATGGAAATGAAGTAGGAAGGAGGCCAGATCCAGAATGCCCAGAAAATTAGCATTTCACCATATTTAACAATGTTTAGGACCAAAAGACTACATTTAGTGTGTTCATGCCTGCACAAGAATATGGAGTACCCCAGCCTCTTGAGCAGGATACTCCTTTGGGATAAATGTGGTCCAGGGAGTAAAGTAAACACAAAGATTTGTGAGATGGACAAGACTAGTAATAGGGTGTGGGCAGTAAAAACAACCCATTGCTAGCAGGTTCTCCAGTTACCAGCAGAACCCATGAAAATGCTGAAGTTGTTAATTTTCTCATTGAAAGTCTCGTTTACTAGCCCTTGCTTCCAGTGAGAGTAGGAAGATGTGAGACAGGGAGTGCTCTGCTGCCTCAGCTTTAGCAAAGAAATATTGTAGTCCATCCTCCTTGTGTCTCTGTTCCACACCATTAGTGTGGAGGGTGGAGGACAGCTCATCACAGCTCTGAAATCCCATGTTTGCAGGGAATCCAAACACTGTGAAACTTTGGATGAAGGATGAGCATTTGGATGAAGGATGAGGCTTTCCAGCAGAAAGAGACATGGATCTTGGAATCCTGGGACTGAGTGGCAAAGAGAGAACAGACAAGTCAAGTTTTTAAGCGAGGTGGTGCCTGTGGTGAATTTTCATTGAAATGAAGACATTTCAGCAAAACATTTCAGTTTCATCGAATCAGCATTTTCCGACAAAAGCTCTCACGTAGGCTTATAAGGCATTCTAGTGAGGGGTGAGGTTTGGATTCCACCTCTTTAGACAAGCTATT
Organism: Neopelma chrysocephalum; assembly: GCF_003984885.1. Taxonomy (NCBI): domain Eukaryota; kingdom Metazoa; phylum Chordata; class Aves; order Passeriformes; family Pipridae; genus Neopelma; species Neopelma chrysocephalum. The sequence goes on from NW_020897703.1 coordinate 9,329,411, forward strand.
TGATCATATTTTTGTTGGCCAGAAAATTGAAACTTTGGCCTAAGTGGCAATTTGCAAGTCAGTGGTAGAATTGCTTTACCTTTAGCACAGCAGAATTCTACACATCTCACTTGAGACAGAGTTATTCATCTAATTTGTGCTGTAGTAGTTTCCCACCACTACAACCCTGATTGCCACAGGGACTGAATACACCTTCAGAAGAGACCTCTTCTGTCTGACAGTTGACAACCAAAATAGGCGTCCCAGAACAGACCCCTGCAGAAGCGTTACACTTCAGAGAAGTGCTCACCTGTTCTCACTGCAAGTACTTACAGAAGACGAGTGGATATTTATTGCTCAGCCTGATTGGATTTTCACTATGGCCAGAGGAAGGTCAAAGAACACTGAAAATCTTATCACTGAGGGACTACATTCAGGTGTTATTTAGACTCATCTGCAGACTCCTGTGACTTACCCCCACCTTTTGCTGTTGCCAGCTCATCTGGATTCCTGACATTTAGTACCTCACTTCATGCCTTGAGCTCTACTAATTAACTACAGCTTTGGACTATTTATGTCCCTGCCATGATATTGTGCTAACTGTCAACCAGTCTCTTTTGATACACCAGCCTAAAAGGAGAAGTTCCTTCAACTTATTTCCACCTCGTGGATTTATAGTCTGGTCTATTTGCCTTAGCTTGCAGGCTGGGTGTGATAACCCAGCCCCATGCTGCTGAATTTGGGATGCAGGCTGGCTGAGCAGTGGGAAAAAGCCATTGGTGGATCATTAATGAAGAATGCTCCTACATGATTTAAGCTAAGCAACCAAATCCAGTTTCGCAAAATGGATCCTACTAGCTTAAATCTAAGTTGAGGGAGATATTTTTGGTTCCATTTATAGGAACTAATTAGCACCACATGAATTGGCTGGGTTTTAATGCCAACAAGGGCAAAGCAAGCTCACCCCACCAGTGTGTTAGGCAAGCCCTGCTGTCATCATCCTCCTCTACACTTGGGGTTTTTTTGGATTGAAGAAAGTCAATCATGCTGAAATGTGTATTAGTTTCATGGGGAAAACAGAGTAACACCAAACATCCCTCACTTCACTTGTGATCTGAATAGGATTTGACTACATTCTTAGTAGGATCGGGACCATTCTGAGAAAACATGGGCTAAGACTGCTTTTGCCTTCACAGAGCCAGTTTTTCTTATGTGTCTCTTTGGGTTTGCTAAAATGGTGAAAGTCGGAAACATTTAGTAGGTGTTTTCATTCCCCTAAATAGAGTTATGATAGAGCTGTGTTCAGTCATATTGTATAGTAATAAATATCTATATCTTGACCTTACCCAGCCAGAAAAATGGCAGTTATGAAAAATTATTGTTTACAGTTTCAAAAAACCATGAAGTTTAAAAATGTAAAATCATTTAAGTCAGTGTGTACACGCTGCAAGCCTTCTCAGGATCTTAGGATTTATATGCAATGGTGTGTAAGATGTCTGAATGTTTGTTAAAGCGTTTTGATAAACTTGTCACGTTAAACATTTCTTGTGATCACATGTGAGGGGGTTTTGCATAATGAAAGAAAATGCCATCCATATATAATATCTGTAAAATACTGCCTCTCTGATCATGGACCCCTTATGTAAACAAAACTTCATTGAAGGTTTTTTTTTCTTTCTTATTTGCCAAGAAAGTGAAATAGAGTCAACAAAGTACAGAAAATAACTATTCTGAGGTGTTTTATTTTTTTTCCCAGAACTTTCCATGAATCATCATCAGCTATTGGAAAAAAATATTCTACTAAAAATATTTAGTACTCTCCTTTCTTTCTTTTTCATGCCAGTTGACTTCAAGGAGCTATTTTCCAGTGCAAGGAATCTGAGATAAGTTGATATTTCTATAAGGAAAGAAATGGCCCACTTAATTCCCAGGGGGGGATAGGGAAAATCCTGAAATGAGTTTGTTTAACCCACAAACAGAATGTGATAAACAAAGCTATTCCACTTTTGCTGCTGCGGGTCCATTCAGTTAGTTACATTTACTCTTCTTTCCTAGGTACAAGGGTCTTTCTCTTTTACTTTGGTTTGAGGCCACCCAGCTGTGTGTCTAATGTGCAGCTGGAGGGATCTGCCCATTCTGGCTGTTACAGACTCACTTTCTGCCCTACTTTCCTACTTTGCTGCTATGAGTACTGCAGGCAGCATAGTGCTCCTGCTGACACTCTTGCTTTAATCAAACCCAATGTGAGCACACGGGTTTTTCTTGGCAGTTTGTGATTATTTTTTTTAAACAAGAACTTGTTGATGTCATCCTAATCTCAGCTAACCTTGTCTCACCCATCTTCTGCATTTTGGTAACCTCAGTGGGTTAGAGGTTGATTTTAACCCCCAGAGATGATAAGACAGAAGGTTATGTGGATAGTAAGAAGATGAGGTCAGTTGTGGTACACTGCAGTGGGAACCTGCTTATATTACATATTTCATAAAATACCAGACACTCGATCTAACTGCCTCTGTGACAGACCACAGCAAGGTAATTATTTAGCCAACAAAAAGAGGAGGAGGACAAACTTAGTGAACATTAGTGTTTCTGCAGAAGAAAAAGGACTTAACTAATATTCTAAGTCCCTTTCTATGACTCAAACTCAACCTGCAGCAATTATTGGAACATCTAACAACAGCAGAACACAACAAATTCTGCTGTTTTCCTCAAACCAAAATACCTTAGGCCTATAATACACTTTGTGGCTGGAGGAAGTCCTGCAGGGTTTTGACCTGCCTTAATATTTTCCAAGTACTAAGGATCACTCATCTTGATGAAAATGAAGAGAAGAGGTGGAGAAAATAGATGGGAAAAAAGAAGGGAGCCCTGAGAAGCAAATGACCTCATGTGCTTCCCTTTAAGAATTTGAACAGTCTTGGTGAGGCTGTCGGAGAAACTCAAGTTCTTCATGCAAAACAAGTGTATAAATATCTATAGTGTCATGGCATAACCCATGTGTCTGATAACCAAACACTGTATTTTATTTTGTTGCAACTCAAAAGAGTTGCTTAAAAGCTGTTCGTTTCTGTTAACCCACTGCTGATACTTCTCCCCTCCTGGAATTAGTGTCTTCTCTGGCAATCCAGGGGCCTGTTGTGGAAATAATTATGATATTGCAAACATAGAATTATAAACATGGGAAAGGACAAGGAAGAAAAAAACCTATGATATCTGAAAGAAATGTAGATCATGGTGTCATGCAAATTATAATGCCTTCACTGAGGAAAAGAACTATGGAAAAAATAAGGCAGAAATAAGGGAAAAGTAGATTCAATTGCACCTCTCATACTAGAAAAAACAGCTTTTTAAGATGTTAAAAGTTTTATACTGGAAAACAGATTTTTATTCCTATCTATTTGTTCCGTGTAAAATACAAAACACTGATATTTGGAGAAGACTCAATAACAACAGTTCTCAGCCAGAGGTTTGAAAAATTGTCTGTCTCAGGATTATCCTAGGAAAAGCCAGCATCCCTCCCCTTGCTTTGCATTTTAATGTACTTATTGGAAAGACATGTTAGCTCTGAACATACGAACAGTGGGTATCAGCAAGACAACACCGAGAAAAATACCCTCAGCCACAACAACTGAAGAGTCAGAAAGATTCACTAAGACTCAGGATTTCAAAATCACAAATAGACTTTTTTTTTTTTTTTGCTGAAGATCTTCAGAAAGAAACTAGGTATCTAGTAAGTATACACTTACCAAAGCAAAAACTTGGCAATTCCGTCCTCCCATCTTTGAGCTCAGTAAGCAGCTCTGCGTTTGACCCTTTTATTTGCTAGTCCTGTGAGGATGTTGGTGGGCTCAGCTCTGAGCCCATCACACCAAGCCAGGCCATGAGGGGACCTGAAGCTTCACACAGGAGACTTGGAGGTGGTGGAGAGGCTGCCCCAAGAGAGGCACTGGCACCGGGTCTGCTCAGACCCGCTGCCGCCCAAGAGAAGGCACTTGTGAGCAAAACTTGTAAAGCCCAGGGGGAAGGTGAAATAAACCCCCCTCTACCTATGCATGCAATTTCCAGTTGGATCTAAAGAGAAGTCAAATTAAAAGAAAGCACTTGGGTCTTATCTCAGAGGGGTACTTGTGGCAGGAGAAGAATGGGTCTCTTGGTTATATCAAGTTAATCCATGTGCAGTCTTAGCAGCATGCTGTCTCTCCCCTTTCATTCAAACACAGAACAATTTGTGCAAAATTAATTCAAAGCTATACTAGACTTTCTACCCCTTGATGATCAAAGTAAGGAAAAATAGTGGAAAGGATTGAAATGTGGGGGGTTTTTGTTACCTGTTACATCAGCAGTGGGGATGAAGCAGAGCACCACGAGGATCCCCAGGAGCATGGTGGTAATGGTGGGCCTGACACCTTGTCCCCACCCCCTGCAGGCACTGCCACGTCTCCCAGGGCCCCACGCCAACAGCCTTCCTTCCCTGTGGGGCCAGCCTGCACCCTCGGTTGCTCACACAACTTCTCCTCCCTCTGCAGCACATGATACACTGCAAGGTGAAACCACTGTAATCGCAATGCTTGAACAGGAAGTTAATTTGTTTGATGATTTTAGTCTTTGGAAGTTGCGTCTGCAAAGCTCAGTAATGCTTAAAAGGTAATGGAAGTCTGCCTTTCAAAATAGGGACTATCGGCCCTGTATTGAGAGACGTGCTTGTGTTTGTGGCTCTGCAAGGCTGCTCCTGTCAGGGAGGAATGGACTTCCCTGCAGACGCAGTGCTCTTTCTTTACCAAGAGGACATACAGACTGTTTCCATCTGGTTCCATCACCATGGTAGAAGCAAACACCAGTGGCCAGACCTGACCCTTCAGGAAGTTGTATGTTCAGGAAACTCCATCTTTCCTCACTCCTAGGAGCAGAAATCTTCTCTTGGCCTGCTGGCTTGCTTCTGGCCTGCCTTCCCACCCCCTGGGAACACTGACGTATTTTGGCAGTAGTTTGTTCACATTCATTTTTCTGTATCTGGTTGCTGTCTGAGTGCAGAGAAAATAGTGCAAGAAACAGTGATCTGGTATACCTCCATATTTGAAAAATGTTATGAATTAGTGCAACTGTAATCCAATTATCATCTAAGTAGGGGCAGCATGCAGCAAACACACTTCTCAGTCAGTGCTGTCATAGAGGTCTTATTATGTAAAGTTTTTCTCTTCAACTTACTGGGTAAATGCTCACTCTTCTTTGCCTTGCAAGCTGGATGTCACCTCTTCCCTTGCAAGAGCAGGGTTGTGAGAGCCAGTTGATGTAATTTATAACTAGGAGGAGCTCAGATTATTAACTATTTATTTTGGTCCACCAAAATAGAAATATTTAATGGTATCAATGCCTATCATTATCTGAGACTTATTTGAGAGAAAAGGGAAGATGTATAGCAGGAAGACTTTCAAGAAAATTGGTCTGTTTTAAAAAGGGATGAAGAGCCATGCACTGTTCTTTCATTTCCATTAGTATCTGAGGTCTTTAGGCCATGTTTTGTCAGAAATTACAAAAACAATTTAAAAGCAGCTTTAGCTGGTATATCCATTTGTAGTCTAGGAATTTTAACAATATTCTTTTGTTTTGTAACATGTGTAAGTTGCCTGCAGTACTGAAAGTTTCGGAATTTCCTTGTACTTAAAAAATAAAAAAGAGAAAAAAGTCAGATCCTCTCTTTCTTAGCCCACTCTTGTGGCTTCTATATAAATGTCCTAACACATTTTTTGAGTCACATGAGTGTACCTGCAGTTATCAATGAGATAGTCTCAGCTTAACTTGAGTGAGAATCCTTTGACAAGTTACAAAATTCAGTATCTTTTTGCTGACTGTCCTGTGTCAGATATGAAAACCCAGTGTTGTCACATCTTCTGGCTCAGGTAACTCAACTTACACGGTCTGGATTCTGGCTGTCAGATCCTTTCCGTATTTGGGATATGGAATAGAAATGCACAAGGAGTACATTTTACCCTCATCACAGAATTAGCAGAATATATCACAGAGACAGACCTACTGCCATTAATTTCACTGGCATATGTTGGCAAAGGGGCACCATTCGCATGGAAACCTGATTATGGAAACAGTTGTGTAGGAGGAGATTCTGCCCTAAGAATACCACTAAAAAAGACAATGAGGAACAGTGTGCACTCCCTGAGTGAGGACCCATTTATTCCCTTCCCTCTCTTATTACTCCTCATGTGCCTCTCCCATCGTGAGGACAGACCAAGGCACTGATTGAAAACAGGGACTGGACTGGTGGCATAAAGGAGAGGGAAAAGGAGCCACTGAGCAATTATCCAGCGTGTCTCTAGAGACCAAGCTGTGATGTATCATTGCTCTCTGTGAATAGAGGTACCAGTACTGCCCTTTTCAGAGCCTCTTTTTTTCAATAGTGATTTCAGTTTTGCCTTTTTTCCCCCCAGAGTAGCTCTTGGGTCATCTGCATTTCTTGATTTTCTAGCATTTTAAAAGGGTACAAACCATCATTGTGTTCCTGAGGGTATGACTCCATTCCTTCTCCAAACTGCAGCTCTTTCTCTCATTTAAACAGTTCATTTCCAATTACTTAGACACTTGACTTTGTCAGCTCACATGTATGATCTTTTTCTTTTACCAAAATTATCATGAGGGTATGGGACGAAGATATTATAGCTTTCAGCAAGCCATCTTGCACTTAGGACAAACCACATAAAAGTTTATCTAAGATAAAAAGCATGAGAAAATTCTCCTCGGTATGTCCTCACTCTTAAATTTTCATTATTCTCCTACCTCTCTGAGTGTCTCTCTTTCCATATGCTGAGCATTACCCAAGGGTATTCTACCGGAACATTAATTCAGGCACTATTGACTTCTATTCTTACCCCATTTTGCATTAAGATTTCACTCTGTTGAGCCTATATGCATGCTGGCAGACAGGATCTGCTTGCTGTCACAGCAATGGAAATCCCAACTAACATTATAATTTCAGTGGAGCTAGAGATGTGAGAGCACTGCAAGAGCTAAAAATGCAATTTGGCCATGTTTGGGAAAAAGGATGTTTCCATCCCATCACAAAATGGCTGAAATTGCAGTCCAAGAAAAGTAAAGTAAAAATTTGTAAATGAGTTTTCAGGGTGCACAAGAATCTAGACTATGGACTTGGGCTTTTTACTCCTCTCAGTTTGTAAATAAAACAACAGTCTAGGCATTTGATCAGAGCTTTTCATGCTTACCGTTGGAAAAACAAGCACTGACAGGAGCTGTGACTGGAGTTTTAGAGAAATCTGACATGATCTAGAATAGTTTATCAAGGATTTTCTGGATATCTTTAAAAGAATCCCAAGAAATCTCAAGCAGGCTGCCAGGTTGCCTTCATGTTAAAGAATGAGGAAGTAATGACCTGCATATCCTGAGCCAAGTGCTCAGCTGTTAGTCAAGAAAGACATTCCAGATTTGTTATGATTAAACAAGTGAATAGTTTAGAAGTTAACTTTAAAATAAATGAAATCTTCCTTAAGTCACTGGGAGTTGTGTAGTACCATAATTGTTCCCAGCACATACTGCTGTTCTCAAGCAAATAAAAGTGTATATGCATACTAGAAGAGCAATTGCATCAATATATTGTCATTCATTTATTTATGAGGACTCCAATCTAATGGGAGAACTGTAGATCACTAAAATTCCCTATAACTACTATAGACAACTAACTTTTAAGTCCCTGGACTATCCTGCAACTACATACTAAGGTTAAATTTAACAGTTGTCTGAGAGAATCTTCCTCTTTTTCCCCTGCCATAAAGAATCATGACACAGATCCTGAGCGAGTAGTCTCAGTAGGCATTTTGCTTGTTCTGCATTCTGGTGTGTTGTCAACTGCTAAAGTAAATACTGTCTTTCCTAGAACAGCAATTCTTAAAACATCTTTATTCTTCCATTGCTGCTGCAAGTAATGATTTGTTTTGAATAGTGCTATGCATACTTGGTACAGATGAAAGGTTGATGCTTTCACATCTTTCTTACAAGGAAAGTGTGCTTTAACTAGCTGCTGTAGAGCTGCAGAAGTGGGGTGAGAGAAAGGGTGTAACAAATGGACATGCTATTTTTAACTAGGAGGACAATGAATGATCTGTGTTATTTACCTTCTACTGCATTCAGTAAGTTGGCCCTAAGGAGTTACATTGCATTTGTCATCTGAAGCACTTCATAAAGATGCATGTTGTTATCTTCACTTTACAGATGGGGAATGGAATCACAGGAGGGCAAGAGACATGCCTGAGGACATACCTTGGGTTAGAGGCAGAGTTAAGAACCTCTACAAGTAGCCCCAGTAAGCTCTTTACCTTCCGTGGTCTGATTGGTTTTCTGATGGCCTCCACTCTGTAGTGTCATTTCCCTTGCATACTGATGACTTTTCACCATGTTGTGTCTTTTCACATCCTTCTTTCTGTGAATCCAGGTGTGGTGTCCTCATACTACAAGTACCACCATCACACTTAGAAGGGAAAATCAATGTACTCCTTCAGAGGGAATTTTAAGTTGGTTTTCTGTAATTTAAAATGTTACAACTGATGACTGGTACGTAGGAACCTTCCAGGGTCAGAATTTAATAAGACACATCACAGTGGAAAGAGAGCTTTCTCTTTTGGAAAGATGTTACATTTTTGTTTCCAGGCCTCAAGATAGCAGCCCATAAATGTGTCACTAATGTAGGACTAAGTGCTACCATCAAACATGTATAAATTTGAGAGAGAGCTTGAGAGAAGCCTTCCCTATTTGGGGAAAGAAACATTTCCTTGACAGTCTGATTATTTTTAATGCCAATAGCTGGAAGCTATTCATTAGGTTTGTTGGGAAAGGGGCAGAAGTTCACACATACGTACATTCCTGGCTCTTTTCAAGTTAAAAAATCTCATCCAAGTTTCAAAGTTGTAACTGTTTCTTCTGGCTGTACCTGTTCCTGGTTTGGACTGTTAGAACAAGTCTCAGAGGAGGTGGATTAATGGGTAGAGGGAGAATGGCTCAAAGCTGCATGATTAACTCCATCACACTTGCCTGTAATCTGACACATAGCTGCTGCTTCATTAGAGGCCACGTGTTTCAATAGGAACACCTGAAATAAAGCCCACAGGTGAGTGCATATATGCTAAATGTTCTATGATACAAGAGTTTTCAGATTAAGGTTTAAAGAAGAATGATTTCTGTTTACTGCACTGTCTGCTCCTCTTCTCTCTTTGGTAAAGAAGGTGGAGACTCCTGCATATTACCACTGAAGATGTGGCAACAAAGCAGTGTTGTCCTGCATAGGAAGGAGTTCAGAATGCCTCATTTTTCAGAGGAAGATAATTTGTTTCCCTCTCCTTTGCCCTGCTGAAGAAAAAAGATATGGATAAACACTGCAGGAATATTACAAGCAATTTTAAATAAGAGGAAGCATCTTTCAAAGAACTTAAGGCCTAGAAATCTTAAACAGACAAGTTCAAAATTCAGCTTTGTGCAAAGACAGCTTCCAGACCTGCCTGTTTACAGCTTGTCCAGAGAAGTAACATAGATCCCTAAATATCAGTAAGAAGATTTCTGTCTGTTAGGACTGTGCAGTGTCACGGGAGGTCCTGCAACGTTTGAAGGTCTGTAGAGGGCTGCTGAGGGAGGAAGGCTTTCTGGGGCTGTGCTGTATGGCAGTCCTGTAAAGCAGGAGTCCAAGCCCGGGAGGTACACATCCAACACGATCTGCCTGGAGCTGGCTTCTCTACCAGCGGTGCCAGCATTTCCTTTTGGAGGGAAATAGTTGGCCAAAATTACTGCTGCCAAAAGCAGAACATGAATAGTATGGATGATCAGAAACCATACTGAGCCCTGGGGTGAAATAATGAAATCAAACTGGTGGTGTAGACACTTGAGTCACTTGGCAAATGTTACCTCTAGTAAGGGAATGCTGTAGCTGGGGTTTTCAGGGAATTACCTGCATTCCCTTTATTAGCAGAGAACCACCTGTATAGCCTGTGTTTACGGGTAAAGCCTTAGCTAGAGAAAACACTTCCACCTCCACTGGCTGCATCAGAACTAGGAGAGCCCAGGCTCAGCTCAGTATATTAGGTTTTAGAGCTGTCGTGTTCAAGCTCATTTTTAAACCTTTAACTCTTTCACTTCCTCATTGTTATATTACTTTTTTTCTTGCCCTGCATTTCATAATGATGGTAGTAGTGCTGTCAGCATGGTACATGGATGGTAAGGCATCACACGTTTGCATTTCTTCCCATTTGCACAAACTTGGAAGGAAGCATTACTCATGTTTATGAACAATTGAAACTAGAATAGGGTGCTCCTTTGAGGAAGTGTCAGAGGGCTGCCCAGCAACCTCGCTCATACAATGGAATGTATTCTTTGAGATGACTTCATTCTGAGTAGCCTTCACAGGAAATAATTATTTTGGTAGACACTAGTGCTCTCTAACTCGTAGGATAAGCATTTCCAAATTACTCCTTTTCCTGAAGACAGTGGCTTCTTTACGCCTAGGCAAACCTAGCTTATGTCCAAATTCAACAGCTTTCTGCCTGAGAAGTGCCCTATTCTTAGAATGTGATGTTGCCAACACCAACCGACAGAGTTGTTTTCTGCCAAAATACTACGAGAAACAGACTTTTCATTGTATTTCTGCTACTTCAAAAAAGTACTGAGTCATAGCACACTGGAAATGTTTGTGCAGGGCTGCATAGGAAAGCACCATAAATACATCAGAAAGAGTCTTAAATATTTCTACATAGGAACCACGGAGCAAAATTCTTGGTTCTTAACTGCGAAAAGTGCCTAAAGCAAGAGGAAGCCCTTTTCGAATCACAGTAGGAAGCATCGGTTTACTCATTGGACATGCATGTGAATTCTGATAAGTGCTTATTAATTTTATAATGGATTCTTTTCTTAGAAAATAAATCCTGATTTTATTCAACATGTCAGCATTCCCTTAAACTGTTCCTTAAACAGGAAATTGGAAATATTCATTTTGTTGTTTACAAAGACCTTGTTGGGTTGAGAGGATAGGAATAGTTGTTGGTTTAATGAGGGGGAGGAGGAGGGTGAGAAAAAAAATCATGACAGTTTATTAGAAATCACATCCACACAAGAAGCAGAAAAAATTTCCATCCTTTTTTTCAGATGTGTCCACTCTGTCTACTGGTGCAAGACACAGAGTCCATTAGGGAGGCCCCTGGGTGCTGAATGTTTAGGTGTCTCTCCTAATGTATCTTGTGACTTGGGACCAAGTATTGGTCCCTCAGCCATGGCAGGGGCTTGTAACGGCACGGGCACAGGAGCAAGAGTCACACACACAGTCTGTTTGTGCCAACGGGCACTGGCTGTCCTCTGGCTGGAGTATCCCAGGGCTGAGCGGCGTGGCCATTGCTGAAGGGCTCATGGCAGACAGCACAATTGCACATTGGCTGTGTTGCTCTTGCAAGCTAAACCTTAAACCAGAGACCATCCCAAAACTGACCGACAACCAAACACCATGTGCCAGAACTACCTAGGAAGGTTACATCTGAGCCCATAGGCAACTATTAGGATTACAAAGCTGGGTTTCACGTGGCTGCTGCCTCATGTGCATATGTATTCCTTTCTAATAAAACCAGAATAACCTCATATTTTCCTATACACAAAGTTTGACCCTGAAGAGGTCCTGCTACATATTGCTTATTGCAGCTGTTGGATAATCTTTCAGATGATATTAAAATCCAATCAAATTTTAATATCTCACTAAGCTTTGGAGGTTATTAAAAGCAATGTAAAACCTCTGATTTTGCTGATTTCAGGACAGTGAGAGTTTATAAAAATTGAAGTACATTTTTGTAGCCAACTCTATTAAGGTTTTATGATAAAATTAGAGTTCATGATTAAATTTCTAAGGTTTTAGTTTTATGCCTCAGAAACCTGCAGTTTTCTGGTGTCATTTTTCTATGGCTTCAGCAGATTATTGTTGATTATTCTATTAGCCCTAATTCTACATTCTACTTGCACATGCTTTTTTTTAAAGAAATATTCTGACAAGCCTCCAAAATGTCCTTGTGGCATATAAAATAAAAATCATTAATTCAGTCCTCCTTTCATAACTGGAAGTAATTTTGTAAATGTTTTTTACAAAACAAATAATTCTACATAACATTTTGCCTTTTCAGCCAAATTTCCCTTAGTTAGTATTACTCAAATTTCCATTATTTGTTGCATGTGAGTTTTGTATTGTATATAATATCCTTGGAGGTTTTTACAAAGCAGCCCTGCAGGATAACGGACAAATTAGTAAGTAGCAGAACTTTTGGAACTAGAAGAAAGCAATTCATGACTGTTCTCATGATTGCATCTCACTCCTAGTTCTCAAGGGTCACGTTTATTTAAGCTGTTAGTTTAACAATTTATTTGTAACTCCTAAATATTTTGTAAACAATTTTTAATACAGATTAATATTAATCATTATTATCTGTTCATTAGCTGATATGCTTCCATCCTTATTCTCCTATTTTAAAAGTTTTAGTTGCTCTGTCAGAAAGGATGGCATGTGAATTAGGCAACCAGCCACATACCCTTTGGGGTAAAAAATAATTTGGGTATTTTCAGAGACATTGGGCTTCAAACAGCTCATCAATTGAAACGTATTATTGTAATCTGTTTGGCAAATATTTACAAACATAGGAGTCAGGATTATGTGATGGTCAAGCCACAAATAGGAAAAAATGGACTAAATTAAATGAATCGCTTATTACCATAAACAGTTCATCCAGCTTCAGGTCTGGGAATATTGCACTGCATTAAAAAAGCTAGTAGAAATAGATTAGTCTTTTTCTGAATGCCTAGAGGGGATTAACAGTGTGAGGGCAGTAAACCTTTATAAAGAAGGTAAATATCTTGGGTTGTGTCAGGGAAACTACTGGAAAAAGCCCAACCTCTAGTAATATTGCAGTGATGGGAAGGAGAAGGAGTGTTTAGCTCCCAATCTGACCTTTATTGGAGTAAAAGAGCAACCTTCCTTTTCAGTCTTTCCACTTGACTGTTTTGTAAAGAGGTTTAACTGACATCATCACTTTGATATTTCAGCATTTGCTCTTGGCTCTTCCTTTCATCCCTGGGGGTAGGTTTTACTGGTTTTCATTTGTTCATTAGCTGAAAATAATGCACTGAACTTAAGCTGATATCAGAGCAATAGAGCCAACCTCGGTTCTGGGCAGGCAGAAAGCGTGGAGAGCCAGAGACAGCACAGGAGCTCTTGCATTCTCGCTGCAACCTGGCTGTGAACACTGGCAGGAAGTGTAAAGAGCACACTCCATACACAAGTCAGGCTTGAACAGGCAGTCTAAGGTGGAGTGTATTGTTTAGCTGTAATCAGCTGAAGTGGTGAAGTGTTGCTTTAAGACAGCAGTGTAGACTGTAATGCAGAAGGAACAACCCCACAGTCAAGACCCAGGTTGCAGTCGTGTTAGGAATGCCTGTTGTTATTGTCCTGTCCACTGAAGAAGTGCAGTGACCAGGGGCTGAGCAGCTGGGAGAGAGCAGCTCAGCTGGGGCCCAGGTGCTGGCATGCTGGAGTTCCAGAACACCTGGCTCAGCTCTTGAAAACAGCGTGGGCCTCTGCTAACCTGCACAATGGGAAGACCTCCTCCGTTGCTGAGTAGCATTTGAGTTCATTGGATCTTGCTGAGAATAATATAATTCTCAAGGATTTAGGGAGTTACAGGCTCTCACATCAAAATCCATAGCTCTATCGTGCACGCTCCTTGGCCACTGCCTGCCTGCACTGCAGTGTATTTCTTTGTCCAGGCTTTCACCTACAGTGTATATACTGGAACAATAGCCCATTTTGGCCTGACAGCAGTCACCTATATATATTTCCTTGCCTAAAAACATTCCAGTTTGTCTGAATATGAATATATCTATGTAGAAAACACTGCATGACATTTGCTGCTTTTTTAAGAAAGGTCAACTTTTGGACACAGTTCAACCAGACTGAAATCCTGGCCCCAGAAAAATCAATGGGATTTTTGCCATGGATTTAATTGGACCAAGATTTCATACACACTTATTATTTGACCTATTGAATTGTGTTAAACTGGTAAGCCTGGACTGTGGACCATGTCAGAAGACTGTCTTCCCATACTTTGACATTTTGGTTTCTGCCATATTACATCCCGGCCAGAAATATTCTACAGATTTTATGCTTTTTTGGTTTTTTGTTGTTTTTTTTTCTCCTTGTAATAACTAGCTAATCCTGACGGAACATGAAAATAAGAGCTGTGTGTGTTCTTCAGTTAAATATACAGATTTTAACTTTATGTCCCCCCTCCCTAATGTTTGCAGGTACTCAGGTTTTGTGTGAGAGAGAGAAGCTGCAGGCTGTGGTATTCTTTTGTGGTTACATCACATTTTAGGAAGTGTGCTGGAAGGATGTAGATTAGCTTGTTGATTTGTTGTTCGGTTTTGGTTGTTCGTCAGCATTTCATTGTTCAAGTAAGACAGATATGGGCTGAATTTTGAAGACTCTTGGACGTATCATCTCACATGTTGTTGATAGAGGAACCAGCTGAAAGACTGGAGATCCGTTTCTAATCCAAACAGTTCAGAACTTGAAAATAGTGCTAAGTTTAGCCCTTGAAACCATAAGGCCTAAAACCTTCTAAATGTGCCCTCTCACCACAGAGCACATGTACAAGTCTTCTCTAGTTCGTCATCTAAATTTTCAAAGCCATCCTTGCTATTAGGTGTCAGATGTGTTTAAATGGAAGACAATTTCAGGAAGATACAGTTGTGCTACCTTGTGGGCAGTTGGCATTGGTGATATATACTTGGGTAAATACACTTTAATGGGTGTAGCTAAAAACCCATAGAGACAGTTGTATGCCCCCCTGCAAGACCAAATATGTTTGAGGGTGACATAGTCACCTGCCTCTGTAGCATTTGTGAAAACCCTGATGACATGAGGCTGTTTTCTGTGGTGGGAACCAGAAGCACAACAGACTTTAGCAGCTGTAGATGCTGCTGATTTTTGAAAATTTTCACAAAGCATTCTCTGCACCTTGCATCAGATACCATGCACAGATCAGAATGCTTGAGAGTCATCTGCACATTAGTGCTGTCTGATATCTCTACGTGCTGAAGAAAGAGGAGGCCTAGAGCTCTTCTTGCTGTGCAGTTAAAATGCTCACCTTGTGATCAGAATAATAAAAACACAGTCAAAGTCTTATTTTCAGAGGAGCTAAGTGCTTCCAGCTTCCATGGCCTTCTTTTGGAAATTGAAAGAGAAGGAAGACAACAAAATAAAGAGTATAGACCTCAAGAACACATCTTTAAAAAAGTTCAGAGATTTGGTTGGGAAGATCCTGCTCTGGGCAGATGTAAAGGAAAGGCTGCTAAGAAAGAGAAGACAGTATTAAGAAAGTAGAGGATTACTGAAGATGAGTATACAAGCATGGCACTGGCATATAGGGTTGAAACACAAAAGCAAGAGCGAAATGAAGTAACATGAACAACTTGCATAAAGACTAGTAAGAAACACTTCTGCAGGTAAACTCAGAGTAAAAGAAATCCCAGGGAAATGGCTCGTTACTGAACAGAAAGGGGAAATGTTACTCAGAAAGCCATGTGCTGTTTTTGACCCAGAGGCTTCAGGAACCAGCTGCAGGCGGTAACC
The DNA here is from genome assembly GCF_003984885.1 of Neopelma chrysocephalum. NCBI lineage: Eukaryota > Metazoa > Chordata > Aves > Passeriformes > Pipridae > Neopelma > Neopelma chrysocephalum. Next base: position 9,345,051 of record NW_020897703.1, read on the forward strand.
AGCACAACAGACACCATGGCAAAGCACCTAGGACAAGAGGAGAAGGGTCTGGAAAGGGCATAAAGAAGCCAACTATATTCAGTTTAACTGGTCTTGAGGAATTATAGCCCAGAATACTTGGAGAATTACCTGATGTAATTTCAGAATCATTTATAGTTCTCTCAAGAAAGGTGAGGTATCAAAGAAGAGAAGAGGGGAAATATAATACTTCTTTTTCTCTCTTTTTAAAGAAGAGTCTGAGCATTATAGAGCTCAGCTTATTTCAGTTCCTAAAAAAGTACTGGAAAAATTAGTCAAGCCATTAATCATAAGTACTGAGAGGAAAAAATCATGGCTCTCTGAAGAACAAGCTGTGTCAAACCATCTAATTTCATCATTTGATGAGGTAATTCTTACCACGCTGACAGGAAGAAGCAGTAAATGCCATATATCTTGATTTTCATAGGCTTTTGGCAGAGCTTTATGTAAGCAAGAAAGAGAAATATGGTGAGATGAAAAGTGAGTCTCACACTGGTCGGCGACAAGGCTGAGTAGTTACAGACGATTTGCCATCAAAATAGAAGGATAAACTGAGCTCCTTAATTCTGAGTTCCACAGGAGTCTGGTCTGGCCCAGCACTGTTCATTACTTTCATTAATAACTTGGATGATGAATAGAGTCTGCTTTTCAAACCTCCACACAACCCTGAGAGTGAGGGACTGCAGACGTGTTGGGGGATAGGATTTGAGTGGTAGAAACTGAACAAGCTGTAGAACTGGTCTTACACAAAACAAGTAAAGTACAAGCTTCACCAGCCATGCAGGAACAGTCTGCAGCACAAACACACAGTGGGGAACAGCAGGTGAGATAACAGCTCTGCAGTGGAAAAGAAAAGGTTTGTGAGGATCTGCCTCAGTAGTGCCTTTAGCTAGAGCAGTGTTTGGGGCACTGTGTAGCCAGAAAGCTGTCCCCAGCTGGAAGGAGATGAGAGGAGTGCAGTAAGATCAGTCAGAAGTCTGGAAAGGATTCAAGGGGGTGTGTTGACTCAGAGAAGAGGAGACTGGGGAGAGAATACCAGTCATTGAATACACGAAGGTTTGCTGCAAAGAGGAAGGAAATCACGTGTCCTTCAGATCTGTCATAGGCAAGGCAAATACTGATAGGATTGCACTGCAGCAAGTCAGACTGCAGCATTAGGAAGAACCCTCTAAAGGCAAGAGTACCCCGGCAGAGCAGCAGACTGACCACAGGTTTCCATCTCTAGTGCTGGAGGCTTTTAATGGTGGTTAACTGGAGTGGTTTGTACAAGTCTTGTTGTACAAGTCCTGTTTCGAATCATGATCACCTCATACTCCTTTTTCTTTAGCTGTTGGAAAGCATATAACACATCACAGTGAGCGGATACAGCACTTGTAAAGCCTTGTGAATCTTTTGTAGGTGAGGTCTGTTCACCTTACTGCAAGATCATAAATGTAGGCAGAATATTTGCACACAGCATCCTGTCACCCATGGAACAAATGACCTGGTTTTCTTTGAAAGACTTCACGTGAAAGAAGGATCCTTGACTGACAGCTAAAATTAACATATTGCATATCACATATCACGTGTAGTTTTGAGCATCATACCAGTTATTCACTACCTTGTCGAACCCATTAAATTTATAGTAAGGACTGTTTTAGAATTTTTTATTGAAGAACAATCTATCCAGGGAAGGAAACCCTGCTAAAATATGTGGTCAGGTTGATGGTGGCCCTTCAGTGAAATTCTTCACACTTCACACTTTTACCACCAAATCATGTGTTAATGTTCTCATGAGTTACTGCTATTTGGAAAATTATTACATATTATTATAAATCAAATGGCAAGGGGCAGACATCAAAAGGACAAGCTCACTAGCCAAACATTGCTTGTTCACAAACACTCATGGCTCACGCATCTGGAAATTTCTTTTATGGGAAAAAACTTTATTTGAAGACTTCCTGTACTCCTGGGCTTCAGCTCCATAAAATCCAACAAAACAGCTGTTGTTGTGGTATTTTTGTATTATTCCTGCTTGCAGTCTCAGCTGAGACTGGGATGTGGACATAATTACCCAAGAATGGGAGCACACAGATGTGAGGCATCTGACACTACCACATTCAGCCAAGTCACCCAGGAGAAAAGGTTGGCCAATGGCCTCACAGTCACCGTAGGATCACAGGATGTCCCTTATGTACAGAACTTTTTTCCTAGAGAGGGAGGCACTATTTGAAGCAATATATGTCTTATTATATGTAGTGCTTATTCAGAACAAAAAATGCCCAACCCAACCCAAGAGGCAGTCTTAATCTCTCACATAACCTGTGATAGGAAGCTTTAGGAATAGAAGCAAGAAGAGCCTTAGCAAAGCCAGACAACTCAGATATTTATGATTTAGTGACCTAACAGGATTTACTCTGCTTTTTTCTGCTCCCAGTGGTTTCCTAAATGAATTCCTAAATTTTGCCCAGACCACAGATGTAGTATCTTCAGTTTACAGCTCTGTGGTCACTGCTTCTCTTGCAGCTGCTACTATCTTTCAGAAGTACCTGTTGTTTTCCAGACCATGGGCCTGGAAACCTTCTGAGAGGTTCTCTGGGAAGTTGTCCATGATTGTGTGGTCACATGACACACAAGGCACTGCAGTTGCCATCTGCAATATAATATGCATCCTCTTCTTGGTGCATAGAGAACACCACTCTCTCTGGTCTCCTCCATTTACCTCTGTTTTCTAATTCCATTCTATCTTTCTGCACTGTACTGGATTGTGCACTGTAGGACACTTTTTTCCAGCCACTCTCCTATCTCTCCCTTCATGGATGTTTATTTTATTTGCCTCATACCCTTTCCTCTAGACTTTGCAGAGGCCTTAGAAAAGGGATGCATCTCTACCAGTTTCTGTGGTTTCTTTTGCAAAGGACAGCCTGTCCCCAAGTCCAGCCAGATCCTTGCAGATGTTTATTCAAAGTGCCAAACTCCTAGAGGTTTGCCCACTTAATATCTAGCTAGTGTGCTGGAGTTGTTTGCAGAATGCCATGGTAACAGAGGAAAACACTGCTGTGTCATTTCATGGTAAGGAACAGTCTGAGGAGTTGGGCTTGAAAGTCTCAGTGGTCCTCACTCTTTCCCTCTTCCATTTTTCACAGCCCTTCAGGCAAGGATGTTTCTGTGTCAAGAACTGGTCAGTCCAGAGGAACACAATCTGTGCCAGGTCACCTAGACATAATTGCAATACAAGTAATAGGACATGTCAAGATAATCATAGGTAGCAGATGGATTTTAGTTATTCTGCAATTTCTGGAAGCTATGTGGAAACAATATTGCCCTACAGCAATGCCAAGGAAGATTTTTCTCAGTGACTAATGTGATGAAAATGATTCCTAAATCTGTAAGGCATAAATAAAATATAATTCACTGGCTTTTATCTACAAAGTTAATTAATCAAATGTCTTTTAAAAGAATGGGATTGTGCTACCGAGGTGAAAAATTAAAATCCCACAGGAAATGAACCCTGTTCTTCCTGTCTTTTTGATACTGCAGCAAACAACAGCAATAACTTTACCAGAGGAAGGAATGCTTGTCAGAGTGCAGCGGAGATCTTCAAGGTACTGTTTTCTACCGGTTTTGGTTTAGATACAGTGTGCCCTTTTCTCACTATTCGATGCTACCTCTGAGTTGAGTGCACTGCTGTGTCACACTACAATATCACCAGTCTCATGGTGCAAGAGCACCTTTTAACACTTTAGTGGTTTGAGTCACAGCACCACAACAGCAAAGAACATATCCTTTAGTGCTGTGAACATGTACCATTCTTCTTATGTCTTTAGTGTATTGCTTATTGTCAGTTCAGGTTTGTTTCACTATAGTGCATTTTTAAACCACTGAGTTTTATCTGTAAGACAGAGACAAATATACACTGCTTATAAAACCTGCCCTGTACTCTATTTCTCATAATTAAAAACAGATAACTTATCACATACAGCTTGTTTCAGGTTTGCAATGAGTTTTGTACAAAGATTCAACCCCATGTTTATTTTATCTGGACAGATGACTTCTCTGTACAAATTACCACTATCAGTTTCCTGTAACATCTCATTAGTAAATCTGGTAATTCTTGTTGCCATTAGACTGCAAGGGATCCTAGCTTAGAGGTTCACCTACTCTCAGGACTGTAATGAGCATCAAGCTTGAAGGTATGAATGATTTTGAGCAGCAAAAAGGCACTATTTTCTAATCTGTATCCCACAGAATAATCACAACTAGAGTACAGCCCTCAAATCACGCAGTGTAGGATGGGGCTTTGGAAACAGACAGAATCTCAGAAGTCACTGTTCAGTTTCAGGAGTCAAGTTTTTATTTTATTTGCTGCTACCTGAATGTATCTGAGTGTGCATTTTCTCTTTAATATAAAATATCCTCAGCTGCCTGTCTGCCTCACACAGATAAGTTCTGATTTGAAAATGAATCTAACCCATTCCACAGCAAATCCCTAGACACTGTGTTCTTGTACAACTGGAAAACCCCAATGAAGCAATATAAACTTTGTAATAATAACAAGTAATGACCATGGCTTAATGAAGGGTGGCAATCCTGCTCTGGGGAGATATTTAATGGATGTGGTTGTTCTAGTAGCTTGATCTCGTGCTAATTCTCTTCCCTTCATGTTTGTTCATCCCTATCCTGTTGTATACATAAAGCCAGGAACTGCTTCAGTGTGGGGAAGAAGTTCAGCATCCAGATATGCTTGGACTGGACTCCTGTGCCAGCCTGGCCTCAGGTCTCCTTTCTTTTGGGATGAGAACAAAAGTAGGTTTTTACCCCTGTATCAAGAAATTAGCTTTTTTTCTGCATATCTCTGAGCTGGAGCACTGCTTTTGAAGTATTGGTGTCCTGTTTAATTTGATATTTCAATTGCTGAGTGCAATAGGCTGCTCACTAAGGGAGCTGAACAATTGAAAGGAATCTCTTACGTGTTTTTTAAACTACCACCATAAAACAGTGAGGCTAGAAATCAAGACCCAGAACACACATGCACTCAGACTAATAGGCCTAAATACCAGAGCTAGAAAACAGAACAAAACTGGAAAAAAACAATTGGTCTCTCCTTTTCCTCTTCATTTTAATTTACTGTTACTTGTCCTCCCCCAAGAGTAACCATTTAGGGGAGGCAAATGTTTTCTGCCTCTCCTTGCTTTTGAGACTAGTGCCTTCCAACCAAATTAACAGTACTGGAGATGCAGCTGTCTTGGAATTCAAAGATATCTCAGTAAAGAGCACATACCAGCCTCTGTGAAGGGCCTTGTTTCAGATTAAAAGTAAATAGCCAGTGTCACATAAATCTACATAGTGATTGAACGCTGGAAAACATAACTGGATATTTTTTTCCCTTAGTCATAAAAGGTTAGACTTGTCTAAAATTACCTTCTTTGTATGATGTTTTAAGGTGGTGAATTGAACCCAGAAGGCAGATTTTACGCATTAAGCAGTGAAAACGCAAGCAACTTTTCATTTTAGAAATCTTTCTTGAGAATAGCCTTTCCTGCTTAATACTGAAGAATTACACTTCAGAAGTAGGTGATCTTTGCTGCCATGCCTCCATTCAAACACAATAATAAGCAACAATCTTTCCAGGCTTATTTATTGTTTCTTTTGTTATAATGTAATACCTCTTATAAACCTTGCAGAAGTTTTTACTACAGATTTAAAAAGCTCATCCTTTGCTCCTGTATTCTCCTTGTAGCATCATCTTTATTAGAGTGCAAAACACTCATATTTATTTATTTGTCTTGTATATATCTGATTTATTGACTTAAGAAAGGTCCAGGTCAACAAACATTCACTAACTGTCCCCTCCCAATTCCATTTCCTGAAATCCTTTCCCAGCTGGGAACAAGAATGAACTTACGGAGTTCTACTCCAGCAGCACACCAAGGAAGAAAACAAATTTGCTGTTTATACTACACTTACAATGTATTGCCTCAGGTAATTAATTATCTTTTCCTGTCTATGCATATACTATTTTAGATATATACTTGAAAATCTAAAGCAAGCATCATTCAGATCTTTGACTTGTTGATGCTGTGTAGATTTCAACTTCTTGAATATTTAAGGAAAGAAGGATGGCTTCCTGGTTAAAGTACAAGTCTAGGAGTCAAGAGGTCTGGATTCTATTTCTGTGCTATGCCACAGGCTTCCTGTACACCCTTGAACCACTCACATGACCCCTTTCCATTTTTATACCCATCTTTATACCCATTTTTTTCCCCCTCAACTAAATGGAAAATAATCATTTCTTCATACATGCTGCTGCTGTGAGGCCTAATTCGTGTTTCTCTGAAACTGTTTCAGGTTCCTCAGAAGCAAAGCACTTCAGAAATAGAACCTCATCACAGATTTAATATTGTTTGAGCTGTCTGGCTTAAATGTAACCTCACCCAAAGGGGATGGTATTTGTAAATGTCATCCTTAAAATGAAAAATCTGTTCTCTTTTTCCTGTGCCTCCATGCTTTCTCCATTTCCCTTCTTTCTCTTCCAACAAGCTGCAGCATGGTTAAAATACCTCCTCATCCCCAGGGATACCCAGCTGATCATGACCTGGGTATGGGGTTTGTTTTACATGGAGATGTGCGTGCACTTAGTTGCAACGTTGTTTTCTCTGTCTCTGAGCAGGCAAACAACTCTGCAGAAAGAATAGAGCATATCTATATTTGATTTAAACAAGCATTTGGAACAAGCTAAGCATTTCAGGGAAATGGTTGGTCTTTAGTTTCATTTAAAACAAAGGGATTCCTGGACTCCAAGATTTCTGTGGACTTAGGGCTTTTTAATCATCTCTAGAGGGTTTCTGAAGGTGCAGAAATGAACTACTGTGCTGCTGTTGGACATGAGTGTTTCAGTTAACGAGTGATTACTGAATGTTCCATTACTGAAACAGCATAATACAAAATTTAGAATGTTTGCATGTGTAAAGGAGAAGAGAGTGCTTTGTGGGAGCTGCATGTGTTGTCTACGTCTGATAAACTAAGCAGCAGCTTTTATTATTGCTATAACTGTTTAGTTAATGTCATCTTTGTGCCAAGGCCAGCTCAAAGTGTGACCCTGCCCAAAGGCTCCATCAGTTTTAAGGCTGGGAAAGGATTGCAGATCCTCATGAGTTGTGAAATCCAGACCCTGATTCCAAGTGTGGTGGCTTGTGTGTGCTGCATGTCCCAAAGGCAGAGCTGTGTCACCCTCACAACAACTGCTCAGGCTGACCTTATAGAGTAAAGGCTGATGGTGAGCAGGGTGATGCAAAAATAGCATCAGGAGTGTGTGGGAGAGGAAGGCCTTTGCACCCAAACACAAAGCACCCTGATTGCTCTGGACCACTTGACTAGCCCAGAGGACTCATAGCAGTGATGCACTGGTGAAGTCACTATATAGTTGCTCACTTGTTCCCCTGAAAGCCCCATTGTGCATGGCTCAGGAAGCGGATCCTTGCATTTCATCTGCACATACACAGCAGTCAGTGCTTTAAAAAGGCAGTCAATTCCCTGAGCTGTGTGAGATAACCACTGACTTTCAAATTTGTAAGATCCTTCTGTTAAATAACAGAATGACTACTGAGCCTCTCAGTGTATTTGGGGGGGCCATAATTGTTGTAATTCTTTGTCAAAGATTGCGTTTCAAGCAGAATAAGCATAAAGAAGAGGTAGAAGTTTGGCATGTGAAGAAGAGAGTAGGAACAACGTCCTACCAGTAGATGTAAACGCTGGTGCTAAAAAAGACTTGACAGTTGTTTGAAAGACCTGGAGGAACCTTCATCAGTAATGAGAAAAGAAAAACAGAGGAGCAAGGTTTGAAACATTGAAAGCCATGAAAACAAGAAGAGGAATTTGGAGCTTGCTGCAAAAAGGAGAGGAAACAGGAGGAAGGGGAAGGAGAAAGCCAGGATTAAGAGAGGACACAAACTTACTGGGAGGTGCCAGGGTGTGACAAGTTCAGGGTCCCATATTCCCATGCATTGGGTGCCAAGTATCAGCTATCAATGGTTTATGTGGGGGGAGGCCAGTTATCAGATGAAGAACCTTTGCTTACTGCCCATTCTCTCCTTTTCTTTGTCGATGAGCAAGAGGAGGTGTTGAGGCACTCACATTATGCATGCTTTGGATAAAGCTGCCAGAGCTGCAGCCCTCTAACCATGCAGAGTTTTCAGGGGACACAGGGCTCCTTTATCAGTGACTTTAGGAAGTTGCATTGATCAGTCGATAATTTATTAAAAGGCAAAAGGGGTAAATTTATGGTATTTGACCTGCCATATATTGTCTCATACCAAACATTTTCATTTTCCAGCCAGCATTCTCCTGAGGATTTAAACATACAGCTCTCAAAATGACAGACTTGGAAGAGCCTGGGAAAGCAGTGATATTGCAAAAACTATGTTCTCCTCCTACACCTTCAGTACATTCTCCTCATTGCCACAAACTGTCCCCAGGAACACTTGATCTGAATTAACTACAAGCTCTGCAATATTTTAAAGATCTCTCTAGGCTGTTTCCTGCCCTCCCCATGCTCCCTCACTTGGGCAGATATCCCAGTATAGGTCCATGGGAGTTTTGCTTGAGACATCTGTTCAGATTTTTCTTCCTTCTTTCTTTTTATCAGCCAGTATTTTGCTCCTTTCCTCTTACTCCCTCTTATTCTCCCCTTGCTCCTTAGTGCAAAGTGAGGAGAGGAAATGACTAGTTTATACAAAGAGAAGAGACAAAGAAATCTGTCAGAAAGGAACAGTAAGGGCTAGGAATAATGGGAAAGACTGGAAACTGGTAAAAATTAATTTCCTAATACCTCCCAGCAATGCTGGACACAGATGGTTTGGTGCAGACACTTTGAGTTTGTCTATCCAATTTTTGTCCCAAAAAACACAACCCTTTTACTTGTAAATGTAATTACCAGGCCAAAACTAGCTTAATTAAGTGTGATGGAAAGGGCAATCTGTTGACTGGGCACCTGCCCCTTGCATTATTTCAGGTCTAGGAAGCTTTGGTCTTAAAGCAACACTAGGCAGGAATTAGATTTCTATAAAAGTCTGAGGTACCTCTTTAGTGTCCTCCCAGAAGGCCTTTGTGTATCACTGACTCACTGCATCAGCTGCGTGGGGTAAACAGTCACTCAAAAAGAAGTGGCAGACAAAATAAAAATACAGTTAATTCTTCTTGATGATTTGAACCACCCAGAAAAACTTGTTTTCCTCATCAGAAGAGACAAGTTGCAGCTCTTCTGCCAGACAGCAGGTGAAAGTCAGAGATGTAGTTATGCTTATTTCTTTTTTCTGTGTTGAGTTACATGTCTTTGTGTAGACATGAAAGTGGATGTACACAATTTTTTTCTCATTTAAACATATCTAGCAGCCACTTGGTTTTATTTTCCAAGATGGATCTAGTTTTATTTCCTCTTTCAATTTCAACATGAAAAATTTCAAACTAGCTTCTTGTGGCAAATATTCTACTTCATGTTTGTCCTGCAGAGTAAGTGTTACTTAAATATTTTAGGGATTCAATGGCTTCACTTAGGAATTTCTGTCTCCATGACAACCCTTCTGTGCTTTGTAATACCTTCGGTGAACACAGTGGAACTGACTATTATTTATTTCAAACTATGTTACATTTAGCAGTGGAGACACAAAGGGAAATGGAATAAAAAGCAAAATACCAAAAGAGCTAATTCACACCATTTTCTTTACGAGGAATTTTCAAACTGACCACATCATCTACTGTATTGGAAGCCCAGTAATGTTAAAAATGCCTAATTTTTGTCTCAAAAAATTCTGTTCTTTTTCTTATCTCTCCACTGTGTCCTGATACAGACAGGCTGCAGAGTCTGGCTTTTAGTGTTGTCCCCACGACCATTATTCTGTGAAAGAAGGTTAACTTCCTATTGGAAGTGCTTCCCAAGCATTATATAATATTTTTTTTTCCCAGGCATCCAAACCAACTGCTCCCACACTGCAAAAAAACAGAAGTCTGTTTCTGCCTGGGATGATGGATCTGCCACATCATGGAAGGTGTGGCAGGGTCACACAGTTCTTGTGAATCTCCAAAAAGATCCCATACTTCCATCATTTGGAAACGTCAGTTATGCAAATAATATCCTGTGTATGGAATTTCAGTTCTCTGATTTCTAGCTGTGTTGGCATTCTAATAATAAGATACCACTTAAAGTAATTTGCCTAGATTTTTTTCCACTCCATTCTTAGGCACATTTTTGCCTTTCTTTTTCTTCCTGATGCTGTCCTGTATCCACCTCAATTTTCTAGTTTATAACTGCTTCATATGTGGAGTGGTTCACCTCCACATCTGCCAGATGTCAGACTTCTGACAGTTGCACTTTGCATAAGCTCTTTGTGAATAAAGTTCTTATGAATAGTGGCCTGACTTCTGTGTGCACCTGGAGATGCATCAAAACAAGGCTTTAGTTTCATACGCTGTTAAATGCCAGGGCGTTTTTAAATCAGACCACACAAGAGGGCTTAAAGTTGGCCACTCCATATCCCCAGTCCCTGACGAGGGGTTTGCTATGTAATGTCTCAGTGCTTTCACACCTTTGAAGAGCAGCAATAATGGGCAAAGACTCTGTTGCTGACCTGCTGCTGTATCATACTGGAACCTTCTCAGAGAAATTAGGAGCCAGGAACTACGTGTGGCCGAGCCATTTTGATGAGATATCCATATAGCCATGTTGTTTGATATTAAAAGTATCATCTATCTGAGAAATCTTTCCCTTTTTTCCCCCTCTATTTTGAAAACAAAGGCACATTTAAAAGTTAAAACTTCATGCTGAGTCCAAAAAGCAGAAACACTGTGCATGTGGATGTTTTCTGTTGTCTAAGTCACCCTCTTATTCTTAATACATAATGTTGTTTCATAAAATCCACTAAGATGGAGCCACAGAAGTCTCCCATGCTCTTCTGAGTCCTTCTATCTTGATTCTAAAGCCACTCAGCTCTGTCTCCTCTTATTCATCAAGCACTGTAGTGCTCTGTCATGAGAAAACTACTATAATTTATAGTATTAATGACTCCAGGTGGTGCTACCTTGAATATAAAACCAATCTAATTAGGCCACCTTCTGGCTGAATCTGCTTTAGTTTTTGACTCCAGAGACAAGGAAGACGAGTGAGCATGTGTATACAATACTGACTAAAAGAGCGGACGTTGCTGAACACATCCTTTTAGGTTCCACTGCCTCCTTTCTCTTTTGTTTTTGTTGTTTCCTTGTTGTGCTTGAAGCATCTACAGAAAATCTTGGTGTAATATGATACAGCACTTAGGGCAAGCAGGATGATTATAAATGGCTCCTGCCTCACTTCTGGATCCAACAGATGTTACTACATGAGGTTTGGTTCTCCCTGATTCTATAATTTGATTTTAATGGCTAGATACCATTGGAGCATGCAAGTCCTACAGACAATAGTGTCCTTTTACATTCAGAAACATCTGTTAGCTAAGTGCTCTCATAGATCCTGAACTCTAAATGAGCAGATTTGTGTTTGAACACCAGCATTTATAGCCTGGCAGACAGCATTCTCAGGAGAAACAAAGTCTAATATGTCTTTGCTCGTTTGGTAGAGCTCTTTTCATTTCCCTGTCCTTCATGTTTCTCTTTGTATCATCCACTGCTTTAAGAGATATGAAGTTTGAGTGCCTTTTCTAAGGGCTTAATGCAGCCTGAGGACCAAATGTGCAATTCAAATAATGGTGCTTTGCTGTTCCCTTGAAGCACGGGATAGAACTGGCGCCACTCAGAGTAATATTTTGGGCTGTCACTAGTCGATCAAAGACCTTGGACTGGATCTGCCAGTGCTAATGCTTTTAGGATGGATGACTCCTTTACTTTAGAAGGAGTTTCCAGTAACCGAGGGCAACACATAACATCTTTGAAATTTCTGTATTTACAGAGTAGTGAACTCTCCATGGTAGTGCATTTCAAGGCCCCTCCGGGGAAGAAACAGGTTACAGAGCTCATTGGCACATCCCTCCTTTTCCTTTTCTAATTTGTGCTTCTTCCAGTTTGGTCTTGTTTCTGTAGATGTCTATAGCTTTCCATAGCATGCAGCTTTGGGAACAAGCCTGAACTCAAACCCAGCGAACAAAGGCAGTTTATTCGTAGCCATAGGCTATAAGGAAGAAGTTTTAGAGATGCCTGAGTTCTTCGGGGTTGGAACCACAGCACTGCTTTGGCAGTTGCGTATATTTTATACCCTAAGTGCTGCACAATAAGTGGTCTTTATAAAACAGCGTATCACATGTACTGTTAATGCCTACAGATTAAAACAGCTGCCAGGCAGCAAAAATGTTGCATGGAGAGAAATCAGGCAGACACTAAAATCTGAAGCTTGAAATAATTCCCCATTTGGGGGCTGCGTATCTTAAGGAAACTTCAAACAAAAAATCTTACAGGGATTTGGAATGAAAATCACAGTGATTCTTCTCAACCTATGTTTTGCTTTGAGGGCAGCTGCTTTTATTGTAGACTTGAGGAAAACTTGCCTGATTTTCCAATTATATTGGTCTAATAAAAGTCATTACTTCTCCTTAAAAACACTGCCTCATGTAATATGTAGTTCGGTCATAACAAAGCCACTACCACGTGTGCTTGGAACATAGCCTTTTAACACTTTGTTCTTTGTATTCAGAGTATCTCACTGTGAAACAGCAGCACTTACAGCTTTCCAGGGAAGTTAGCAAATACTGGGAAGGATCATTTGCTTCTGATAAACCAGCCAGATGCCCACTTACTTTTCAAGTAATTCACTGCACTCATTTGCCAGATTTCAAGCCTATTTAGGGTATTTATAAAGAGAATAATCGGACTTACTAGCTTTATAAATTATCTATTTAACCATTAGTTAATGTAATTATACTGACTGAAATTTATGTTCCAAAGAGAAGTATATGTTCCCTGGAGCTAATTCTGAAAAACATATGTAAAAGTTTGCAAAAGATCCAACAAATTTAACTTCTCTGTCATCATGCTCAGAATCATTTCTTAGTATCACCTGCCCTCTGTATTGACAAAAAAAATATTGCTTCTCACTGGGCAACATATAGGTACATTTGACAAACAAAATACACTATAAGCTCTACAAAGCATAAGACACAAAAAACCCCCAAAACAAACAAACAAACAAAAAGTTAGTTCTCCAGAAAAACTAACCTCTTTGCAAAACTTCATTTCCATTTATGTCACATATGAGTGTGTTGCCATTATATACTGTTTTGCCTCTGATTCTCACTGTCACTTAGTCCACAGGCAGTTCCCAAAGTATCGATATTCAGTGTTTCTCCCTTGCTTCTCAACATATTAAATCAATCTGCTCCTACCCACCTTCCTGAGACAAAAGTTGTTTCATCTGTGGCTGACATACATTTCCCAGATAACATTTTAATGTAGACCCACTGGTCATGACTTTCATAAACTTGATTTACTGCCTGATTTATTGACCTCAATTTGCAAAGCTTTGCCTCCCTTCATAACAGCTGTGAACACATTGCCATAACAGGAGTTTGCCTTCTGTACACCAGCAATTTGCCTTTTCATGTTCTGAAATCTCCAGGGAAACCCTGGGGGTGTTAATCTTTAATTCTTGGAAGCCTACCTCATACTTAAGACATTGGGCATCTTAATAAAAATGTAACTAAGGAAATAATTTAGGATAACTGAGCAATGTTCACTAAACCACCAAGAATACAAATTATATTTTCCAAGCAAATTGTTTCTTGAGAGTAATATCCTTGGTCTCCAAATGAGTAGGGATTTAAAGTAGACAAGAGTATATTTGGGGACACGCAGGGCATGCGCGATGCCACCTTTGACTAGTTTGCCAATCTGAACCTCCGTATTCTCCCATGTCAATAGGTTTCTATTCCACGTGCCCATTGGAATAAAGAGGCACTGAAATTTCTGCACTGAACAGCCACTCAAGAGCTCATTGAAAATATATGTATATATACACATATATATATTTGTAAGCTCCCACTGTATATGTGGAAATAGCAGTAGGAGTCTACTGCATATGCAGGAAAATAGAGAGCTGGCAGCTAGGGAATGAAGGGAAACGGGATTGCAAGGGGCAGGAGGAAATGACTAAGAACTGTAGCAGAGGTGAGATCACAGTAATACACAGGCTGAGCAGTAGAAGCACAGAAAGGCAAATCAAAGGTATAGAGGATGTGGGAAGATAAGGAGAAGTCCACAGGATATACAGAAGTAGAAGGCAGAGAAAATTCTTGTAGCTTAAATAGCTTTTATTTTTGAAAAGCACTTCTGCTTGTTGGAAGTTTTAGGAAAAGGAAGCCAAGGTAAAGCTGCAAAAATGCATAGACTAGGGGGAAAATGGTCTGGAAATCGTCTCTTGTAATGCCAGTAGACAGTGGAACTAAGTGGCTTCTGTATAAAAAAAGAAAGATAAGACTGGATATCAGGGACAAATTTCGCATCCAGTGGTGTCCCTGGTAAGATCTCCTTTTCTAAAGAAAGGCCATGTTTTGGTCCTAGATGACCAAAGTTAATCAAAACAAGAAAAGTTACAGACATGGGTGTTATTGATTTGGAATCAGTATGAAGAAGCTTGCAAACAAAGGTTTAGTGCCAGATGCAGTGGAAGAGAGGTTGAGTGTCAGAGGCAGAGCGAGGGCTTCACAAACTGCAGTTTCCTGCCTACTGCTCACTCCATTCACCAGCTCACTGAGCAGCCCTTTAGCAGAAGTTCCCAAACTTCTTTTCTGTTGCTTCTTTATCAGCATTTTGATAAGCTGGCTTATTGGCACTCCTGAACTGAGGAGTGTTTCCATGAAGTGCCTCTTTCCATGTAACTAAAAGTTACAGCCTTCCTCTGCTGTGGAATTAGCAGATGGACTTTCAAAGCCCAATTAAAAGAAATATCTTGGAAGCATATGAGGCCACTTCTTCTTATCCAAGCCCTTATCCCAGCCCTACTGTTCTGTCACATGTGCTTAGCAGGACTGCTCATGCAGAGCGCAACGTCTCCTAGTTTGGTTTGCAGGGTAATACATTCTAAGGTGATAATATTTAACTGGGTCGTGGCAAAAGGTTTGTGGTTGAAAAAAAATCTTCAATTATTCATATTCTATCAGGGAAGAAAAAGCCATATAATATTGGATTATGCATATTTAACCATCAAGTTGTACAAGTGAGCTATTAAACTGCATACAATTCATGCAATTCTTTGTTTTATAGATTAGTTTTACAAAGCATTTTGTGTTCCTGCTGAACATAAACAGCCTCTCATATCTCCACCTACTACACCAAGTATTCTCCTGATTAATTCATGAAGTGTATAAAATTCAAAAGGAACTAGGGAGAAGAAGTATGTTTTTAAGCCTTCTCCTAGCTTTGGCAGAGCAAACTACCTGTGTTCAAGTCAAGAAAGCAGATTCCTCAGTCATATTCCTTCAACACAGTGTGCATTGTTCTTTCATTAACATCACGTCTGGTCCTTGTCTCTGCAGCGCACAGTAGTTCTGCAGCTACACAGGGGCCATGATGGTGTCTCTCAGAGGTTATCATCATCTAGGCTAATGCTAGAAATGGAGGAAGCATCAGGACAAAATCACCCTCACTTGAACCTTCATGCACAACTAGATGAAATCCCAAACCTCTGCTCTTCCCAGCTGGCACCCAGCGGTCCCAGCTGGGACACTGGCACCCCTCAGTACTCTGGTTCCCAAGAACCAGCCCAGGCATCGCGCTGAGGCAAGTTCTGTAGGAACTCTCATGGCCACTGCTACAGTAACCTACAGCCACACCATGGCAGAGGGGAAGGACATTCAGTGAGGACACACTGATAGTCTCCCCCCAAGGCAGGTGGGTAGAGCACCATAGCAGACTGAGCTTCCTGAGTGCTCATTGCTCTGTCCTCTCTGGGGCTTTTGCCTCAGAGTCCCTCCACCTTGGAGTGTGTTGGATGGCTACAAGTTAATGCCCAGGCATAGCAAATAGTCCTGAGACTTCAAGGATGCAAAGGCAGAAACTGAAAACTTCCCTGGGAGCAAGGATAGCTGCTTCACAACCACTTTATGACTAAATATAATATCATCTCAAATAGGTGTTCTCTTATCTGTGGATGTCTTCCAGGGCCCAGAGTCAGGGATGCTCCATATGTAGTGCATTGTTTTTACAAAACAAATAAGCACTGGCTAAGCCTGGCGACCACAAGAATTCAACAGCCAGAACAGTAATCCCAGTATTTCTGACCAACCCACTGAAGGGAAGTACCAGCAGAAATTAGGGGAAAGCCCACTCTCCTGAGGCTTTGCAGGCTCCAAATTGCTGGCTGTCTCACAAAAGGCTGAGTATTACACTCAGCCAAACAAACGCTCCTTGGAATTTCACTGCTTATTGGACAGCTCTTGGAAAACTTCTGTCTGAAGAGGAAGATGGAAAAACAGTCCCCAAAAGAGTTTTTGTGTGTATCTCATTCTGTATGTCTGTTTTTCTGATAGGCTGTATGTATAGTGCAACAGCAGGGCATCAAGGTAAACAGTATTGCTTTGGAAAGTATCTGGGCAACAATATTGGGATGTCTATACTGTCTATAGTCTGGCAGGAATGAGAAGGAGACAAGGAAAGGTTGGTTCAAGGTGCTAGCTGTTGTACCCTCACCTACATATTGATTTCTGTAATGAACTAGGTATCTATGCTCTTGCACTAATGATTAGCTGGGCTTACTGAATGTTTTTAGAGCTCAGTTCAAAGCAGATGTCATTCTGCTAAAGTAAGGAGGCATTTAAAAAGAAATCACATGATGGTGTTATTGATATTGTTATCCTTTGCCCCCGGAGGCTCCAGGTGCTCTTAATTCTCACTGGAGTGCTAAATAATCAATTCCTTCAGAAAAAAACCAAACCTGACAAATAAAGGTTAAGTATGTTCGACTCATCATTTTTGGCAATGTCCCTTTAACTCAGGTGTCAGCTGGAGAGGTTCTTGCCACTGTTTCTTCTGTTACTCTCTTAAAATCCCACTAGATACCATAGCAACAGCTGGATCACATGCTCCTCAGTGTGCTCTCTGTAAGCAGATGTGAACAACGCTGGCTAATAAAGTCTCAGCAAGTGTTGGACAGGAAAAGGACTGAATTCAGCCTCTACATTTTTTTAATAACTCTCAGCAAAGGCTTTCTGTCATTTCTTATGACACAGGCAAATCCAGATCTGGATGAAAACCAGATTCAAGTTACTTCCTCGCTTAATAAAAAGACCATCCAGGTGGCCAGTATTTTACAGCCATTTTTCCCCATCCTGTGTAAGGAATTCATGGAAGTCTGAGGCTGAAATATATTTCCATATTCAAATGTGTTTGCAATGCCTGGATAAATACTAGGTCTGCTTTGTTGATGGGTTAGTCCTGCTACTGAATTAATTACATTTTTGATATTTTTTTAATCTTCATCCAAAGAGGGAAATCAGAACTATTCATATGTCAATTAATGATCCATATTTAATTATGCTCTGATTATTTTCTGTACATGTGACGTTTCAAGTAACACAGGTCAATTTTTTAAATCACAGAATAAAGCTTCTCACATGTCAAATGAACATTTAATAATGCCATCGCTTAGAGGAAGTGTGCATAATCCTTTTCCTGTACTAATGCGGAAAATCTATGTACAGCCTTATTTATGTTCATATTTAGGCAAGCAAAAAGTGATAATTCTCTCCTTTAATCTGATTTCTGCTTCCAACTATCTCCCATAAATTCCTCCCATATAGCACCAAACCATATGCAGTCTCAGCTGTGTCATACTCCCTAGGTTCAAAACCAAATTGCAATGCATAGAGTCTGTAGCTATGTCAGACATTGTGTAATCGATCTGTACTTTAATTATGGGTTCTTACAAGGACAAATAAATCATACCTCCTTGCAACATGATGGAAGGGCTAAAATCCAGAACAGGGAAAGAGAATATTAAATTAATTTTGTTATACAACTACATTGAGGTTTAGTAAGAAATCAATGCTAATACTTCTGATGAAAATGTAGAGTAGATTCTGTGATTTGTAAAATTTGAAGTATCTCTGAAATTGCAGATGCCTGTGGAGTTCTTAGACTAATACTTGTTTATAGTGTCTGCATCAATTTAGTTGCAAAAACTGAAGGGATCTAATTATTTTCCTTCTGTTTTACAAAGTCACTTTTCTTTACATACCATCAAGTTAGAAATCCAGGGAGGAAATCTTAAGCAGTAATATCTGCTGATGATTTTAGCTCTCTTTTGTATATGAAGACTAATGAAAATGTGTGTGTGTGCCTTACAGAGGGTCAGCTTCTGCCATTCCCTTGCAGGTGATGTAGGAAATTTTGCTGATTACTGGATGTGTTCACTGGTAAGGTCAGAATAAGGGAAACAGTCTCCAGTCAGGTAAAATGACATCCCCTGCTCCAAAGCCTGAGATCATCACATAGCACACTGCCTGACAGGCACCTGCATGCATGGCTTCCATAGGTCTGGAACAGGCACTGGTGCTTAAACAGGGTGGGCATGAAGGGTGGAAGGAACATAGGATATTAATAGCATCATAATGTTTACTTGGTTGAGCAGATGAAGGTTTAGATGGGTCTGTGTCTGAGCCTCTCCCACATGTGTCCCTGGGAGAACATAAATGGGAGCATAAATGGAAGGGACCTTCCTAGCAGGCAAAGAGGATAAACCAAAGTCAGAGAGTATCCTGATGCTCAGAGCAGTTCAGGTGTACTACCAGTCTCCTCCTGGACTGCCTGACACTGCCATAGGCTGCCGTGCAGCTCCTCACAGCAAGCAGTCTGGAGGGTGATCCACACTGTCTGTCCTCAGGACAAATCACCCAGGCCAGGTGGGCTAAGGGTGTTTGTCCTGCTGCTGGGAGGAGACGCAAGTGTTTGGTCCCCAGACTGTTGTTTCAGCATTTCTCACAGGAACAGCAGAGGAAGTTGGAACAGGGACAGTGCTCTATGAAAAGCTAGAGCAGTTCAGGCTAGGAAGATGGGCTGTTTCATACAAGCTGGAGCAGCTGTTAGCCCCTGCCCTGCCACCAGGGACTGGTCTTCCCTGCCAAACCACCCAGCTCCAGGGAAGGACGCAGGCACAGGCCTGTAAATTGATCCTGCACTTAAATGATTACAGGCTCTTCACCTTCAGCCCAACTGCAGCTGACTTGAGGAAAAGCAAGTCCAGAAATCTAGTTCTGTCTGTCTAAGGGTTGCTGAATAACTGGGCTAGTTAAACCAGGCTAAATAAGAAATTAACAGGCATTGCCCTGGGGATGGTCTTATAAGCCATGAGTGAAGGAAATAGGCAAGTAATCATCAGCAAGTCCTAGGAGGATGAATTGCATGCAGATAGATTTAAACTCAGGAATAACAATTGTGTTTATAAATGGAAGCAATTTACTTTACTGTTCTATCTGTAGTCATTTACACAAGCATTTTTGCTCAAAACTACTAGACAGACCACGTTTGTTATGTTTGTGGAGGGATAAAATCATTCTTAAAGCATAACCATAATCACAAAGAGATTGTTTCATCTCAGATCTGTTTACTGACCTTTCACCACCATAAAATGCTTTTTTGCTGCAGTCTGTGGCAAGAGAAATTCCCGAGAATTGTAATGTGTGCAATTAACAGAGGGTCAGCATTGTAGCTAGTATAAATCAGGGTGGCTACAGCTTGCAGATATAGCTGCTTACATCAACTGAGTGTCTGGCCCCAAGAATGTAAAATAAGATCTGCTCTGCAGAATGAGACCACTGTTACTGAGAACCCCATGACTAGCCTTTGTATGGTGAGAAAATGCATAGTTAATAGGATTTTGCTATTAGTGAATTTGACCTGATACTTATTTTATTCCAGAGCAGCCTGGCAGATATTTAGCATCAACAAATCCAAGATTGTAAGAGCATTTCTAACCTATTGCGAACGTTGTCCTAAGCGCACTGTTACACCCCAGAGATCAGGAGCTCAGGCAGTGTCACAGGGTGACCCTGGGCAGCCTCACCCCGTCGAGGGTGCCCTGGAGTTGAGGCTGCCACTTCAACTCTGGCACCATCACACTCCTCACAAATGTGAAATGCAAACCAGAAAAAACAAGGTGCACCTCTTCATTTCTTGACAAGTACTTAAAATAGAAATACTCTGACCTATTTTTTTTAGCGCTTCTCCTGTCTTGATGTTCCCGTGTAGAAAAAAGCTGTGTGTCACTCTTTGCAGCAGCCCGCTTCTCAAAGGCTTAGGGCTGGATTCAGCTGGGCAGCCCTGTACTGGGGAATAGCCACCCAGCCACACTGAAAGCAGGGGTTATTTGACAATGGCTCAGAGCAACCCTTTTCAAGCCTTGAAGAGCATAACAACTCAAATAATAGTCACTGCTTGCTTTGCTCTTTTCATGCCCTCTCCTAGCTTGGCACTGTAAAAATAAAAAGCCTCTTTCAGAAGATAATGCACACTCTGTGTTTTTCACCCTTCGTGTAGTTTACAGGAGCTAAGGACACCAGTAAGGTCCAAGAATAACAGGCATTTCTGCTGCATTCCAAGATACCTTGGCAAAGTCTTCCGCTAGATTAGAAGAAAAAGTAAACAGTTTTAATGCAATCCCTGGGCACCATCACCCGTGTGTGGCTTAGAATGTCAATGAAGCCAATCTTGAAGAGGGCTTTGCTTGTACAGTGGCCGGTGCCTCTGTGCCTTAGGGCAACAGAGCAGAGAAAGCAAACCCCATGGAGGCAAATGCCTGAGGGTCAGTGCTTAGCTGGCAAGAGCCTGTCCCAGGAGCACCCTCGATGCTGGCTGTGCGTGGGCAGAGCTCTCTCCTCATTTAATGGCCTGAGGACTGAGCACAGCATCCAGCAGAGCATCTCCCATGTTTTATGGGGACTCTGTTCTTGCTTCCCACCAGCTGCTGCATTCCCTCACACACAGTGCTTTCCTTGTTTCTCTGAAGCAAGGACAAGCCTTTCCTGCTGCCTCCTCTCACTAATGTTGGAAAATCCATAGGCCAACACTGTAACACTCGTCATTACAAAATGGAAGCTTTTCTCCTGACTGAACTTCTTTACCTCTCTCTCATCTTAGAGATAGAAAGAAAGCTGTCTTTTCCCAATATCTTATCTGATGATGTGACAACCTGGACTATCATCACAGGGCAGATGTTTTCTGCAGCAGCTGGGGAAAAATAATTAGTACAGCAGAGCAATCCTGCATTGTGTGTTCCTCAGCAAGAGAGGCCTTAGGCTTTGGTTGCCTGAGCAGCAACATGAAAAAGTGGTGTAGTCTGAGGGATCTATTACACTAACCTGAATTTAGCTTGCAGCACAGTTTTATCATTCAGCTGATTGAGAACACCCATCTTTGACCTCACTTGCTTCTCAGTTAATGCCTTCTGCTTCTCCTTGGTACCAGCATGGGTAAAACAGAAGCCTTCTGGAGGGGAAAACAGAGGTTCTTCATCTGCTGTGCAGGCTGTAGTAGCTGGACTCAGAGAGCAGCTCCTTCACAGAATGGAATGGATTTTATTTTGATCTTCTTGGGCTACAGCTGCTGCTGAGCAAACTTTTCTCTCCTTCTCTTGTTTGCATAGCAGATTGCAAACTTTTCAGGCTACTTCAAGTAGCAGTCTGGTTGAACATGAAACCCTTGCCACCAAGTGGTCTGTCATTTGGCAGATGAATAGCATCATTGCTAAAGTTTTAAAAGGAATAATAAATCTTCCACCCTCTGTGTCTTATTGAGCTATCCTGAGTCTGTGGAGTTCACAGCTGTTTTTCAGGAGGGAGACAGATTTATGTAGAGAACTAATGTGCATGTAAATCTCTTCCCCATACATGCTGCCTCTGCCTGTGTTGAATCTTGGCCTTGGTATGAACTGTTATAATACCGAAAACTTTTTAGCACTGACTGAAGTGACTGCCCACTGTGAAGCCAGTCCTCTGTTGGGTCTCTCTGAATTGGGAAAGGAATAAAAACTAATTTGGAGATAGCATGGCAATCAATAACAGATTCATACTGATCAGATTCAGGGACATTCATACTGAAAGTCTGCAGACTGTTACTCTCTCTTCAGAACTCCTATTAAATACAATGACAGAAGAGGACTTCTGTATCTGTGTGGGATCTTCCAGAGGTCCTTGTAAATCTACCAGACTCTCATCTCACTTATTTGAATATTGCCCCTTCTCTTGAGAAGAAGCATAAACCTGACATTGTTGTAAAGACTTATTCCTACCCCATAGAGAATTTCCATTATATGTGATATAGAAGCTGCTCCAGGTTTACACACAGGGTTTCAAGATTCTAGAACAGATTGTAAGTGCTAAGAGAAGCAACTTCATGATAGAACACAGATCTAGTAAAAAAGAGGAATTACTGAGCCACATAAGGGTATAAATGCAGAGACTGAGGCAAACTGTCTGAATCTGGTGGTTACTTTCAGCCTGAATGTGGTCCTGTATGGTATCACCCTGTCCATGAGGTTTGCCTTGGAGGGGCTGCCACTCCCTGCTTCTGTAAAAGCAGAGAGGGGAAGGATTGGATCTGTCTCCTACTGCCCATCAGCGTCCAGCTTCTCAAATCAGGGGCTGCTGGCACTGCAGCAGAGCTCATGAGTGGATGAAACAGGATGCACCTGGAAGTACGTGCATCTTCTAGGAAGACCATGGAAATCTAGGACTCGGTGACTTTAGTCTTGGGTGTCTGGGAAGGATGGCAAAAGGTGAGAGTTGTAGTGCAGTGTGGCTTCCATTTCTCCAGCCATGCAGAAGCTGTCCATTCATAGGACAGCACCATTCCTCTCTCATGAGTGCCGATTCAGGGGATGAAATTTCTTCCAGTACAAAAGGACCTGTTGTTGATTTACTTTTTCCCGGAGAGTTTCCTTCTGTGCTGAATGAATCCAGATGCAGTGCTCACTCAGGCTAATACCTTGAATGTAAGCTTCATTTCATTTTCAAGAAAGCCATCACTATAGGCGGCCTATTTTCCAGTATCAGCACATCCCAAGAATGGCAAATACTTGCAGCTGGCTCACCAGTCTCTAGCACTGCCAAATCAGAAACTATGCCCAACTCTAAATACACTGCAAATTACTCTGGACCTGAGGCCACACAGTATTCACTGTCTCAAACACCAAAGCAAGAAAGCAACTCCACCCTTCAAAAACAATTTAGCCTGCTATGACCTGCGTACTGAAAAGTGTCCTTTGGCATTGGCATGCTGATTTAAACATGGCAAGGCAAAGAAGCTGGCAACTAAAATTAGGATGTGTAGGGCACAGAGGAGTCCTGCTCTGCTTCTTTCTTCCTATTGCACCAAAAAAAGAGAAGGAAGAGATGACTTTTGTCTTTTTTGTTTGTTTGTTTGTTTCAGTTTTTTTGCTATCACAGTATTACATAGAAAAAACTAATCCTTTTCATTTAGCAAATCCATTTTGTTTCTTGGAGGGTTAAATCCTGCTTGCCGCAAACAAATGAGTAATCCAATTGGCTTCAATGTGACAACTCCCAAAAGGCAAACAGGATTTGACTCCCTCCAGACTGTAGTACACAGAATGTAGATTTTTTGAATGAGCTGTTTGAAATGCTGGATACTCTGTGTGCTAGCTCGGGTGCTGCCCTATAAACCCATGATAACTCTGTCAGCCAGTTTTTCTTGTGTTGAAGGTTTAAATGGCTTCCTATGACTCTAAATTTAAAAAATGGCCTCTAACTAGAAATCATAAATTTGACCATGTTGGTTTTGTAAGATGGAGAGAAGAGGGAGGAGAAGAAAGCAGTCTCTGAAAGCAGTAGTTAGGGCTAATTTACTGGATGTTTTAATTTCTTGAGAACTACATAATCTCCTAGGATTCTTGCAAAACTGTAAGCTCTGTATCTCTAACATGAGAGACCAAGAGTGATTAGCCACATTGCATAAACTTTCCTAGTTTGCTGACAGCAGGGGCTTTCTCAGCTCCTTGCTGACTGAATTTCTATTTACTTACTAAGCCCTTTCACAAGAAAGCAGACATTTGAGCTTGCATTTGTCTCACATTTGCTACTGACAGTGCAGGCTGTTTTCAGAGTAACCTGAATTTCTTTTATTTGACACCTCCAGTGTGAAAGAAGTGTTAACAAAAGACAATTAGACACCTCCCAGCACCCACCTGCAATGCCTACACCACTACAGGACTGAGCTCCCTTGACAAAAATATTCACACTGGCAGGAGACCAGATCAAGAAGGTAGTCAATAGTCCATATGCATGAAACCCATCCAAGGAAAATAGCTTCAGTGATATAACTACGAGAGCTGAAAAAATGTGGAAAATCACCCATTTGCTACTTAAAAATGGTCAGCTGTGTAGAGGCACTGAGTCCAAACAGCAAGAAAAAGGAGAGAAAATCTCAACAAGTGCTATGCCAAACACATTTTATGTTGATTTTACTATGCCAAAAGACAGACTTAGTGCCATCAGACAGAACTTACATGCCCTAAGATCCTCTTTACTTGCCCTTATTGCTCAAATTGCTGTCTCTCAATGACTCATATCCCTTAACAGGTAGCTGAGCTCAGGCAACTTGAATTTTTAGAAGAATATTTGCACTCTCTCTCTTTTTTCTTTTTTTTTTTTATGTTGTTAAAATAAAGCCTACAGAAGGAGAGGGGGAGAAGAGAAAGTTGTTATATAAGGAGTGAGGATAGGGAGTTCTGATTAGGCTTGTACTCTGGGCTGCAAAATAAATAATCAAAGAAAATGAGAATGTTACTGCTTACACCAGGATGGAATACAGCTCAAGGTTTTGTTTCCTGGGCACTTCCTCCCTGGTGATACAGACAGTGTCATGGGGCTCATCTGTTCTATGGTGATCAATCAATCTGTATAACACCGCTGCGTGCTGTACATCTCACTGGGAGGGAGGGTATTGCAAACCGGCTTTGTCATTTTTAACATGTGCTGTTCATTACTAAATTTGTCGTATTTTAAAGAAAAGTCTTAGGATGGGACTCAAACCAAAATGCTGGATGTGAATACCTCCTGTCTGCTTTACATAGTCTGATTTAGGATCACTTTGGAGCAAGGGACTCTGTATTCCAGTGCTCTGCCCGGGCCGTGAGGCTGACAGCAGCTATAGCCCTATGGCAGGAGGAGGGCACTATGGCCAATCTTGTGTCCTTCCCTTGACAGAATGAAATGCTGGAAATTTAGGGCAAGTTTGCAGGCTGTGCTGGTCTCTCCAGAGAAATTTCATAGGCAGAACCATGCAATCCATGATAATTTGAAGAAAACTGTTGCACACCTTCTTAAATTACTTCCACATACTTTGATTTCAGTAATGAACATCTTTATTTTGGTAAATATGAAACAGACTCCCAAGCCTTCAAAGAGCAAATATCATTGGAAAAGAAGACAGAAGTCATCCATGAGCTAATTTGCTCTTTTGCCCAACTAAGATGAGCCTATTTTCCTAAGATTTTTTTTCCTCCGGTCTAGTCAAATGTCCTAATTAATAGATCTCAGTAGAAAAAAACCCACAATATGAAAATTATCCAAATCTCATGGTATGATCTGAAGTGCTTTCCAGTTCCACTGTGTGAAATTTGCCTCCCAACAGCATGTGAAAGCCCTAAGAGCTTGGCTCCTGCAGGGGCTGTGTCAGCATAGAGGTGGACTGGGAAAGGTGAAGCTGTATAAAGCTGTACAAACCTTATCCACGTGAGTCTCCCAGATTTGGGGGGGCTCTGTGTCACATGGAGGACATTTCCAAACCACCTTCTGGGAAATTACTGCCTCAAATCTTATTCATTGGAAATAGGTATTCCAAATCCCCTACTTATCCCTACAAATCTTTTTCTTTAATCTTATAAAAACGTTTAAAATTTTTGTCTTAAAGGCCATAAGAGACAAAACATTACTCAACTGCCTTCTCCTGAAATCCTGTTGATGTAAAGTGGAGTGAGATACCAGGCTGAGGGTGATTTAAAGGGCAAGGGTCAAGGCAGGAGATTTACAGTTACAACCAAGATTGCTTTAAGGTTAAAAACCGCTTTGAGAACTTGCAGTGTAACATAGGAAGAGTGAAACAGGGTTGTAACCGCAAACCCAGCTAGTCAACCAGACTGCACTTAGAGAAATTTCAATCCAGTAGAAAACTATTGATTTCTTTTCTGTGAAAGACAGAGACAAATGTTTCTGTAAAAACTTCCCTCTTTTCAATAAATACAAGTCTAGAAGTGTGGGTTTTTTCCAATGTCAACTATCAGTACGTGCTATAAACACATACAAGAACAAATACAGTTAGAGGAAAAAAAAGAGATCTTTTTTCTGGGAGATACCATGAGTTCAGCCTAGATGTCTGAGCACATTTAATGGCCAGTGGTGCTGCTAAATTCATAATCCTTTCCAGATAACTCTTTGAGGAAAGAAAGCTTAACCCCGTTTGACCTATGCTTACTCAGGGTGTCTCTTCCACTTCAGCAGCTTGAGCCACATACAAAGGGCCTTGTTTTTGCAATGATTTTGATAGATTTTCGGGGAAACAAATGTGCCTGATTCTGAGAGAGGGCTGATGTGGTTTGTGCCTCTGGAAGCTGACTTGCAGTTCGTTAACCCTAGTTGCAGCTGTTGAAATCTGTTGTGCCAAAATAATGAAATGCAGCCCTGATTTCCTTTCTTCTGGGTCAGGTCTTGACAGCGAGTGACGTTCTCAGCTCTGAGAGCAGCTGGGGTCACTGGCTCTCAGAGAATTAAGTTCTCTGTCTCCTATGGAAAGTCTTTGGTCTGTTGTGGTTGTTGCTTTGATTTTCTAGTGATGTGCCTTTTTATACACGTCTGTAAAAACAAACACAGTTTACCCTACTGCCACAAAGATCCCTTGCGATCCTTTGTCAACAATGTCAAGCCAATGTTACACTCAAGCCCAGGAATGACTCATTTTTTACAACTGTGGTCTTCTGAGAACATTACAAAGGCTACAGCGGAATGGTTTAATTCAGAAGCATTTCCTGCATCACCATCAGTGGCTTATTTTTCCTGGGTCTCCATTTCCTTTGCTTTTCCAATAGTTTGGGTGTTCCATATTTAGCCGGTTCACTGAAGCACGTGTGGGTAACTGAACTAAGTGCTTTTACAAAAGCTTTTCGCCTTGAATTTCTGCCTTCAGAGTAGAACCCCCTGTAATTTTACTGTCTTGTTACTCCCACTCATCCCTGCTGAATACAGCTGTATAAGATTTTAGCAGTGCACATTGCATTTTTAATTTACTGTGTGCCTCTCCCTCAAACGAGAAGCAGATGACATCTGCTGCCAGGGTGACTCAGCATGAGAAGAACTGCAATCGCAACTACCAGCCTGTGCTAAATAACCCGACCCATTTATACTTCGAAAGTCAGTAAAATCTAAATGCCGGGTACTAGATTAGGGTGCGGGTGGGTGGGGATTGGAATGAGCCTGGGAGAGGTGAGGGAAGGGACAGACGGTGTCCTTGAACTACATGGGCAAGCACCCGAATAGGGACTGATGCAGCGATGGTGCCTGAACCCCTACCCTGCAGTCCTGGGCTGGGGGTGTGCTGATTTGTAGCCCACCCAAACAAAAATAGTAGGCAAAGGTATTACTGCAGTTGAAGGGGGAGAGAGAGATACGCAGGGGCAGACCGGGGGAGCCTGTATGAACCTGCCTTCTGCTGCAGGAAGTATAAGAGAAGGTAAAATGACTGGTTTCACAGGTGGCTCAGACAGGATGGCCTGAGGGCAGGAGAAGCTCACAGAGAGCAGTTGCTTGCTTTATCTCCAGCAGTATTTTGAGAGGGAGAAGAGAGGGCACAATCCTGCACAGGCTTTGGCATATGAACAAAATACGTTAGGTAGCCAGCAGTTAATCCAGTGAAAAGGTGCTTCCCTGCCTTTTAACAATGGGGCTTCATTTCCAAGTGGACAAGATCTTTGAAGGGATAAGAAATTAACAATCTCATGGGCCTTGGTCTGCCTGATCAAGTGTAATTTTCCAGTAGTGCTTATCAGTGTCCAGGCTTGTTTTTCATAGGAATGTAATGTTTTTACAAGGTCAGGTTTGGTGGCTAAGCCTCAAAAGGACCCGTATGTGTGAAGATGTCATTGATTTTAGCATATCCTCTGGAAGGCGCTGATTGTTTAGAAGGCTGTTACAGGGGAGTTAGTGCTGCTTTTTTTGTGTATATGACAACATTGTCATATACTTGTCATATTTTCCTTCAGAGTAGAAAGAGCTTTCCGTGGATCTCTAAGCGAAGCTTCTCCCTGCAAAAGATTTCTTTATTCAGAGATGTGGAAACTAAACCAAGAAATGATTCAGTGGTTTTCCCAAGTTCTCAGAATGATCTGGAACCTATTTCATGTCTCTGGTGGAAGATGGCAGGTTTTGTGGGTGAACCTAGTGCAGGAGTTCTTTACCCTTTCTGTGACCTAGATGTTATGTTACAGCTATGTATTTCCATGTCCCCATCTTTCTGTTTAAAGCAATCAGGATGAGTTCTAAATTTACAGTGATGGTGTTTGGAAGAATTAATGGCTGAGGTGAAATGCCCAGGAGCTCCTGCAGGAATGAAAGCATAAAGAATTTTCAGGTTCTGTTCTTCAGTCAAAAGGCACTTTGTCCTGTAGTAATGTGAATCCAGTTTCAGGGGTCTCTTTTTTTAGGAGCAAAGGATTCTAGATTACTTTCCCCTGAGATCATTTGCGGACCTCTCTGCAAGTCCTCGTGGCTTTGACTGTACAGCATTCAATGTGTGAGTGAGAAGATGGGGAGGCAGCTGGCATTCATTCCAGAAATACATGGGCACTGGACTTAGTCAGGGCCACGCCTGGGAATGTCTCAGCTCTTCCGCTGCAGGGATGGAAAAACACAGACGGTTTCTTCCTTAGAACTTGTTAGTTCAATCTGGCAAACTCACCTAACTTTCTTCTTGGAAAACAGTTTTGTGCTTTAAAGGTCCTTACCCTTCAAAGGTGTCTGAGTCTTTGTGCAGACTCAGTCCGAGAATGCTCTGGAAAAGGTGGGCTCTTGGCCACGATG
Source organism: Neopelma chrysocephalum (assembly GCF_003984885.1). NCBI lineage: Eukaryota > Metazoa > Chordata > Aves > Passeriformes > Pipridae > Neopelma > Neopelma chrysocephalum. The sequence goes on from NW_020897703.1 coordinate 9,374,102, forward strand.
TACGTGACAAAAAGACAACCACAAAGAGAGTTTTAATTTCAAAATGCCACATCACATGCATTATGAAATGATATAGAAAGCTACAGCCGCTCTGCTAATAATTCTCTACATGCTTTAAAATGAAACACTTTATGAACTTGCTATCTTTCTAAGACATCCTTTATCGCAATCTCTGAGCAGCCTCAAGCTAGCTACATTATCATATCAATAAACCAAGTGTCCATCTTGCTGTCTCTTCCATACAGACAGCCTTTATGAAGACTAGCAGCCCCTCTGAAGTCAACTAAGCCCCCTGCATGCATAATTATGTTTGCAGTGAAATTTCAAGGGTTAGTCCCAACTTTCATTTTGTTTGATTATGTTCCATGGACAATATGCATTCAGCCATTTCCCAGTCCTTATCTGTCAAGCATCCGCCACTCTAGTTACATGGGAAGGAATAAAGAAAAGAGCAAATTACAACATGAGGGTGCTTCAAAGGCAGGGAACAGTGCTATCTGCAGAGAAACACATACACGCAGCCTGCTGCCCATAAGGAGCAGGATGAAAAGACTAAAGCAGCACAGAGGGAAAAAATAACACAGAGAAGACCAGCTGTGTCTTGAGGCATGGTTTCAGTTGTCATGTCTACTGTAGTATAGATGATGCACCTTATTTTCATTAGGATGAAGTGAAGCTGAGCTGCCAGACAGTGCCTTTAGATCCTGAGTGCACTCTCCAAATGCAACACAAATGCAGAATAACAGTTCTACTTGAATAATGCGGCCATTCAAAGTGTACTGTGGTTTCATTGCCTGCTCTGATGCAGCTCTGATGTCTGAGCCCATGTCATCAGGGGCTGGAAGGGATGTTAGCCACTGCCCAGACCTTCCAAACAGTATATAAGGATGACCAAGGACAAGAAGTGTGTCAGAGCTCTAAGATGCCCATCAGATCATTGAAACTTGAGATCTTTAAAGAAGAGCAGAGTAAAAATACAGAGTGTGTTAATTCAGTCATATACCACAAAAACACTGTGCAAGCTGTATTGTAAGTGATCAATACTTAATGTCACAGTCAGCACTTCATGGTTTCAGAAATATCATCTTAAAGGTACAAAGCACTCAAAGGATTAAAAATCATCTTTACATATCCTGCTAAGACAAATGGGGAATGTTTGCTGTCGGTTGATTCTGTTCTGTTACTCTCAGGCTGTAACACACAATACAGTGCTCAATTGTCTTATACTTCCAGAACCATCTTCTCCTCCACCAAAACAGGAATAATTCTCATTTGAAATGAGCAACCCCATCACCCTTTTAAGGCAGGGAAAAAAAGGAGTCACACCACACATTCCTTTTTCTTCAAATAACAACTTCCTGTATTTATCTCTTAAGAAGTTGTTCTGCTGGGGAATAAACTGTACATCAGCACTGGAAGGCCAGTCATTAGGCACACATGAACTGATCACATTAACGCATAATTAGCACATAATTTTCTGGAAAACCCATGTGGCTTCAATCATATCATTACCAACAACAGCACATCATATCATCCAAAAAGAGCAGGTCAAGCCCTGACCTTTTTCTAGCATACATGTTCTGATAATAATATATATTATTTTTGGCTAGAAATAGATTTATGGTGTAATTTATGACCCAGCTTATTCTTTTTTTTCTTCTTAAGAGTGAGTGTTCTCTTTGATGATCTCGGTGGTGATGTCTGCTATCTTGCTGCTGTGGCCGACAGTAACATAACAAAGCCAACTAGATCACCAGCTCAGTCTTACAACTGAGTAAGAGTCTGGCATTTTACCAGCTCAAACAGTGCTGCACTGGCTGCAGGGCCCAGGAAAAAAATGCAAATATTTCAGCTGTGTAGACGGCTATACAAATAGCAGGGCAGACAAGGCAGCCTCATCTGGGAAGACAAAAGACGTGTGTGATGACCTCCTTCCTTGAAGTTAAACAAGTAAAATCTTATCCTGGGTCATTGTCACAAGTTCCTCTCCCCTGTGAATATGCACAAAGGGCAATGCACTATATTTGCAACTTGGCAGCATGACAAGAGCCCAGAGAGGATGTTCTGTGGTCAGGTCTCACTGCTCCCTGTCTGTGTGCCTGCTGTGTGTGTGTGGTCAAGGTGCCTGGGGCTGACTGAGGGCACAAGGCAGCAAACACCAATTCAAGCTGCCACGTTTTCTTCCAGTTTGTCTCTGCTCCTCCGCCAGCATCTTTGGTGCTGACATTCCATGTTGCCATTCCACTGTTTGCTCTATCTCCCTGTGATGCCCTGCTTTTCTTGCACTCTGTTTTTTCTTGAGGGAGCACTGAAGTTTGTCAGGAAAAGTGGAAGCTGCCTCCTCTCTGCTGAATGTCCAGCATCTTGGTCATTCTCCCTTTTTGGCACAGTAGACTTGGATGTTGGGGTGTGACAGAGGTTTCTTTGCCCATTTCCGTCTGGCACAATGAGCAGTCTGAGCTGAGATATTTTTGGCTGATGGTGTCCCAACATGCAATGCATGGCGCAATTTACTTGGCTTTGCTTCTTTCCACAGAAATTAACCAAATCCATGTGATGCTTCTTGCCTGTCAGGAAGCTGTACTCTGCATTAATCTCTCATTTTGGGAGACAGCCTGTGTGACTGACAAGATTAATCTTAGCCAGAGATAACACTTCCTGTCTTTAAATAGTTTCAGTAGATAAATAACTTCTATAATGAAACACTATCCCACAGTGGGGTTTTGGTCTAAGCCAGGAACTTTTGAGTTTTAATTCTGGCTTTCAGACAAAATCTCCTTGTGGATAAAAGTAAGTAAAAGCCTGGTTTTGGTTTGGTTTGGGTTTTTTTTTTCACAGAGAAGGTATACCCTCGGCTTTTTTCACACTCCTCAAGAGTTCCAGCTCTTCAGCACCTACAAATGCATCCCTGCTTCTCTTGCCACTTCTTTTCCTATAACATAGTCATAGAATTTTCCCTGCAGTTGTATTGAAAGGATAAATTACTCAGTGTCAGAAAGATTTCTGAAGATGCAGGTCATGGCTTGAGGCAGATTCAGTCATGCACAGTGCTCAGAGGTTGCTCTAGGGAGCCTGCATTGTCATCATGGTCCCCACCAGTACTCAGTCTTCACCTGGAAAATTTACCCAGCAGACCTCCTTCTTGAATCTGGGTCACACAGACATTCACTGCTGCTCACAGGTAAGATCTGGTCCAAAGCCCACTAAAATCAGCAAGAGTCTTTCCTTAGTTGGAGTCAGGGCTTTGCAGGATACATGAACCCCAGCCTTCCCCACCTCTGGATAGCATAGTGATGATCTAACATACAGCTGCCTTCTGAGAGCCTCTTCACACAACTGGGCAAGTCTTGGCCTCTAGAACATAAAGGACTTTACCATGGCCACTATCCAAATGATATTTAAAAAATAGTGTTCAGACTCCTGCAATCTCTCTGCAGTACTTGCTATTTAAGTCCTTTTTCAAACCACACAAATACAGCACGCATTGTAGGGATTTTCCTGCATTTCCTTCCAACAGTCAAATCAGGGCGAGGGAGTTGTGACCACCACGTCTTGGGGCTGGGGCAGAAATAACTGGAAACAGCAAATGCTGTGTGTAGGAATCTCATGCTTGCCAGGACATTTCAAAATAAGGACTGCAATGAGATAAATTCTTTGAAAGAACTTGAATTTGTCTAAGGGATCTTTTCTTTCTACCATGCAAAATAAATGGGCTACATGCTGGAAGTTCATACTAAAGATAGCTGTGCAGATGCAAGAGCATCACTGAGTCTCTAGAAAAGCTGCGACTGCAATTTTAACTTAAACTATCTACAGATGACAACCTCCACATCCCCATGGCTGTGCCCCAGCTGCTGCTGGGCCCTGTGCTGGCTACACAGCACTGCAGAGACTTGCTTGTGATTTTGCTGGTACCGACAGTACCTTATTAAACACAGGGCAAAGTATTAAGCAAAACTTGGGTTTCTGCATCCATAAAGGCTGGCAGCTGTGAGCAGAGCTGTGTGTGAGCTCTGATTAATGTTTGAAGTAATAACCCATTACTCTTCCCTAATGGTGAGAGAAGTGGTGACTGGCAAAGGAGTGCTGTGGCCACTAGCACTGTCTTTTAATGCACCATGTGACAAACAAAAAGATGAAACCAGGTTCCACCCTGTGGCATAATGATTTGTCCTGGTGCAAATGCAGGTACAGGATTCTCAAGGACTTAAGGGAAGTGACCCTTGATCTTTTTTCAGAGAAAAGTGGGAAATCAGAACCAGCACTTTCCCTCTGTTCTCTCAAGAGGAGCCAGTCACTGTAGTAAATGGCTATATCTGTTGCTAAGATACTTTGTTGTGACTCCTGTTTAGCTCACCTGTTTAGCCTCCCAGGCCAAACAGTGAGAAGCAAATAAAGTTTCTATTTCATGGATTAGACATAGGAAAGTCTTTTACCTGTATTTGCTGTTGGCTAGGCATTTACTAGAAAAGGACTTGGGCAACGTGACTGAATGACTATACCAGTTCAGTTCTACCTGTGAGCAGCTGTTAGAGGTGCTTTCCCCCACTTGGAAGTCCAGACAAGAGGTCTTCGGGGCACTGGGGCTCCAGGCACCCATCTCTTCTCAGAGGACAATGGTACCTCTGCCCAGAATGGAAACTACACAGCTAAGTTTTCTTTTTGCTTTGTTTTGTTTTAATCCAAATAGACCAGATAGCAAAATCCTCATTTTGTTAACAACTGCATTCAAATTGAATGAAAATGCTGACTGTTAGGGCTAGTATGCATGAAGAACATTATTGTCAGAAGGGTTTCCAAGTAGAGTTCTCAAATCAAGTTTCTCTGCTAGCAGTCTAGGCTACAGCTAAGGTATCTCAGTATATAGGTAATGTTTTTGGAGACAGTGGGAGGACAGCATAGGAATCATTTATCTTAGTTAACTGTAACCTCTATCATTAGATCAGACATCCTACTTAAAAACAGGCTTTAGATACTCTCAGTTAATATTTTAACCCTAGTCGATGAAATTTAAGCTCCAAATGTCATATTTAATCTCCTAAATATAAATGGCCTGATTCTCCAGGGTGTCAAAAGCATGCAATGCCTATTGATTTCAGTGAGAAATGTGGGTGCCTGTCAACCATTTTGGAAAACCAGGCCATTGCATTTAGTCATTGATTCATAGATTCTTAACTCTAAGCAGCCAGGTTTGAGACCTCTTCTAGCTTCATGCAGTTCTGCTTCAGCTTTAGTAGAAACTCACTTCCATGAAGTGGAATCCTTAAGTACCCTTGGCTTACTTTTTTCCAACCCTATCTTGCATGCTGTGTTAAGTATTCATTTAAGGCTGATTTTGAAGAAGCAAACAACAAAACCACATAAATTTAAAATATTATATTTTTTTAAAATGCAGAATAAATAATTTCATAAACATTTAAAAAAAATGTTCCTTACAGAGAGCGACCTCATTTTTATACAACAATTACTACTGAGATAGAAGGGAATTTGTGCTGCAAAACTGTTCTCTTTAGTACGGATGACACATTTCAGTGGGAAAGGCAAACTTAAATACATAGCAAAGCTGAATACAAACACTGGGTTCCAGCCACATTTGGACTGTATCACAAACTAAATAACATTAGAAAATTAAAAATGAGCACCGCTTCTCCTCTCTAGTCTAGATTTATTGCGCTCAGCCTACATGATGCTTGATCAGAAAGGAACAGGAATGCATGTAGCAGGAGACTATGTGCCAAGTCTGTGCTAGATTGAATGTACCAACTGTTCAAACACAGTCCTACTGGAGGGACAACTAATACAAAGCAAAACAAATATGCTTTAACCCATATAGCTTACACTAGCTCAGCATTAAATACAGTGACCAAAATACTTACCTCCTTGGACACTCACTTATACTTTAGAGCTACAAACGCTGCCAAAATTTCCTTTCTCTGATTGATACTCATATAATGGCACAGGCTTTTAGTGGACTTAAACTTAATCTTAGACTTTCAGAGAGAATTAGCATCATGTGTTGCTTGCATACATCTCCTTGCCATCTGTGGATTCCTTAGGTTCAAAGGAGGCAGCAAATATATCAACACTTAGGGAACCATTTGGATCTTGAAATCTTAAAGTGGGAAGCATTTATAGGAAGTTGCAAATAGTCTGAACCTTCACACTGTGGTTGATGCATATTAAGATGTCCAAAAAACAGGTCAACAGAAACATGAAATTAATTAGACATACCTTTCAGAGAGCAAGGGTAAGATGGGGAGGGAGCAGGTGGGGTTAGGGAAATTTTGGAGACCTAAGGATGTAGCAGAGGGAGAATTGTCTGTTTTGGAAGATGGAGGCCATTTGTTTCTAAGGGATAAGTCTGAGCTTCAATAGGTTCAATACATAAACTGTTCTGCACACAACCTTCTGACCAGCAGTAATTCAGGCTCCGGGTACATTGTTGTGTGTAAGAGAAGTTACACTTCTTCCCTCAGTATGCCCCAGGGTTCTTGAGAGTCCCCTGTCACATACTGAAAGGTGGAACTGCACAGGAGCAGTCAGGTGATCAGGGAGTAGGTAACAGCAGTCCTGCTGTCAGCTGCTTAACTTGTGCAGTACCAGGTCACTCAGGGAAGTCTAGAACTACAGTGATGTGGGCTTGGCATGCTGAGAATCTGGTTGCAATTTGACACTTGTATTTAGTGGCAGGGTTTCTATTTAGCTAGCTAAAATTGTTTACAGTGGTGTAAGAATAGCTCAGAACAGATCATACGCCCATTTTTCTGACTTTCCAGACACAACCATAATGTTTTAAACACAGGTGTTGGGCCCAGTCTCCCATCCTTGACAATGTACACAACAAACCCATGACATAGTCATAGCTGGATCCTAAGTAAACCTGTACAATAAACATGACCAAGCAAACAAAAGACAAGGACCATATGGGGTGCTGCTGGGGCTGATTTCTGGTTCATTGTAAAACAAAAACCAAAGTGAGCACCACTCATAAACTATTTAAAGGAGATGCAGCTGCAGTCATCCCCAGCCTGGTGCAGCTGTACAGACCCTAGTCACCACCATTTTTTGGCTGTGGTAGAGGAGAGTTTCTCAGGAAGCAGCCAGTGCATTAAGAGCCTTGCCACATCCAGCTCACTGTGAACCCAGCCACATCCTCCTGCAGCTGCAAAGAGCCTGGCACTCCCCTGATGCTCAAGGTCCCATTTCTGGCTAAGACTGGAGCACAGCCCATCACTTTGAATGTTCTCCAATGTGTTTTGCAAGTCACCAGGAGTAATTCCCTGAAAGAACAGACTTCTTTTGTACCATTTATTGCTGCAGAACTCATGCTCCTGTCCAAAAATTTTGTCCTGATGGAGAAAGATGGATGGGGCTACTTGTCTGTAGCTGCTGACACAGCCCTGTGTGGTAACTGTCACTCTGTCCAGGTACCTCAATAGCTGAGGGTCTCCAGGCTGGCCACTTTAACCAGACCTGCTGTTCACTGTGTCCAAGGGCACCAGGTGTGCTGCGTGCACACCAGCTGTTAGGGCAGCCAGTCTGTCGTACAGCTGAAGCAGCCTGGATCCGTGGGATTTGCTGCCTGCTGCCTGAGTCAGAATTGGCACCACAGGCAGCAGTATGGGTGTGGTAGACCAGGTCCTACCTCTGCTCTCAGTGCTCTTTATTCACACATATGTGACAGGGAACATATGTTTTACTAAAGAGCTGACATGAGTTTTGACACAATACAAAAAGTGGAAGAATATCCTGTAGAGGAAACAGGAAAGGAAGGACAAGAATAGCAAAAATAAAAACAAGCAGTTGCACACATAGATTTTGTGAACTGTAAGCATTACCAGATTGCTACTTTGGGCATTTGTGTTCTTACTGGTTGCTTTGGTGCTGTTATCAGTTTTACAGATGTCAAAATGGAGCGCATATGAAAGAGGTTTGTAAGTTATAGAGGGCAACTGATCAGTAGAAGAGGAAGAGATGGTTAGACTTTCGATGAGCTTTAAAAGGATATGAAACTTATGTGAAGAGTGAGTACTGGGCTGGGCAAATTGCTTAACACAAATGGACCTCTGGGAGGATCTGGAAGAAGACGCAGGACAACGGAATAACCCAGTATATGTAGAGTTTGAGAAAGAGAAGTGCTGTTAAAGTGGTTTGAAGGTGACTGAAAGAACTCACTGAGATTGCTAAACATGACTGGCTACACTAACTAAATGCAAAAGCATTGAGTTGCTGGGGGACAATGGGCTCTATCCTTTGAAACTATTTTCACACTCTGATATCCAGTTTGTTACTGGTTGGTATATACAATAGATGTTGCAAATTTTTTTGCAGCTGTTTCAAGCTTAGTTGTCAGGTAAATAATCAGGAAAGTCATGGGTTTTAAATCTAATTCACAAATAACTTTTAAATATAAATGTATAGATTTTTTTCTGATTTAAAATCTGTCAATTTAGTGTAGGCTTATGAGCTTTCCAGTCATATTTATAGAAAGGCATTTAATAAGAAGGCAGCATCCAGTTATAACAGTATTATGATTTACAGAAAACATACCTGGGACAATATGATAACAGCTCAAAAGAAGCCACTAGGTTCTCTCTTTGTCTACATGTACAATACAAATGAAAAATGAGTTTCAAGATTCAAACAGGAGACAAAGTACCTTTCACCAAGACAGTATAATTTTGCAGGATTTCCCTCATAACCAGTACCAACCTGTGAAACTTTATGCCTGTCAGTTCCTTCCTCAGAAAGCTTGTCCACACAGACTCAGAAATAATCCTCTAATGAGCAATATAAGTGTGGTAGAGTAAGATAGAGGGGGATTTTATTTTCAGCTTTCTTAACACCATATGTTCACTTAATCCCACTCTTCTTTTAGTTAAAGGTAATCCCTGAGTACTTGAGAACAAATTACATGCAAACATACATTATGTGTATTAGTGCATCTGCATATAACACTGCACATGTGTCTAAGACTAAAAGAAATAACACTGATAACTAAGGCAGTTGAATTTTCCTATATGGATGCTCCCACATCATCTATCTCAAAAGTAAGATTCAAGAAGGAAATTTTCTCAGAAAGAATTACTATTGAGCATTGCTTAGATTTTAGCTCATCAAATCTTGAATAAAAATCTTCAGAGTTATTTTGAAGTGCCATTTAACTTTTCCTACCTCTTCACTAAATTTAATCAAAAAATCATCACAGCTCTTTCTGGTAAGTCCAGTAACGTCATACAGACCACACTAAACATACCGAAATGTTTATTTTCCACTTTTCACTTCAAAATGGGACTTTTAAAATAAATTGTAAAAGTTTCGAAGTACAATGATAAAAATGCTGAAAATTACTTTTCAAAAATCTACTGTCCAGTTATCTACAGCTGTTCAAAAAAAGAATCTGAAACTTCCCACAGCTATTTTCAGTCGCTCACTGGAAGAACAACTGCACCAGTTCAAACTACTTCTTTTAAAAAATGTGAAAAGTCCAGCCAATGTCACTTTGCAGTCAAGACAGAAATTCCAGGAAATCCTAATGTATGATTTACAAGATATATGTCAAATATTTCACATATGCACGAAAATGACAAGAAAAAAATAGTTCTGCTCTGTAAACATTAGGTACAGTTAAATAACACAGAACTTCTGGAGAAAGCTGTACTTTCTAGCTGGTCTTGCAACTTGATTAGTGCCAGCTGGCTCCTGAAATGAAAAAAAGAGTCCACTTGAGCAGGTCACTTTCCAGAATGAGATCTGAGGACAAGACGTGGCTGCAGATACTTGGGAAAGAACAGTTAATAGTAATTGGGAAAACAAACTCAGTGCCATCACTGAGTATACCAGAGATGTGTCTATCCCTGCTGCTCCAGAAACTGTGACATTGCTGCAGTACATACACACAAAGCTTTCCCCTGCAATTATGGCCAGGGGAAATATGGGTTTGACTGAATTTCCCTCTGTAAAAAAAAAGGGAATAAATGTAGTTTTTTGGTTTTTCACAGTGCAGCAGCAGAAGATCCAAAATTCAATTCTCTCTCAGGCAGCAATGTGACTGATAACTATTTTATTGCATAATGATAAAATCTCTTACACTTTAAGAATTATTAAATCATATCTAACAGGTAATTATTCTGTAATGAGCATTAACTGCATATAAGGTGTTTGGTCTGGAAGGACCTTTCAACATCTTCAGTATTTACATTAAAATTCTCTTTGTCTAACTCAGTAACAAAAGACTTCAGAAGCGATGTGAGATGAAAGAACATTTTCAGTGTAAAATGAGAAATGTTGTCATAGAGAAAGTGAAAATAGGTTAAAAGCAATCTGAAAGGTAAATGACTAGTTGTTGCTTCTTTTATGCCTTACTCTGTAATGTTAACATAAATAACATGAAATCCAAAGACCTTCTGAGAAGTGCTTTCCAGCTTGACCCAGAGAAATGCCTAAGGCTGGCCCCTGGATTATCTTGAGGCTCTTCCAGTTTGGTATCAAGCACAGCCTTTATACCTAAAGACTCAGTGAGGTCATTGTAAGAAGGTCATTGTAAGAAGAGAAGAACTTTTCAGGACAAATTTCAGTCGCAAAGTAGAAGTAGCAAGTAGAATCAAACCCAGCTTCTTTTCCAACTCCGCTCTGCCACTCACCTCCCGCAGTATTTCAAACATATTGTGGACTTGATTTTTTTTATGTAAAACAATGGTTCTCAGGACTGCAAAACTGGTAGACTTCTGTCATTTCCCTGTGATGTTCATAACCAAACCTCTGCTATTTCATTATAACAAATGGTATCTTTTAATGTTTTTGAAGTGCTGTGTGATGTTTGCTCCTATGCTTAAAATTGTAGTGTTGTTTGAAATTTTGTGTGGAAAAGAATCACTTTGTATTTTAAGTGAATTATGTACCAGAACATCATAATTTTTATGAATGAGTAACCTCATAATCTTCAGAGACATCACTCGAAGAAATCAAAGATAAAGGCTGTATTTATTGGCAGAGTTGTTTGCAAAATTGTTGCCATAGCTTTGGCCTCTTTTTTAGACCACACCCTGCAGTGACTTCTCCAGAAACTGATGTCCTCCACATTAGCATTTGTTTACCTTGCTCTTGTTGGCATCTCATTCCGGTTCCTGTCACCTTTTTTTTTCCTACGTTAATGGCCATTTTTCAATTCACCTTCAGCACTGAGATTTTTTTTTCTTGGTTTTAAAGGTATGATCACATGAGAAGTATTGGTTTCTCCTGTCTTCAAGAAGATGATGAAAAACCTTGCTTTATGAATGACCAGTGCAACTGCTGTGATTGGGACCCACAGCGACATTATTTTCCCTCATAATCATATTAAGTCAGATACAGGAAAAAGAAGGGCAGCTAGAGAGTATTAATAGATCTTGGGGGTGTGATAGATCTTAAAGTCTGTAACTGTGCTGCAGAAAATCACTAATTTATTTGCCTTTCAGTAAGAATCTCTAGAAATAGAAGTGTTTTATGTTATTTTTTTCCTAAAGAAATAAAAATACATACATGCTAATTGCACTTTGGAGAAGGAAAATTAATAAAGACAACTGCGCCATTCCCCATTAGTGGAAATGCCTGCAGTTAACCTGCCTCAAGCACTTTCAATATCACTGAATCCCTTGGGTGGGATTTTCCAAAGTGCCACCATTAGCTCAGCCCTGCTCCCATTAAAATCAATTACTGACTTCAGCCTGGGAGGGGAGTCCAGAGAGTCCCTGTGGTGCCCTGTATGTTGGAAGATCCTAATCTTTGTGTGTGCTCTTCCTTCCCTATTTTTATGTGCATGGCTGCACAGGTGCTCAGATACATTCATGAGGGCCAGGATTTTCCTCAGAGGACCTAAAAAGGAGCCAGAAAATCAGCTGTGCGGAACAAAGAGTAATGGAGGGTAATACAGATCATGGAGGCAAGGGGAGCTTCACATAAGATGAAACTTCATCAAGTGCCTAGTGAAGTCAGCTAACTGCAGCCTCTATGCCCCAATTCGTAGAGCAAAACCTCCCAGAATACGTTTTCAATACTACTTCACACAGTATATTTTCTGTCTATGGAATCCAATTGTCATGGGCAGTCATCAAGGCAAAGAGTTTAGTAGAATTAAAAAAGGATTTAAGAAGCTTTGTGAGCAAAGACAACATTTGCAGCTGTATGCACTAGATTACAACAATGCAGGGGACAAACAAGCTTCCTGCTTCAGCAGCATAAGCTGAATGCTTTGAGAGTCAAGAAGAAATGGTTTTTTGGCATATATTAGCCATGCTGATTTATTGAGATGTGTGATGGGATGGTTTGAGTCTTCACTAAAAGGAGTGATAATGATAATGAATGCTATAGGTAGATTTCTTGCTGGTCTGTAATGCTGGCACTTCCACAAAAAGGGTATCAGTAATAATTTTGTGATTAAGTCCTCTCCCAAGCAAGGGACTGATTTGGCACTGATGAGAGCAGAATTCAGATCTTGGCTATGAATAAGGTTTCCTTTCTGACTCTGGGGGTGGCTTATTCTCTCATCACCTGAGAAATGGGAAGACAATGAATGCTTCTCTATTTCTTAGAGGTGGAATGAAGGGAAGGTGCATAAAGAGAGTGTGCAGAGTTTAATCCACAGCCTTTATGTGTTTTTAATTCAAAGCTGTCATCCCACAGCAATTCAGGAGTACTTTAGCTGGAATTAGCCAAGATTTTTCTCATTTACACTGATTAAATGAGTTCAGAAAATAGTGTTTTCATTCCACCATTTGTGGTGCTCCTCTGCACTTGTTCCTACACACAAATAGTAGCAGTCTTCCATAAGAACAGTAGTCCTGGGAAAACTTAGCAGCCCTAACCCAAAACATGAGCAGTTTCTACAGTGGATTATGGATCATGCTGGCTGGCTTGAAACCCCAGCAGCTCCTGTCCAAGTCTGCATTCCTATTACGGGCTACTGTTGTCATTATACCAGTTGCTGCAAGGTCAGGTTCCCCTTCAAGACATTCTTGTTTATGAATAGTAGATATGATCTGAGAAAAGACGTTTTGAACGTATAGGCTGGATGAGCTGAATTATTTATGTTAATGGCTATGGGTGCTATACCTGTTGCTAAGAAATACTGTAATACTTTGTTGTGACCCCCATTTGGAAATGCCATTATAGCGAGCTGAGCAGCAATAGATACAGTATAGGCTGAGCAAGCTATTGATGAACAGAAAAGGGTTTTTAACGATTTTGTACCTTGAACACTGTAGTTGGCAAAAAAATTGATAAAGAAGCAGGTGAAAAGAGTCAGACTGCTCTGTTAGAGCTTGCAGGGGTCACAGGCGCTCAAGGTTCCATCAAACCATGATGGAATAGCTGCATATATAGAGAGATGTACCTATATATGCACATATATATAGTTTTGATTGATAGGTCTTCACCAAAGTATGAAATTTCTACTGCACAAGTAATTGAGCTTTCTTAGGTCTAACAAAGCAATCAAGATGGGATATTTGTTTTGTCTTTTTTTAATTTTGAACTCTCATATTTCCAGCCTTTGCCTGGTGTGTCCTTTATGGAAATTGGCACAAATGTCTAATGATCTATATAACCTTTGTTTATGTTTTCTTATTCAGAATTATTTAAATACAAAAAATAAAACATTTGAGGTATTCAAAATTAAGCTCTGCTGCCAACAATGCCTAGCTATACTTAAAATTGAGATTCATAGACAGTATTTACGGAGAAGGTAGGGCCAACAGCCATGGAATTATTGCCTTGATTAAAAACAATGATCCATTTTATCCTTTCTTGTTTGGATGCAGATATACATTTAAACTGACCTTTTAACCTACTCAGAAGGCTTCACTCTTCTTATTAATTCATTAGCTATTAATTTTATTGGTAGATGTATGACTAAATCCCCTGTACTACTTTGAAAACCTTACACAATGTCTGCTGCAGGTATGTACTATTTCTCTGGCCTGGGGCATGATTTTACATTAGTAACTTATGTATATAATTGGATCGTGGTTCTGTAGGATGCACACAGATCCAATCTGGTCCTCAAGCTTAAAATGGTCTGACTCTGACCTCTATCCTACATTAAATTAACTGTGTTGACTATTGTCTGCTTAGACTCAGCAACTTAGCAAGGAACAACATTTCCAGGTGCCAAAAGCAGAGTTTGCCTTAGTCAGCTGCAGCGTCTTCTTCCTTTTGATAGAATTTTGTAGTTGAGGGTAAGAAGCTTTGCACACTTCATGGCCGTGCAGTTCCTGAGCTGCAGTGGTGCAGAACGTGACTTGGCAGTGCTTCTGTGCTGGGTTAGACGTAGCTGGAGCTGCCGCAGAGCTACCAAAGGAACTTGGCCATGGCACACCCAAGTTGCTCCTTATATTGTGAGTACACTCACTGTGATTTCTCCGTTCATCTTGAGTCTGCTTCTCAGGAGGTGTTGTCATTCTAATCCCTTCAGGGTCATGGAGGATCAGTAGGAAAGCATGGTGGAATTAATACAACCTGGAGACATGGCCTAAACCTGCTGATAACATCAGATTCGTAGTCACTGCCAGCTCACTCTCACTGCTGATATGCAGCAAGTGCAGAACAGCACTGAAAATTGAAGTACTTATCATTTTTATTAAATAATGTGAGTCCAGACATTTTTAATTGTGCACCACTTGCACAAATTATGAAGCAATGTATCAATAATAGTCTACTATTTGGAATAGTTGGATTAAAAATATTTTATTTGCAACTCCATAAGGCTACTGTTGTCTCTTAGTGATTAATGCATGTATTTTTAGTCCATATGGAGAATTTATATACTTCTGCATCTGAAACTTTGATCTCAGCTTCTCTGGGGAGTTGTTAATTGGCAACATTTCATTATCTTGCCCAGAATTTGGAAGTGATTACGTGCTAAGGTGAATATATATAGCAAAGACTTTTTGCTAAATATGTTAGAATTATACGCGGAACTTTGTCTTTAAAATTACTTAATTGTATGTACACATGAAAATCCTATTTTAAAAGCTTCCTCTTCATGTTGCTGGTGACCTAGCATGTAACCTCGTCAGTAAATTAGTATTTACAGAAATACAACAACTAGCATCACTTTGCATAATTGTTCTCATTTATGGAAAACGCTGTGCTTTAGCCGACTGAAGTTTTCTCCCTGTGAGATGCTGACAGATAAAACCTGATGCAAACATGCCTATGTTCTGTCACGACCCAGCAGCGGTTCCAGCACAGGGCAGAGGCACGTTCCCGGCGGGAGGCAGCGTGGATGGCACCTCTCCTGCGCTGGAGCTTGGAGCCCCAGCAGCCCGCGCAATGAATTGTATTTAAGCGAATCTCCTCTCCTATAGCATTACTTGCAGTAGCGAGCAATGCGTTTTATCCCATTTTGTGAACAATTTAAAGAATGGCGATCTCGGCCCTGAAGCTGTGGTAGGATGAGAAACAGGGGCCAACTCCCGGCCGGGGCACAGCGTGGACGAGGCGGCGCGGTCCGGGGCTGGCCCGGGGACAGCGGGACACACCGCCGAGGATTTCGGCAGGATTCCCAGGATTTGGTAATTGGCTGCCTACAGAAACCCTCGGTGATCGGAATGGGGAGCGTCACCCGGCGCCTGTAGCTGCGGACGGAACCGCAGCCGCAACTGCCTGGGGCGCGGCCACCGCCCGCCGAGAGCGCGCTGGCCGCCGCCCGGTGCGGGCAGACCCGGGCATCGGCACCGGGGGATCGGCTCCCCAGGGATCGGCCCCCCAGGGATCGGCTCCCCAGGGATCGGCCCCACAGGGATCGGCTCCCCAGGGATCGGCCCCACAGGGATCGGCCGCACAGGGGCCGGCACCGCGCCCTCCGCCCCCCGCGTGCCCGCCGGTCCCGCGCGCCCCTCGCGCTCGCGGCGCTGCCCCCCCGCTGGCGGCGGTCCCGACGGGG